>NC_083761.1:45863256-46215756 GCF_963514075.1 Conger conger | reverse complement strand
TCCACATAGAGGTGCACAGTGATGAGGAGAGAGGCAAGCTGAAGGAGGGGTCAGTTCGGCTGTCAGGCCATCAGAGAAATACTTGTTCTGCGCCCAGCCTTCGCCGGAAAATAATCAAATAAGACAGAAAAGGCGAGCGCTTCATGCTGTCACCGACTGCTCCCCTCCTACTTCTCGCACAGCATGCACCCTCTTTTTAAGAGGTGCCTGCAAGCTAGTGGTTCCTTTTGAAGATCCTGCCTCAAATAGCTTCTTTTACTGGCCCTGCATGATGCTGGACGCTGCCGGGCTGTGCCAGACATCTGGACAGGGAGGTGCAGTTCAAAGGCTATGTGTATTTTTCTCAACAAAGAAGAAACATCTACCTCCTAACATCCAGTCGCACTCTGTACTAGATATGTGGCCACACCTATTCCCAGATAGCAACATGCTGAATGGTGTAGCATGTTGCTTCACTGGCCCAATAATTAATTGATGGACCCCTTCGGTAATGGCTTGTCAACAGGTCAGTGCGAGGAGCAGGGCTGTGATTGTGAATCTTTTGTTGTGACCTGGAGTTTGAGGGTGCGTATGCTGCTCATACACCTATGTCCTCTCAGTTGCATTTTGTTGGTTGTTTCTAAGTGTACAGAGACAATGGTATGTCTGCAGTGTGTATCAGGTAGCAGGTAATCGCTTGTTCCTACTTCTGGCTGATTGCACTTCAGTAGATGCTCCAGTCGGCAGTTCTAACCTCTCAGGCCCCATCATACTCAGGAGAGCTGCGGTCGATAGGGTCTCCCTCCCCATTGTCTCTCTTCATATCCATTTACTCTGGGCAGCTCCAATTGTGATTCTTGTCATGCACACGTTCAGGTCCAGTTCCAGTCTGTTATTGGCCCTCAGTCCTGAAAATCTGTTCTGCAAGTGCAGAACTAATGCAAATCCCTGCTTATTCCCTTTCCTTCACCCAGAGACTGACAGTTATGTTCACACATTAGTGTATATATTCTTCAGAAGGAAATAATAATGAAAAACCATTCCCGCACCTCATTATAATCATGTGGTTATTCTCAAAGGTGCATTAGACACTTCTCAGCATAGTGCTCTGTACACCCGGGGCTCAAAAAACTGTTGTAGTTGTAGTTGTTTATTATTGATATCCTGAAATCAATCCTTTTTTGTTCCCTTTCTTCTCAGTTTTACAGTGTGCTGCATAGTAAATTAGTGGCAGATCTTCCTGGGCACAGCAGACTGCAGCGGCACTGCCTCTGCTCCCTGATTGATGTTCGCTGGTCTTGATGTGCCTAATGAATGAGGCCGCAGACAGGCAGGCTGGCAATGGGGTGGGAGGTTCTCTTCCTCTGGGTTCTCGGTGGACGGTGGTGTGGTGGGTGGAGAGGGGGGGAGCACTGTCAGGGCAGCATAGAGGAGAAGGGCGTGGGGGAGGGGCAGGCAAAGCGTTTAGATCTCATGCTACAGGCTTTGGCTTCACCGTCCCCTCAATGGCCACCCTGTGGAACGCGAATGAGATGCGAGCGCCCAGTCGCCCCTCCAGCTGACCCCTCGCCGGACCCATGCCGGTCTTCCACATTGCCCCTGCATTCAATTTCGGCATCCTTTTATCTGGCCGCTTCACACACAACCCTTTGGTCCTCGGCCAGGATTGCCGTTCACGAAGTGTGAAGGATGTGGAATAGGGAGGAAATTTACCAACCTCATTAAGTCTTGTTAACCAGACTGTTCCTCAGCAGCTTTTTGTGTTTTTATGTTAGGTTTTTAATATTTTTATACATCTCTCATGAGAGGAAAAGTACCTGCTATGGCGAGCTGAAATGAGGGAAGTAACGAAGTGGCTCTCATTTAATGAAATGTGCCGTTTGCTTAGAGAGCAGAACTGTCCCTCCTGCCAGGACTGTTACCATAGATACATTGCTCAAATTTCCCAAGCGAAATTTCAGCTTCCAAGGGGGTTCCACAAGTTGTCAAAAAAGATTAAAAGCCATTATGTTGAAAATGGCATACATATTAAACGAATTGATATGTTTTGAAGCCAAAAAGTCATACATATTTAATGAATTAGTGCTGCCGTTGCTTCACGCTGCAGAAGTCTTGATCAGCCTTTGACTGTGGGAGCTGTGAAGGCTTTAACAGCCTTGGCTCGGTCGCATTAGAGTTGCTGCTGCTCCATCACAAATGATAGCAGTGATGCTAATGATGATACTCGGGGCGGGAGCACTGAAGCGAGCACTTGGAGATGCTCATCCAGCGAGCGTCTCAAAGAACTCCCCGGAGAGGATTCCTCAAGTTTCAGTGTGGCTGTGCTAATGCGGTACCTCTGCCCTGCAAATGAGCCCCCCTGCCGAACGGGTACCCTGCCGAACGGGTACCCTGCGAGGATTGACACAGCCTGGCCGGCCCCAGGGGGTCCCACTGCACCCGGTCTGGACCCAGAACACACGGATCATTATGCGAAGTCGCCAGATGGTGGATTTTTGGGAGGCAGAATGCCCGTTAATGAGACAGGTTATTAAAACGCTCCATTCACTCAGAAATTGAACTGAGGTAGAGCGAATTGCGAAGCCATCTCAGGAACTCTAAATGCGTTCAGAATATGCACAGCTCTTGAATGAATGAAAATAACCATGCAAGAACCTGGAATGTGTCATGTTCAAGGCCAAATGGAGTTAAATGCAGCAGCAGTTATGCATTGGCATGCCGTTTGTAGGGAATATATCATGTTAGTAGAAACAGAAGAACAAGATTAGTTTCTCCCCGCTCCCCCTCTGTGCAGTCCTGGTCATTAGCCTGCAGGATATTGCCTGTGTGGCCAGGCAGAACGTTACATGAAACAGGAACATTACAGTAAAGAGGGGACTCTCCGTGGTCCCGGAAACGTCTCCAATGACTGATGACATGACTCACTGTTCCCCTCTTCCAGGGAGATACCCTCTCATATCCCAGCAGGCATGCCTGCACTTTATACATATACACACACACATGCATATACTCAAACTTATACAGTGCACACACACACGCATGCATGTAATGCTTCCAATAAAATTAGAGCATCATTGAGCACAGCTGTGTATCAATGACTTATTGACCATTTACCGGGCACGGGCCTCGGCTTGAGCATCGTGTTGCCGTGAGATCGATGGGCACTTTAAACCGAACCGGAGGCAGTTGTATGTTTAACAGTGACCTGACGTTACAGGTGGGGGGAGGGGGGTGATGCCGGGCTTGTGCGCTGTAAGGCTGCTGTAGGGTCAGCCCAGTTCAGCCTTACTCTTAGGCTTTTAGCGACCTGGCCTTCTCTCCCAGTACCATACACTTTACACTTAACAGGGTGAAATGGGGGTTAAATGAATCCATAAGTGTGGTTCTTATTCAATGATTGTTGAGTGGAAGAACAGTAATTCTATCCATTGTGTAGCCTTGGTTTTGTTTTTGCTCTCTTTTTTTTTTTTCATTTAAAATTTGAGGGGTAGGGGAGGTAGGTGAAATGAAATACGAGCTTAAATACATTTTGCCATTATCTGGGGCTATTTGTCCATACATAAGAGCATACATGTGTATACACTTTTTGCACACTTCATTGTGTTGTACATTTAAGTTTAAATGGATTTTTAAAAAATAAAAAATTCCCATCAATTTATACTCAATAGCCCATAATGACAAAGTGAAAACATGTTTTTAGAAATTCTGGCACATTTATTAAAAATCCTAAACTTATTTACATAAGTAGGCTACTCAGACCCTTTGCTCTGTGTCTGAATACTGTGATATATATTTGATTATGTGTAAGATGATAATCAAGCGTACTGAGAACATGTTGCATTGTGGAATTATGGTGTAGGGCAGTTGAACCTTTGGTTTGTATCTTGGTGAGGTGTTGCCGTTACATTATTGGCACTCAGTTTCTTCTGGAAACTTCCAGTTTCGACATACACTGTCAGCATTGGAAGGCAGCCTGCATATGGCCATCTAACTAACTCACTGAATAATTCAATGTAATTTTTTAGATAATTATGTATGCTTGAGAACAGCCATTAATTGATTTAGTTGGTTTAATCTTTGTTTCTGGATGAAGTATGAAATCTGCTTTGAATTTGATAGGGAGTCATCGCCAAAGTCCTCGGGGGACCTGTAAATTCATGACGGATGGCTGGTGATGGCTTGAACTCGGCGCATTCCTGTAACGGATGGCAAGAAATAAGCCCTTCTTTGTTCCTGCAATATAAAGTAATGATTCAGTACCAGATACTTGATTCCATGTTTGGTGTTTTGCCTTTGGACACGAAGGCTAACCCGCAAAGCGCCCCTCGCTGCTCACTGTCTCATTATGCCTGCTCTGTGTCCAGTGCAGCCAAGCACATCTCCAAACCCAACACATTGCTCTCCTTCAGCACCCATTACTGCTGTACCCTACCCTGCCCTGCCCCCAAATCCCCCCTCTTGTCTCAACCTCCCCTATGGTTTGCATACCACCCCCACCCCTCCCCTTTGCCCCCATCCTTGACCTAGTTTTGAGCAAATGGGGGATTGGGGGTGGGGGGCAGGTCATTGTCTTTGTCAAAAGGGAGATGTCCTGGACCACAGTGCAGATGGATGCGCAGATGGGATGACAGTGGACTTCATACAGTGCTGATGTCATTTTAGGTTGAACACAGAAAGTGAAGAAGACTAGCAGCTCTAACCATCAAGGAGCATAGTATGAATTGGGGAAATGGAGATGGCAGCCTTTTGAACAATAGGCTAAATTATTGTGTGAGTATCATTTTAATCTTACAGGGACTGTCCCCTTATGTAAAGCTCTTGTGTGTTGATGTGTTTTTGCGTGTTTTTGCATATGCAGGTGTGCTTTTTCCGCTTGCGTTTTGTGGAGTGCTTCCTTCTCTGATGAAGAAAGCGTTCCATAGAAGAGTGTTTGCACGTTTTATGTGTCAGAATGGCCAGACAAGTTCATGGTTTAAAAATTACTGAGGAATTTCCCCTTGAGAAATTGCTTCTGACCCAGCCAACAACCACCCCCCTCCCCTGCTCAAACGCAGTCACCATTCTTCATTCTCCCACACCCTGACTCCACTGAACCTCAGCTTCCTGTGGGCGGGGCGATGAGCCGCTGTTGTTCCCATGTAAGTGCTGGAGGAGGTCGCCCCTGGCCTAATTGCTTGAAGCGCCGGCCCCCTCTCTGGACTCTTGCTGTATTTTTGAGAATACTTAAACACTGGAACCAGCAGTCCTTCCTGGTAGTCCTTGTTTATTGCTTTGCGAAGTTTCTAGAAGATGTATGGTTGCCTTTTGCGCTCATGGCGCTGATGGAGTAGGCTCCTCTCAGAACATCTCTGCCATTGCAGTTATTGTTACGCATTCTTTCCTTATCGCTATTCCTTCTCTGTGTGTCCAGTACATGCGTGTGTTTACATAGGACTGGCAGCAGACAGGCCAGGAGCTTTACGCTCTGCAGAAAGAACGCTGGATAAATGGATGCTCTCCACTAAATAGTATGTGGCACCACATACCAGAAGCCCTCAACTGGACTTTCTTTTGCGTTCACAAGGCTCCAAGCACTTGCACGTGTTTTTGATAGGAAGTAACAAGTTTCAGGAAAGTGAGGGGAAAGCAGAGAGGGCTTGTAGAAACAGACCCCAGTCTTGTTCATGTCCGGCCGTGCGCGGGAGACAGCTCGGCGGAGAGACTCTGCACTGCTTGAGACGCTCACCCCGCCGGTCTGGAAACGACGCTGGGAACTGGAACAAATTACCGCCTGAGCCTTTCGGGCTCGTTTTGTTTCTTCAACCCCCCTCCACCCTCTGCTGCGTCTTGAGACCACATGTGTGTTTTACATTAGCTCCATTCTGTAGCCCCGAGCTGTGGATACCAGTCCCTCTGCATCCGCTGTGCTTGCGACCATTAAGATTTCCTGAAACACTGGAGTGAACCCCTCGCCGCTGGAGGAGCAGCACGCTGAGCTCCGGGGGGGTCGGCGCGATACAGCCCACCGCTTCTTCAAGAATGACCCTCGTCAGCCATATTGCTTTAACCCACACTATCATCTTTTCACCAGGCCCTGACAGACTGCTTCACTGGAGCAGGAGTGTATCTGAGCCCCTTGCTCGAAAATGGGAAGGATTCCTGTGAGGCTCCAGATCAGATAGAGATTTTGGGGAGAAATAATTATCTTAATAATATTATTGCTTTATTTCTATGATAGCAGGCCCAGGGTTTTGTTTGTTTGTTTGTTGTGTGTGTGTGTGTGTGTGTGTGTGTGTGTGTGCATGCTCATGTACGTGTGTCTCTATATTCTGTGTGTCAAGTACTTTTCACATTTGGGATGTATCCAGTGATTTAGACAGATTGAATTCCTTACCTAACCTAATAATTGTTTGGAAGGATTTGGATTTGACCAGCACAAGTTGATTTGCTCTGAGACAAAAATTCCATTAATTAGGTTCTGTGCGTGCGTGTGCATGCCTTGTAGTTGGGTCTGTATTTGCATATACTTAAAATGTCAACGCAAACAGCATGTTCTTATTAAGGGCAGATAAATAACGTATGTGGTGCGCTTTCAAATTGCCAGCCCTGCAACGACAGTTGAACATTCACCCCGAGCATGCTCTGATATTTGAGTGAGGTGGGAGGAATGTGCCAGATGAATGCATTGCTGGTAACGTCTAGCGCTGCAGAACCTTAGCACTAAGTGCCTGGGTCACACCTGCGATCACACCAGTGCAGCCAAGTGGCAAAGCTGCTCCAGACTGCAGATGAAGCCTGCTGGATGCTGCCAGCTGTCAGTCTGGCCTGTGCAATGGAAACTTACAGTACAAAAACATGCGCTTACACAAACACACACACACACACACACACACGAGCACGCACACATACTCACCTGCACACACACACACACACACACAAACACACCCTGAACAGCACCACAGAGAATTTATTGACGGACATGCGGGGATGACGTTGTGCGCAATCAGCAAAATTACGTCCCAAACCAGGTCCCGGCCAGCAATTTAACATTCATCACTCCTGTATTTGCAAACGCACCCCCGTTTGACAGGAGCTCCCAAAGACACAAAGAAATAACCGAGTCAATCACGTTATATAGCCAAGGACATGGTGCTGAATATATATGGCCAGCAAAGAGAGATTCACAAGCTATACTAAAGCAAATCCCAGCCTATTGCTTTGTCCTATTAGAAGATGTGGGGCATGGCGTAGTCTACTTCGCAAAGAGCACATCTTCAAAGACCGAGGCAATTTCTTTGGTGAGACTCACAGAAGAAACAACAAACAATAACGGCAAGTTCAAGTTTACACCTGCAAACATCATGGTGTAGAAGTCGCATGGCATATGGCTGATGCGCTTCAGTTATTTATGAGTTTAGTTATTTTGTCTTGTGTTTAATGTCAGAGGTTGACGTGAACTGTTTTTCCCAGTTGGAAGGTGGTAATTCAGTCATTCCAATATGGCCACATGGCCACTTTGTTTGAGGCTTGTAACACCTTCTTCTGACTCTCTGCAAGTACAGGGAAAACTTATCAGCTATTGCTGTCTCCCTCCAGTGGCATTCCAGACAGTCTCTCCTATAATATGCCAAAGCATTCCTCCAGTCCTGTACTTTCCTTCCCTCAGTGGAGCCTGGAAAGCAGCAGCAGCTAGTAGAACTAGTAAACTAATCGCGACGGGTTTAGCAAACTAGCTAGCTCAGTAACATACAGATGCATTTCAGAAAAATACATTAAACAAAAGATGCCTGCAAAGTAATATGTAGCTACACATAATCTGAGCTGAAACTGCTGCTTTCCAGGCTTCACTGTGGGAAGGAAAGTACCATGCGTTTTGCCTCCTGTTTAATGTCAAACCATTTTCTTTTTACCTACTGCATAGTGTTACTTGACAAAGAGATTACAATAGCTATATATTGCCAGGCTTTAGTCTTACCCAGCTCTAACAATTCACTGCTTATGCTACGAAATAGAATAGGTATTTGACTTACTTTTCCATTAACAGAACTTCAATCTCCGCTTCAGAGAAGCTTTTTTCTTTCTTTGGCTATTTCTTTAAATGGCCAAAATTCCATGTATGGTATTTTTGGGGCGTCAATTTGGCAAACTTGAACTCGCGCATTTGATGTACGATTACTTGATTTTTTTGCAACATTCATGTTGTGTCTACGCATGTTTGATAAATCCGCGGTAGGATAAATTGGTTCCGCACACATTTGCACACGGATTTCCAAAAATATTGATAAATGAGGCCCATTGTGAGAGCTGTGAAGAAAAACCCCAAAACATCAGTCACAGGGCAGGGGTGAAGGTATCTCGAATCAAACGTTCGAAGAAGACTTTGAGAGCAGCAATATTGAGGCTGTACCACCAAATGCAAACCGCTCATCCGTAGTTAGAATCAGAAGGCTAGATTACAATTAGCAAAGACGTACAGACGAGATAAGCCACAAAAGTTATGGAACAAATTTTTATGGACTGATGAGACCAAGGTTAACCTCTACCAAAGTGACGGAAAGGCCAAAGTGTGGTGAAAGAAGGGATCTGCTCATGATCCAAAACATACAAGCTCATCTGTGAAGGAACTGCCATGGCTCATCATCCCCAGTGACCACCTCCTCCCCGGCTGCAGCAACAGTACAATGAACACACACCCCTTGTCGGGCCCCTTCTGTCAGCTTTACCCTCTCTTTAAATCATGCCCCAATATCAGTGGAAGGGGGGTGCAGGGGCTAACCCCAGTCACCATGATACACTTTTGTCCCCCAATTGCAAATTAAATCCGTGCAGTCGGCTAATAATATACTATATCCCCATGCACATAGCAAATCCCCACCTCCGTGAGCCTATCTGTAGTCTCTGGTGGAACCAGCCATTGGTGCACATGGGTGTGGGAGCAGGATTGTATCCCCTTTCATACTTACAGGTTTGAGAGTCTCTGCCGGAGCGGGGGAGGGCTGCTTGGCCCATGGCTGACGGCTCTCAATGTTTACCGGGCAGTGTTTACAGGGCAATCCCTTCTGATATGCCCCAGCTGGCCACAATGCCACCAATCCTGCCCTGGCATTTCTGCCGCACTCACATGTCCTGAGCACAGGGACCGAAGCAAATTAATATTAGGGTTTAGGGGTCTGGTGGGATGGGGAGGGACTTTAGAAAAGCGGGGGCATGGGGTTAGCACCATGGCTTCGTGCGCCGCCTGCCCCTGACTCAACCCCTGACGAGCAGCGTGTTTCTGGGGCTGCTGGGTGCCCTGGCGGGGACATGAGCACATACGGCTGCTGTTCTCTCTCACCTCCCACCTTGTGCTGACAAATACTGCTGTTACTCCCCCATTTCAGTTTGGGTCTCTAACCACCACTGTTTTGCCACTGTGTGTTGTGTTTGTTCTTAATAGCCAAAACATGAACTCAGTATGAACCCTGAAAAGTTTTTTTTTACTGAGCTCCAGTTCATTGGCAGGCACAACAGATGGACCCTTGCTGTTAACATTCACCCGCAGGTAGGACGCACCCTGTCAACTCAGGGTCATTCAGGCTGGAGGTTTCATTGGCTTTTGTCAGGTAATGTATGACAGATGACTCAGTCATAAATTACCTGTCACCTGTCATGATTTTGGATATTGGCGTTTTGTGTGTGTGTGCGTACATCCTTTCGTCCATGTACGTGTGTGTGAATTCATATCAGAGTGTAGTTCAATGATAACCATTTGACTTTAATTAAACATCTGATTTGATATTTGATGTTTAATACATAAATATGACTGGATGAGTTTCTATCAGATGATTTGTCAACCCATAATTCCTTTAGATTACAAGGAAGTTGTCACAGCTGCGTAGTTGACTGCTTGGTTGCTTTTGGGCCTCATATCAGGCAGTGAGCAGAGATTCTCCACTTGCAGCATGTGCAGTGACAGAGGCTGTGTTGAAGGATGGCCCTGTCATGCAGCATGTGCAGTGACGGAGGCTGTGTTGAAGGATGGCCCTGTCATATCAGGGCTGAGGTGCTACAGGGACAGCAAAGGGGAAGGGGAGAGCTCAACCCAAGCAAGGTGTTTGGGTAGCCTGCCCTGCTCCCCCAAGGGAGTGTAGGCAGAGAGTAATATCACCACACAACATGTGCACAGTGGCCCACACGATAGCCCAGCCACTCCACATTAGCACAACTTAATACGTTCTTCAAGTAAATACTAAAAGAAGAGGCTATATTTTCAGAAAAGCTGCTGCATTCTCAATGCATTTTTCTCTGCTATCAGGGAGCTGAACAATACAGATGAGTTGTTTTTTTTGCTAGGCAGATGCCTGGACAACTTACAGTACAGAGTGCTTCAGTAAAACAGCAGCACCCTTCCTTGAATTCTGGTCTACTAACTTTGGAGTTACAGTTTGAGCCCAGTTCCATAATCACTACAGCAAACGTTCTGCAAGTGACAGTAGCTAGGAGATATGAAGCTTGGTGAAGATCCCTTTCTGTGGAAGATACAAGACGTTTGTCAAGCTGATGCATGTAATCTGCCTATGGAGGGTCCTTCACTTTGGACTCGGTCACACGGTCCCCGTCACACACAATATTCATGAAAGGCCCCTCTTGTGTGGATTTATGATGGGCCAGTGAATGCATTTCACCCTGAGAGGTGCTACTCCAGAGGCATACTCAGACCACGCAGCGAGATTGAGACATCCATCAACCTGTTGGCACCTCAAGTGGAGTGCCCGATCAGAGCGTGCAGGAGAGGTGCATGTGCTGTCCGCAAGACACCTGCCCTCTCGGACGAGCTCGCTCTGAAGAGCAAATGTTCCCACCGAGCCCTTGGAGTCTAACACAACGCATCATGTCATCATGCAACTATGGTGATTCCACAGCTTTGCTTGTCCTGCCACTTAATGACGTATGACGGTCCATTCAGTCAGCCGCTCGCAGCCTCAGGCCTGCAGGGTTAAACGGCCTGGACTGTTGGGGTCTGTTGTTTTGGAGATTAAATGCTTCTATTTCTTGGAGAATATTTTGTCAATCTACATTCACTAACCCAGTGAATTTATTAAAAATCTAAAACTGAAATCTTATTTACATACTGTAAGTATTCAGACCCCTGCTGTGGCACAGTCCACCGGCAAAGTGAATTGATTGGACATAGTTTAGAAAGGCACACACCTGTGTATATAAGGTCCCACAATTCACACTGCATGTCAGGACAAAAACCTTTTCTAAAGCTTTGAGTGTTCCTATTTTCACACAATAATTTGTATATTACATTACATTACATCATGTTGGGTCTGATGAGATTTTGGATGTATGCTGGGGTTGATCCCTTAACTGCCTGGTATGCAAGCCCCAAGGTTTTAAATTTTGATGTGAGCCATAACAGGCAGCCAATGTAGGTCAGTGAGCAGGGGGTATCGTGAGAGTGTCTGGGGACGTTGGACACCAGAAAAGCTGCTGCGTTCTGGATTTGCGATAGTCCAGGCAGGACACTACCATTGCTTGAACAAGGAGATGGGTTGCGTAAGTGGTGAGGAAAGGACGGATTCTCTGGGAAGAACCTGCATGCCTTGTTCTCGGTGAGGGAATGTTGTCCATCGCTTCTTCGAGGTTCCTTGCACTGGGGGTCACTGTTGTGTTACCTAGTGAAATGGAGAAATCAGAGAAGGGAGAGGTTAGAGCAGGGATGAAGATTAGCTCCGTCTCACCTGGGTTGTACTTTGGTGGGATGGTGGTTGTCCATCCAGCTCTAGATGTCTTTCAGGCAGGCAAAGATACGGGCAGAGACCTGTGTGTCAGATGGGGGAAAGGACAGAAAGAGTTGGGTGTCATCTGCATAACAGTGGTATGACATACCATGAGCATAGATAATAGGGTCAAGAGATCTAGTGTAGATGGAGAAGAGAAGGGGACCAAGGACTGAGCCAAGGGGAACTCCTGTGACAAGAGAACAAGGAGTTGATACTTTACTGGCCCAGGTAACCTGGGAGGAGTGACCTCAGAGGTAGGACTCCATTCTAGGGCTGTGCCGCAGATCCCTGTAGCTGCCATGTAGGATAGGAGGATGGAGTGGTTGACTGATATAGAAAGATCTAGAAGGATCAGGACAGAGGAGAGGGAGGTTGTCCATGCAGCATGGAGTGACTCAGTGACTGATAGGTGTGCAGTCTCCGTTGAGTGGCCAGGTCTGAAGCCGGACCGGTGGGGGTCCAGCAGGTTGAGCAACAGGCACTGAGAGGGGGGCGGGCGCAGAAAGGGGTGCGATGGTCATGAATTAACTGCGGTCCTCTCATCAAAGAATTCTTCAAAGTCATCAGAAGCGAAGGAGGACAGAGGTTGTGGAGTAGGTGGTGCTGAGGAGAGAAGAGAAAATGGAGAACAGTTGATGGGCATTAATTGGAATTGTGAATTTTGGTTTGATAGTATTCATCCTTACCGGCGGTGACGGCAGAAGACAATGCCGCCAGAAGAGACTGTTAGGAAGAAAGGTCAGATGGGTCCCTGGATTTCCCACACTTCCTCTCAGCTGCTCATAGGCTGGCCCTGGAGTTACATAGGGTGTTGGACATCCATACACTGGGAGGGGAAGATTGTGCAGGCCTAGAGACAAAAGAACAGAGTCAAGGGCTGAGGAGAGAGAGTAAAGCTGGAAGATGCAGAGTCATTAGAGAGATTGGAGAAGGATTCAAGAGGAATAAGAGAAGCAGTGACTCTGGGAGTGAGAGAGGATGGTGACTCAGAGAGGAGGTTACTGTGGGCTGTAACTGTCGGGGTCGGGGAAGGAAATGAAGTGTTGATCAGACACACGCAGGAGTAACAGTGGGGTCAGAAGAGAAGCTGTTCCTCACGAAGATCGAGGAGGTCAGGTCTGGGAGGTTACCAGCCTTGTTGGTTGGGGGAGAGTGCTGCAAGGAGGGGTCGAAGGAGTGGAGTACTGGTAGTAAGACAGCAGACTTGGAGGCTTCCAGGTGGACGTTAAAGTCTCCAAGGAGGGTCAGCGTGGTGCTGCCCTCGGGGAACAAGCTGGTGTTATCTGTTGTGATCCAGGTCTCGGTGAGGTATTGTAGGGACAGGAGGGAGGCATCAGCAGTAATGAAGTCAGTCTTCTACGTGGCTTGTTTGAAGGCTAAGGAATTTAAAAATTGCAAATAAATTACCATGAAAAAAACCCCACAGTATCTAACTGATAGCCTACTAAACAGCTGATCTAACGACTCTAAAAACCACAAGGTTCCGTAAGATCTAACACTGAACACAGCTAGGTAAATTGAAGCCAGTACTTCAATCCTGCTCTAGTGGAATGGATTCAGCAGCTCCTACGCACCTGGTGGAAATAAGCACTTTTCTGCTAAGTCACAAGTTACGAGGTGTGTTATACCATCGCTCTGAGCACACCTACACACCCTGTTAATTACCAAATAGAATGATTGTTTGAAGGAATTTCACAGTTGCTAAATATAATTGTGAAATGGAAGAAGTTTGGAAACATCAGCAACCTGTTGCACCAGTATAACTATCAATATAATGTTAACCAGAGCCCCGTTAGCCAGTAAAATTAACGTTACAGGTTTGTCTATAGTAAGTTGCATGTTTACAAACTTGTATTTCTACCAAGCCAGAAATATGTTGGTCGGACGTGCAATGAAAGTGAGCTAAGAAAAAAAAAACAATGTGTTTATTCATGCAACTTCTGAATTGTATATTTTTGTTCTTATATTGGAGCATGATTTTTTGACATCGAGAAAAGATATCAAAGATTGTTATAAGTCTGTTGTTATTGTCTGAGTCTGTGGTGAGGTGAGGGTTGTAACCCATGAGCGTGGCCAGGGGGAGGATGCGGTTTTATTGCCTTGCTTTGCAAATAAGAGGCTGATAAGCATCTAATCTGCTGTTCTCACTAGCAAAGAGTCTTTTTAACAATCTGGCATCGCCGTTTTGCAGTTTTATTTTGTCGCAGATCCTAAGCATTGAATACTTCTGCATGCTTTCCTTATCAAGCTTGTTGATTGCCTGGTTCTAATCCAATATCCACAAGGAGTGTTCAAGCCAGGCCTCTATTAGAGCCTGTTACTGATTCGCCAAGAGGAAATCTCTTTCATGAGTGCAGTTCCAAGATGGCAGGCTGCTCTCCATGTTCCAGATCAACAAAGGGGATTCTGCTAAGATGACCCATGATGCTGTTAGGGAGGTGTTATTTATGTGGATATATAAGGGTGCAGAGAAGCGCACTCCGCATCATAAATATCAGTCCCAGCAGACTGACACCATGTCCATGTCTGATTTGTTTTCCCTGATGCTGTCCTATCCCAAACTATACACCACTAACTTGGGTCTCTCAGCCTGGTTCCCTACTGAACTAAAGAAACATTTAAGTGAGCTAATGGGGCCTGCCTTTGGTATGGAGGCATGTCTGTTGTTGGGAGCTCTGGGAGTTTAATCACTGCTATTTTTGTACATGGGGAAGGAAGACCATATGGGAGAGTTTCACTTCTTTTGAAATTACCACGAGACCCTTGTGTGGTGCTTATTATCCTGTATTAACTGCTCTGTTGATTACATCTTCTTTCCCACTTCCTCCATGTTGTATTTCCTGTAAGAGTAATGGACAGATGTTAAAGAGAGATGGACGAATACGGTTGTTTTTTCTGTTTAACCCCTTCACGCAAGTCCCCTCTCACCCATGGTGTCTGCATCCTTTGACTGCTGAACTCAATCAGTCAGTGCTCCTGCAAACAATTTATGTGTATTAGTAGACAATACACAACAACTCTGATGTTTCTAAGTGCCACCGCTGCCACATAGCTCATTCCAGTTAACATGCCAGGCCTGCCCAGTCTCAGCTGCAACTAGCGTGACACATTGACAATTGATATTGTCTATCTGGGAGTTCATAAAAACATTTGGTAACCCTTCGACATAAGGCTGACATAACACTGTCATACTGTACACAAGACATAACAGCTGATGTCAGCTAATGTCAAGTGACGTGACTGCTGTCACTTTTTTCCGGTAAATGTTATGACATGTTATGTCACATACAGAATATTGTAATAATATTATTTTATGTTATTGTACGTGATGTGGTGTATACTTATATATAATGTGTATATATCATGACTTGTCTCTTAGGGCATGGAAAGTTCTCATTTCCATTTACTGTGTGTTGATATGCACAAGTGATCATAAATACGAACATTTGTAAAATTTCATCCCACCCCCAATGTAACTGATTAGTCCATGCTAGCTAGAAGAAAGCAAGCAATTCATACAACAAATTGGGGATTGCAGTTAAAAATATCAGCGTCTCAGCTAAAATTCATAGCAGTCTTTTCATTTGAACACCTTTACTATACAATTCTTCTCTTTATGAAAAACTGGCATTTATTTTGTGGTAGCCCAATATTTGCTAGCTATTTAGCTATTTAGTTTGCTATTGCAAACCCTAGCTTGCTCACTTTCTTGCTTATTTGGCTTTATCTGAGAAATCATTTAATAGCTAATTGTTATCTTCAAAAGTAACTATAGCTTTCTCAGCTAAACTGGGTAATGTTCGCTTAGTAGGTTAGGCAGTAGTAGTACCTAGGCTAGCTAATGTTAGCTATCACTGCATGTTGTTGTACCTATGCATATAAATATATGTGAATTTAATATTGAATTTTACAGCTGATTGGTCAGGATCTTACAATACGGTGCCGGTTCCGATTTGATCAAATCCTTAGGTAACAAAAAGCATAATGATTTTTTTAAATCTATAAAGTTCAGTGACTTAAATTAACAACTAATATATAAGAACACTGACAGCTGAAATGTGAATGTCTACACCCAATGGGAGACCAAATTGGTGTGTTATCAGTGTAGTTATCACAGACATACCTAAAGACTGCTGTACTACTGATCCAATACCTAGCAGTACTAATTCATTCCCATCCATTACCTCAAAATTAAAGTTATTTCAATATGGCCTACAAATGTCCCTACACCTTGTTGTTATCTTTCCTGGTGGTTTCAATTTACTTTGAAACTCGTGGTTCAGAGATGCCTAAGCAAATTCTGCGGTAACTCCACCAATAAAATGGTGGAGTTATAAAATCAAGCAGATGGTATTTATTTGCCGGCTCGTTTGTTTCCATAGTATTCCCAATTTAACTAATGGAATCAATACATAAAAAAATTATGTAGTGGCAATCTCAAAGCTCTTAAAGCCACAAAACACATTTTCTAACATTCTGTAGTAATACAAGTAGCCTTCTGAGATGGAAATGCCTTCGTAAATGTAGCCTATGGGAAAAATGAGAGTTATATTTAACATCACTTCTGGTTTCATGGGATAGTGGTTTTATCACCAATTTATTTTCATTTTTAATAAAAAAACTGAGGGTCCAGTTCCACTTCTGCGTTGACATGTATGGGTCCACTCATAGTTTCTGCCCTTAGCTACATCAGGGTCCAGCTACCCCAGGCTCATCTGGTCTTGTTTTATGATTTACAGCAGGACGCAAATTTTGATAGATTTGGAGACACTAGGGGACACCAGGGTACACTGCTTTAGTAGTTCTGCTTATCACCCCTAGATTTTGCACACTTCTGGTCAAAGAGTTTATGATCCAGGAAATGTTGCTTTTCTGTTTTACATCTTAGTCTCAGTATTTCTCAGTATAACTACCTTCATGTTTGCATTTTCACCTAGATTATGTTGTATTTATACCTAAATTGTAAAAATGGTGTCTTGCTACATTTAAACTACTTTCCAAGATTCTGTGATGGTCACATCTGGAGTTATGAAGCTTTAAATAGAATGCTACATAAATAGGTAAGGATTGGCCAGATTTGAGGCTTAAATCTCTTGTTTTTGTAAAGGATTTTATTTATTGTCATCCTGTGTGTACACTCGTGTTTTATCACGTGCGTCCAGTTGTCCAGAGCACGTGCTTTGAGAAGTCTCCAGGTGTGCTGGCATTACGGTAGGGTTTCAGACTGCATTCCTGATGTTATCCTGCCCGGGCCTGACTATAGCCTTATATGGGCCCAGCAGTTGATGCCGCACATGTTTTATTGAGTGTGGTGCAAGGCTCGAACACCTGGGCCGCACCATTAGGCTCAGATCGGGAGGCAGAGACATTGGAGTCCACAGGCGAAGCAGCCCGCATTCGGTGGTCAGCGGAGTTCGATATTTCACCCTATTACTCCATATCAGATTTTAGTAACCTCCTTCAAGTCATTTCTTGGATGAAATGGCTGCTGAGTGAAAGTTTCTATAAACTCAACGGGGGCCGTCTGGCTCTGCAGGGCAGGAGCTGGAGACGTGGGGCAGCAGGCCCTGTCAGCAAGTCGGGGGTGGGTGAGGCGCACGGCTTTTGCTGAAGTGGGAAGGGGGAGACCTCCTTTCTGCACTTCATTCATGGATATGGGGAATCTGGTCTTGTCCTAAGCAGACACTGGCATTTACACTGAAAATAAGATGTACAGTGGGGTGCAAAAATGTGGGCACTCTATATGGTAAACATTTCTGCAAATTTGAAAGCAAGATTGCCTTTTATTTTCATTTTTCACTGTTTATAAATGATTTAAAAAAGGTAAAAAGGGCCCTGTGCAAAGGTTTGAGAACCCTTTTGGATTATTCTTTGTTACTTTTTAAAAAGATGATTATTAAGACCCAGACCCAGGGGATTTACTCGTTAGGGCTTCCGTGAAGGAAGCATAATTCCATGGATTATTTTTTTTATTCTGAAGGGACTCCATCTCCATCCAGACTTCTAAAGTCCAACTGCAGTGGCTGTTCTGTCTGGTTACAACAACCATTATGTTCAATGTTTCAAACTACCTATTTCCACTGTCAAACATTATTAGAAAAAGGAAGAGTTGGGGAGGTAAATGTAAGAAAAAACTCCTGGTGTGAAGTAATTTCAGGATGAGCCCGACTACAGATGGGGAGCCCATCCTCAGTTGGTAATCTTTCAGCGCAAATACTCATAGTTAGTTTGGCAGATCATAGTTTTACAGGTAAAGTAGACTGTACAAGTGAAGTAAATATTTATGTCCAGGCCGGTTGTGCAGTTGTGAAGTCCATCCCTTTCTATATATCCAAGCATCCTTCTTTTTGCCATTTTTTTTAATCATGCATTTCTTTGTTTCTGTTTTATTGTGTCCATCTTTCACTTCTGATCGTCCAAGATGAAATGCCATAAAGTAAAATGGCTGTGTAGTGAGTCTGTTTTTGCCAGATAATTGTCAATGGGGGAATTAATGCCTAATATGCATTTGCCAATATGGCTATTGCTGAATGAAGCAGTATGACTGATAGTCTTGCATTCCACACAAATCAGACTAGAGGCACACAAATCATTGAATTGCTGCATCCTGAAAAATGGGTTGTAACATGGAGTGGTACATCAGGTTTTTCAGCCTGTCTGCTAAGACTGACACTGCTACAGGAAGCAGGTATTCTACGATATACCACAGCTCATTTCTGTATTATTGTCATTATTGTACATCATGTATTTATGCAGTTGCGTGTTTTTTATTTTCTAAATGTGGTCCAGATTACCCGTTGGCAGTGATCAAATAGGAAAATATGGAATTCTGTGGTTAAGTTGTTCACTGAAGTGAGGAGTTATGTTTTTTCTCTTTTTATGCATTTCAGACCATAAAAACCCATGTTTGCCTCTGGCAGCTCAGCACTTCATAATTCTGGACCTTTTGTTTTTTTGAAGACAATGTTAATATTTCAAAATGAGCACACAGATGTGACGAGGTTATATTTGGAGTGGAATATTGAATCTTTGGAATTCTAGCTAAAGTTCAGTGTTATAAAAAAACATCCTTAAAGAGAAATATTTGCCATTCGTGTTTATACTAAATTCTTAGGTTAATGTGCATTTTCCACTGAACCTTTCTGTGACCTTTTTTAATGATGACATTCATTGGTTCTTATAGACATTATTATATTGCACATATTCCTAATTAATTTACAGACAGCATGTTCTACCAAGGCCAGTCCACACGGTAATATTAAGATGGCAGCATCCATTGAAGAAGAATAAATCTTTGTGCCTTGCACACGTCTGTGTACTGTGTTTATGTGTGTGAGTATGTTTGTGTACACGTGTGCGTGTAAGTTATTGCTGACGAGAACGTCCCTGTAGGGAAGGGGGGTGGTCTGTTTTTTTCCACTTTGCCATAATGTATTGTTGGCATTCAGCAGCCCTTAATTGTAAGCATGTGTGTTTCTACAGAGCAGTACCCCTTCCTGGCTTGTCGCTCAGCCGATGTTGTGTTAGATAGATTCGCTGAAGTGTATTTCTAGTGCACGCACAGTTAGAGACTTAAACAATGTGCGACCCCATCAGAGGCTTTTCTCATAACTTCACCAAACAAGGCTATCAGTTGCGTATGCATGCGCGTGATTGGGTGAAAAGTATTGAAGTTAGTGCGGCTGAATGCAAGAACCTGACAACTGACCATGTGCATGGAGAGGGTAAGTAAGTCAGCAAGTCCCAACTCCGCCTACCAGCCTCCTGTTTCAAAAGGAAAGAAAACATATACACAGGAACCACGGGGCAATTTCTCCAAGTCAACAGTACCTACTCATAACAAATATAACACTATATATTTTTTATAGCACTTTTATAGCACTTCAAACATCAAAGTCAAAACATGGACCTCCAAACTTCACCGCCAGTCCACCATTTTCTCACCCTCAAGTCACACCCTGTCCTGCACCTTCCGCAACCTGGTACCTAAAGAAGCAATTTAAGAATAGGAGGAAGAGGACAATAAGAGGGGGAAAAGCATAGGGACTGAGTGGCAGACAGGCAGAACAATGAAACTTATGGGGCCGGTGCCTGTGACAAGGCATCTACCAAAATATTATCACTCCTCTTTATGTGCCGGATATCAAGGTGGTGTATCCGGCACATATTTGTAGGAAGAAGGCACCATGGCATGAGCTGCTGGTCTGGCTTCTGTAAGGAATACAGGAAGGTCAGAGGGCTGTGGTCGGTGTAGACCACCAAGGGCAACATACCCAACATACTGCAAAGCCCAGATTAGCGCAAGTGCCTGCTTTTCCACCACAGAATAGTTCAGTTGATACGAAGGTAATTTCTTTGAAAAGAAAGAAACTGGTTGGCCAGTGCCTTGCTCATTTGACTGTAGTAACAGTGCTCCTGCTCCCACATTACTGACATCCACTTGGGGCGTAAAAGGCTGATCCAGCCGGGGTGCCGCCAGTACAGGGGCAGAGCGTGGAGAGTCTTAACCTCCTGGAAGGCCTGCGGACAGAGAGGAGACCAGATATATTCGGCCCTGGCCTTCAGTAAATCATTCAGTGGCGTCACCTCAGAAGACGAAATACTGAAAAGGCACGATAATAGCCTACCATACTTAAATCTAAAAGTAAAAATGCATCAACTCTTTTTTTAGTTGTTGGGGGAGGATACTGGTAAATTGGCAACACTTTAGCACGTACTTGACCCTGTCCAGCCACCTTACCTAGGTACGTCACTGTCGCCCCGGCAAACTCACACTCAGGTTAACAGTGAGACAATCCTCAGAAGGTCGAATAGTGCTCGAACATGACACAGATGTTGGTCCCAAGTGTTGCTATAAACTACTATATTGTCCAAATATACAGCACAACCTTCTAACCCAGAGACTACACGATTCATGAGGCGTAGTCGCTGGCGCTGGCGCATTATGCAAACCAAAGCTCATCACAGTTAAATGATTTGCCCTGAACAACTACCGGCTTGTCTCTCTTCTTCCCTTTCTCGCTAAAACTCTGGAACGGGCGGTCTGCTCCCAACTGTCCACTTATCTTCTCCAGAACAATCTCCATGACCCCAACCAGTCTGGCTTGAAGAGTGGCCACTCCACTGAAACCGCCCTGCTCGCGGTCACTGAGGCACTCCACTCTGCTAAAGCAAAATCCCTCTCCTCTGTCCTCATCTTCCTCGACCTGTCAGCCGCCTTCGATACAGTCAACTATGAGATTCTGCTCTCATCGCTGTCTGGGATGGGTGTCACAGGTTCTGCACTCGCTTGGTTTTCCTCCTACCTCTCTGGTCGCTCCTACCAGGTGACTTGGAGGGGCGCAGTCTCCGACCCTCACCCCCTACGAACTGGAGTCCCACAGGGCTCGGTTCTTGGGCCTCTCCTCTTCTCGCTATACACCATGTCTCTTGGTTCTGTTATCTCTTCCCACGGCTTTTCTTATCATTCCTACGCTGATGACACCCAACTCTTCATTTCCTTCCCCCCTGACACCCAAATCACCACACGGATCTCTGCCTGCTTGGCTGATATCTCTGCGTGGATGACTTCCCATCACCTGAAGCTCAACCTTGCCAAAACTGAGCTTCTCTACATCCCTGCTAAGTCCTCTCCGTCAATCGACCTCTCATTGACTGTTGAGGACTTTGTAGTTTCCTCCTCCCGTACAGCAAAGAATCTTGGGGTGACTCTTGATAACTGCCTCACCCTGGCTCCACAAGTATCCTCCACTGCCAGGACCTGCAGGTTCTTTCTGTATAATATACGCCGTATCCGTCATCTCCTGACTGAGAAAGCCACCCAGCTCCTAGTCCAGGCGCTCGTCATTTCCCGCCTGGATTACTGCAACTCCCTCCTAGCCGGTCTCCCAGCATGTGCCATCAAGCCCCTCCAGCTGGTCCAGAATGCTGCAGCCCGCCTGATCACCAGTCAGCCCAGGTCGGCTCATGTCACCCCGCTTCTCATTGGCCTCCACTGGCTTCCTATTGCCGCACGCATCCGTTTCAAGGCCCTAGTGTTGGCATTTCAGGCTGCTAAGGGGACTGCCCCACCTTACATACAATCCCTGATCACTCCCTACTCCCCAGCTAGACCACTCCGGTCTGCCAGCTCTGGAAGAAGAGAATCCCTCCCCCTATTTCGACGCAGACTCAAAACCCACCTTTTCAAACTCTACCTTAGTCCTCCCTCCTGATTTCCCCTGCCCCTCCTTTCTGATATCCCTATCCTTGTCTAACCCCCCCCAAAAAAAAAAAAAAAAAAAAATGCACTCTGATGACAACTATGTTTAGAACAGCATTTCCTGTGTATTTTGCTAGTTTCTGGATGTCATGCTCTGACTTATGGTAGAACCTATGCACTTGTAAGTCGCTTTGGATTAAAAGCGTCTGCCGAATGACTAAAATGTAAATGTAAATATAAACAGGAAGGAGTGATAAAAGCAGAAATCTCACAAGCTCTCCACGATAAGGGAACTTTCCAGTAGCCCTTCTACAAATCAACATTTAATTGCCTCTGCTAATCATATTGGGCCTAGACATCATTCTGTCCTCGGCAGAACTATCCTAGTTCATCATACAGGTACTGCTGCCTGACCCTTTGCGTTATATTCTATTGTAGCCTACTGCAGTTCCAAACCAAAATTTGCAAAAGTGTAGGGAAGACTACAAGGGAGGAAGCCAGGGTGGTAAATGGGTATGAAACGAGAGTTTACGGTCTGCTTTGGTGACCATTTGGTTTCATTCCACATCACATGCATAGGTAACAATGTCTGTTTGTCTCACCCAATCAGGGACAGGAACCCGCATTGTGGGGTATAAAGCTTGTACCCACACAACACTTCTTTTTTAATTGCCCTGCCTTGCTTTTAGCCGGTATGTTTCATACTGTAATTAAGACTATTTTTGGTGTATTGATAAATTGTTATTTACCTGAATTTTGGAGTGAATTGTGAAGTTTTACTTCACAAAGGACCAAATTCCTACAGAAAGCAACATTTATGTTGTTGGCCACCCAAATGATCCAAATGCCCACCCAAAGATGACATCCTAGTAACACCTCTGTTTCTGACCGTGCCATTGTAACATTTCGGCTTATGTTGGATATTGCAAACTGAATGTCACGTTTCAGGTCTGTCTTGCCTTGTTTTATGTTTTGTCATTTGTCTTAGTCACGTATTGTCTTATCATGTATTATGTTAGTCTAGGTTCGTCATGTTGTTTAGTTTATTTCTTGTTACAATTTATTTTTTTGTCATGTCTAGTTATGTTTCGTTACGATTATTTTACCTTGTTATGTTGAGTGGTTATCGTCTTAGTTAGTTTAGTGTTATGTTTTGATTTATGTTTATTGTTACGCAGACTGGTCGTTGTTTAAACATACACTTTCCGCAAACCTTGCGTTCCGGCTTTCTCTCTCTCTCTTTCTGTCAGTCACACCCTAATTGTTTCTATTTGTCTATTTACTAAAACTACTAACGCTAGATCAGGATTGGGTAAAACTAACAGACTAATCATGTGTTCATGTTACCTTACATTTCTCATGCATGTCATTTACTAATTTACTAATGCTAGGGCAGGATAGGTTTATTACTAACGATTACTAATTACCTTGTTAAACTTGTCATCCATCGCACCTGTTTTCCATTCCCTTGCTGCTCTCTAACTAATTGTCTACACCTGTCTACACCTGCATTTATAGCCCAGTTGCACTTCTGTTCTTTGCGAAATTGTCTGCCTCTTGTCCGTCAAAGCAACTCTTGAGCATTATTATCATTGATTCCACGTTAAGATCCAAGCCTGTTTACCGACCATTGTTTATTGATTTCTGTTTCGTTGACCTTCGCTTGTTTTTGACCACGTCCTCGCCTACTGTTTTTGTACCTTTGCCTCGCTGACTTCCGCATCGCCCTTGACTACGACCCTGCCTGCCGTCCGCCTGTACTTCTGCCCTGCTGACAGCTCTCCTGCTACCGGACCTCCTTGCACGTCTACCGACTACGAGTTTGCCTCTTCCCTCGGCACCGTGCTTTTTGTTTGTTTATTGTTGTTTTGGCTGGATCTACGTGTACGGACTTTGCTTGTTTTGACTACGCTCCTGGGATTCGTCCCGAATAAAGCCCTGACGGGACTTTATTTCACTATTGTTTCTGAGTGGTGCATTTTGGGTCCAACCCCCACGCACCCGTCTCACTGAATGGAAAACGTGTATTCTGCTTGAGTCTAATGTCGGCAGTCCTCAAGTAAGAATCTGACATTATCTGTATTCCCTTCAGGGTGTTGAAGTGCTGTTTGACTGACATGGAGGTCTAACTCCCTGCGTCCCTCTCTCCACTGCAGAGTCTGTGAGCAGCCGTGTGAGGGACCCCCTCCGCCCCGCTGTCCGGCGGCACCATGAGCTGGAGTTTCCTCACCCGTCTGCTGGAGGAGATCCACAACCACTCCACCTTCGTGGGGAAGCTGTGGCTCACCGTGCTCATCGTGTTCCGCATCGTCCTCACCGCCGTGGGCGGCGAGTCCATCTACTACGATGAGCAGAGCAAATTCGTCTGCAACTCGGGCCAGCCGGGCTGCGAGAACGTCTGCTACGACAACTTTGCGCCCCTCTCGCACGTCCGGTTCTGGGTCTTCCAGATCATCCTGGTGGCCACGCCCTCGCTCATGTACCTCGGCTATGCCGTCAACAAGATCGCCCGGCTGGAGGAGGGGAAGTCCGGCGGGGCCGGCGGCCTGTCCCACCGCAAGCCGCGGAAGATGTTCTTCGGAGGCCGGCGGCAGCACCGGGGGATCGAGGAGGCAGAGGACGACCAGGAGGAGGACCCCATGATCTACGAGGTGCCCGAGATGGAGAGCCGTAGCGAGGCCACCCCCCAGGGCAAGCCCAAGGCCAGGCACGATGGCCGGCAGCGGATCAGGGAGGACGGGCTGATGCGCATCTACGTGCTGCAGCTACTCACCCGTACGCTGTTGGAGGTGGGCTTCCTGGCGGGCCAATACGCCTTGTATGGCTTCGCCGTGCCGCCCGTCTTTGTGTGCTCAGGAAAGCCCTGCCCGCACAGCGTCGACTGCTTCGTGTCGCGGCCCACGGAGAAGACCATCTTCCTGCGCATCATGTACGCGGTGACGGTCCTCTGCCTGGGGCTCAACGTGTGGGAGATGCTGCACCTGGGCGTGGGCACCATCTGTGACATCCTGCGCACCCGCCGCGGCCCACCGGAGGAGGACGTATACCACCTGGGCTCCATGGGGCCCGGGGGCGCGAGCAGGGCTCCTGTGGTGCCTGTGGGTGAAGCTGGGGAGGTGGGGGGGTACGGCAGCTACCCCTTCTCCTGGAACGCCCCCTCCGCCCCGCCTGGCTACAACATCGTGGTGAAGCCTGACCAGATCCAGTTCACGGACCTGAGCAACGCCAAGATAGCCTGCAAGCAGAACAAAGCCAACATAGCCCAGGAGGAGCAGCAGCAGTTTGGCAGCAACGAGGACAACTTCCCCCTGGAGGAGGTGCGCGGGAGCCTGCAGAAAGAGATCCGGCAGGCTCAGGACCGGCTGGAGGCGGCCATCCAGGCCTACAGCCACCAGCACCAGAACAACAACAACCACAGCAACATCAGCCAGCCTCAACCGGACCCTAAGCACCGCTCTTGCTCCAAGCACGGCGCCAACAAGGCCGGCAGAGGCAGCAGCAGCAACAGTAGTAGCAAGTCCGTGGAGGGCAAGCCGTCCGTGTGGATCTAACCATGCTGCCTGCTCCCTCACCCACCGGATCCACTGCCCAAACCTCATACCGGCTTAAAGCCGTCAGCTCCCCTTTCCTCATTTTACCTGACTGTAGGTCTGTGACCCAACTCCAGCAGACTCTTACTTGCACATAACTTCACTGGCGACCAGGGCCAGCTCTCTCAGTTTATACTGTATTTGTCTCTCACCTTCCACTAGTTCCGTTTCCAAACAACGCAGATTTCTCAAGGTACTTGTAAAAAGACCAACCACATACTTGAAACTATCTTGGGCAAGTACATCTAGTTAACTGTTTTACATTTCTTGAGAATTTATTTTAAGCACTCGCAAATACAATTTGTGTAATATTTTTGATAACTCCATGATGACCGATCTGGTTTGCAAAAACAAAATGAGCTTTACATTTTGGGCTCCTATACTCTTAAAAGGAATAGCTTTTTGGGAGAGGCAATGAAAGAAAATTCTACTGCTGTCTCGCTGCCCTTCGTCGCTGAAAGATTTCTTTCCAGAAATACCAAAACAGCAAATGTCCAAGAACAGCTGACAGCATGCAGTACACTGAACTTACAGCTCACATTAGAGACAAAACAGCAGTGTTCACTAACACACAGGACAACATAATATACAACAGAACAGCATCTGACAAACAAAACCCTCTAGACATAACACAGCACACAACCCACCATAATATGTTGCAGACTCAATATGACAGTATTGATCATCCACAAGGAAACGCTCCTTAGACACTATGGCAGACATGGTGTACATAATAAACAGTTTAGACATGCATGGACCCAAGGAAGCCAGTGGAGCTGTGACAGTATCAGACGTATCTTCTTGCGTCAGTTTTCTGGAAGGGGCCTCCACTTTGGTTTGAGGACAACTTCAGGCTCAGATTTATGGACTTTTTAAAATCATTTTGTATTGTACATTTTCATTTTGATATTGTGACTGATAAAAAAAAATAAGAGAGCGAAAACATGTTGCATGCTGGGATATGCAGTGTTACTGTATGTTTAGATGCTGTCCGTGCTGTTGCTTTGGAAGATAAGTGGAGACTTTAATGCTGTATCTAAGTGCCTTAACGGTCCCACTAGCTGGAGGTGGATGTGGGGCTTGGAGCCTTCATTTGTAGCGGCATGCCTCCAAAGTATCCAGGCCCCCACCCCTGCCTTTATACCTATCTACTACCACAATAAGCCAGTGTTCCTGTGGTAAAGGCTATCAGTAGGAATTTTATCTCGGGTTTGATGCCATGCACTATATGAAGGTACATTTTGCCTATTGTTTTATTTGGCAAGTTCTGCTCATAATCCAACAATTTATCCAGTCCTCCCAAAAAGCAAAACCCTGTAGGAGTACTACACTAGGCATTTACCAGAGGTTTGCCAAAAGTCCAAGGCTTTGAAACACTACATTGAAATGCAATGTCATAAACAGCCTACTGACTTGACGCCCAAAGCTCCCAGACTGCCTCTTCTCACAGAACCGTACTTCCTCATCTAACAAGATATTTCATTCATTTATGAAAATTTTTAAAAAAGAAACAAGTCTAATGCATTTTTCTCAGGGATAATTTGTTGTGGGTGTTGAATTGAAAAACTTAAATTGAACTCCTTTACTGCTTGTGCCCAGAGAAAGCCATAGATTTCCAGTTCTCACACAGGGTTTTCTCTCTGGCTTTGGGAGGTCCTCTGGTGGCCAGTGATGTAAATGCAGATACTAAGTGATAAAATGCTTTATATTAGCAGAGGCATTCCACAATACTGTCCATGATATACCAGTGTGCATAACCAAAAGAATAAAAAATCTGTGAAAAGTTAATGGATGTCTCTCTACCACTCTAAAGTGACCACTGGACAATCTTGGGGAAACATCTGACAGAGGCCTCTGTGACAGGTTCAGGGATGCAGATTAGTACCCATTCCATCCTCGTTCTGTAACTGGACATTCACGAAGGGAAACTACCTTTTGGAGCCACTGAACAAGCTATTGAATCTGACTGATTCAGTCAAAGCTCCAGTCACTTACATTAGTAGCAAATGCAAGTCACTGTGAAGTCACAAGAGGCACAGGTATTATTGTCATGCTTATAATTCTCCCTCAAAACCTTGACAACTTTGTGCAATAACTCACATCTGAATGCAAACACCTATCATATAGAGTACTGAACATGTAATATCCAATGCTAGCTCTCTTGTCTGCTGGTTTTGAGGGTATCTCTGCATTATCCTCTTTCCTGTCTGTAGTTTCTGCCCGAAAAGTTCATTGTGATATCTTAAGTTTGTATAGTTTGCATTATATGTGCACTATATGAGTGCTGTTTTTGTTAATGTTATAAAAATGTGTTGAAATGAGGGTATTTACAATGGCCACAGAAAGACCAGACACTGTTTTAAGGATTAGAACTGCTAGACCAGTGGCACATGTTGTTTTTCAACATTGTTGTTTAGGCTGGTTGTTTTTGAGTAAGGAATATTGCAGCCATACTATTATTCTCCAGTCTAAAAGTGCATAAGAAATACATTTCTGACTTGTCCTTTATATTTTCATAATGTATGCAAAATGTCATTTTGTATGTTGTAGGTCATAGATTTTAAGATTTTGGAATGAGACAAAAAATAACAAGCACTTGTTTAGAGAATCCATTCCACATATAAAGTGGTTGTTTTTTTTTTTTGAAATGTTGGACAAATAAGAAAGGGAGCTGAAACATATTACACATGTCAGTTTTCATGGAGATGTTCTCCCAATGTTTGTTGTAAATTCAAAATTGTAAATTGTTTTTATTTTATAGAGGTTCTCCAAATTAATGTCAGTTTTTTAATAAAGATACATTTCCCAGAATGCTGTGGGTTTGGTTGCCAGCTGGACCAGGCAGGCTCTGCACAGGGACTACAGGAAACATAAAAGTACAGTGAGGGCCAGGATTTATTTTCGAACATATGGATACTGTTATTTTCCAGTAGCATTGGGAACAACCTCTTATCCCAGATCTTCAACATTATCCAATACCCCATGTGCCCCAATAATGTGTGCCCCTATTTTATTTCCTGGGAATTGATTCACTTGAAAAATCAGTGTTGCTCATGAGAGGATCTTTGTATTCTCATCCCCTTTCAGGTCCACCCTCTCAGACCGTTTGATAGGTGTAGAGATTGGACAGAGAGGCGCAGCTCAGCAGCACTGGGGGGTACACACAAAGTCCAAAGTTTTTCTCCTCTATGTGTAATGCTCTGTGAGCATACAGACATGGTATATAACAAGGTCTACTCTGATGTGTTGGAAAACTGAAAAGTGGGGTTTGCACCTTCCAAACCAGCAAATCACAAAGGTAGGACAAATACACAAGTTAAAGGAGCAAATCAAAAAAGCAGATGCTGCAACTGTTTGAACCTGGGCTGCAGAAGCATAGGGTGTACCTGTGATTTATCTTGATGACCAACCCCACATTTTATAAGAAAGCAAATTTAACTTTTTTATTTGAATCTGATCCACGAACCGGACTGCTATGAATGGCCAGTGGCTTTTGTATTCAGTGCTGGGCACTTCATCCTGCCAGGGGTAGAGAGGGTTTAAGTGAGTTTCCTAGGGTACCTCTGCACCAGGCATCTGTAGGCTACCACTTCTTGTAAGATATGCTTTTCCTCTCATTCGCACATGTACTGTGTGGCCTGTAGTAAGGGCAATAATAACCGGTTTGCATGCATGTGTGCTGGCAGAGGTGTACATTCTTTAGTGGCAGGGTTCCTTGCGTGGATACATTTTCCACAGTAGTGACTGAAGGCAGAACCGAGAAGTGAAAAGGGAGGGTGGGGGCCAGGGTTATGAGAGGATACCCCATGCTGAGCTTCTGTTTCTGTGTTACAGTAGTGGCGGTGAAGGAGTCTGTTGCTGAGAATGGTGATGTCCCTCTGCTTTGTATCTGGGTTTCTGTTACTGTTAGCTGGGGTTCATCGGGGCTCAGTTGTAGTATTTTGGTTGAGTGCGTGAACAAAACCAAATCGGACAAATGATCAAATGATCTTCATTTTCTTGAACTGCATTGCTCCAACTTTCCCACAGCGAAAAGATATTGCTTGGTATTTAGTCAGATGCATTCCTCAGAACACCCATCTTTCCCACACCTTCTACATCTGTGCACCCATTTTACTACTAACTGCTGCCACACGCCCATAGTCCTGACACCAAAAACACCTCAGTGGAACCCTCTCATATGCCCTCACCCTGTAACTGACATAATCCGCATACACCCTTTCTGGCAACTCCCCATCAAATTTGAATAGTACTGATCGGCTGTCCTGTTCAATTCCTTGCCTATGACTTTTCAGCCATCTTGCCCCCCAAACTCCCCCCGCCTCTATCCCTCCATAAATACATCAGCCTCCACTGATGACAGCACCCCGCTAACAATTCCTTCTACAAGCAATCTTTCCCTTGATAAAAAACAGACAACTGTAGTCTTATTTTGAGTGTTTTGTCTTTTTGTTTCTTTGATTGGCATTCTATGCTCACTGTTCCACTCCTTACTGCCTTCACATTCCCAATCTCCTTTTTACTTTATTAGCTTCCCATTCTGTAACATCTACCTTCATTCCTACAATATACACTCAGTGACCACTTTATTGGGTAGACCTGTACACCAGCTTGTTAATGCAAATATTTAATCAGCCAATCATGTGGCAGCAACTAAATGCATAAAAGCATGCAGATATGATCACCATGTTCATCTTTTTTTCAGATCACATTCACCAACAGTCATTCCAAGTCACATAGATGACATGCTGACATTGGAAAGAAATGTGATCTAAGTGACTTTGACCGTGGAATGATGGTGGCAGACAGGGTGGTTTGAGTATCTCAGAAACTGCTGATCTCATGGGATTTCATGCACAACAGTCTCTAGAGTTTGCAGAGAATGGTGCGAAAAACAAAAAGAAATGCAGTAAGCAGCAGTTCTGCCAGCAAAAAGGCCTTGTTAATGAGAGAGGTCAGAGGAGAAGGGCCAGACTGGTCGAAGCTGACAGAAAGATGACAGTAAGGCAAATAACCACACATTACAACAGTGGTATACAGAAGATCATCTCTAAACACACAACGCGTCAAACCTGTGAGTGGATAGGCTACAGCAGCAGAAGACTCAAGTCTAAAAAAGAAGTGTAATAAATACCTAATAAAGTGCTCATTGAGTGCATATCCCTTCCTTGTCTTTATTTTTCACTCCCTTTTGCCTCTTCTTTCCTCCCTCCACCCAATTACACTCATAAACTCCATGTAGCCATGATCCAAATTCTAAACCAAAAACCATGCAACGCAAAGTCGAAACCAAACGATTAATCACACAAATTTAAATTTGCGGCTTATCCAACTCAACTCTCGCCTCGTACACCTACTCTCTCCTCCCTTTGCTCACATCTTCTTTCCATTTTTATTGGCAAATTGATCACTTTCCAGTGAGAGCCAATCCAAGCCCCCAACCCACAATGTCCTTAATCTAGTCCTTAATACTTCCGATCTCCTGTCCCTCCTGAAGGACTCCCTCCTTCTCTTCCTCATCCCTCCATTCCCCATTCCTCCTGCCAATGCTGACCAATCCCATTCCCAATCGGCCCTCACATTTCTGCTCTCCCATATGGAATGGAGACCCCCACCTGTTCAACCAAATCCCTTTTGCCACCAGCTCGTTTCCCTCCACCCCCACATGCACTGGGACACAGACAAAACCCACCCTCAAACCCAGCCTCCAGCCATCCATATTTTATGCACCAGCACTAGCACCAATTCCGGTCTCGCCTCACATTGTCCCCCTCTCATAGCCGAAAGCACCACCGTTGATTCAGAAAACTTTATTTTTCCCAGAGGGGCTACATAAAGGCTAGAGCACAGAGTTGAGTCAGAACACACAACTACATCTTGTGATCTGCCTTCCTCTATCCATTTTAGGTCCAAATACATCGCCATGAGCTCAGTGGTGAACATTGGGAAGCATTGGGAAGGTGCATTCCGTGCCATAATCCCCTCTCAGGGACACAAATTGCAGACCCTATCCTTCCACTATCAGGGTCCCTGGATCCATCCGTGTATATCTGGAGAGAAGAATTCCACTTTTGTCTAAGATGCTGTTCCATCACCACATGAAATGCCACCTCAGCTTCCCTGTAATGAACTGTCTCCAGAATACAAAAGTCCAACTCTGCGTCTGGTGACAGCTACAGTGGTACCAAGGGCCAGATCTCATCGGCCCCAACCACCACATCTGCAAGATCGATCTTATCAACCCACTCCTTGACCTGGCTAAAAAACAACCCTCCCCACAACAGCTGCCCTAGCTCCCAGCACTCATCCATCAAAGCAGATGCAGGACATTCCACCACCCGACCCGGTTTTCCATGTAAGCCATTTCTGTAACCATACCCCCCAGGAACTCAAGCTAGGTTTTGAAACAGCTGGTAGCTGGTTGACCAGTTAAACCAGCTCAAGCTATGAACGTCACCATGAACAACAGGGCTACGTTCAGCCCCTACAAAGCATTTACAGAAACGGTCATGTGTTGAACATCCTGTTGCAAACCGTGGGCGGACTGACTGACGCAGTCTTTTTTGGGGGGGTTTTGCATCTGAGAAGGCGTTCTCTGGGCTTTTAAAGCATAGGCCTACGTTTTCTGATTGAATGTGCCCCAGCTGTTTCATTCGTAGCTTTTCTACATGGAAGTGCTAGGTTTTGTTGTGTCGATTTCATGGGAATGAGTCTACTTCACAAGTTACCTCTACAACCTGCATCCATTTGACACCGTAGCAAGATCTATTCATTTTGCCAAAGCGTTGTTTTAGGTGCAAGGAATATATCAGTTTGAGAACACTATTCAGGTCCCACCTGGGCCACACGTCCTAACCAGCCTGCCTGTGTCAAGTCTTGTTAAAAGAGCTTCTTTTTTTTGCCTTTTTGTTGAAAATTTAAATTTGCAAGCTGGTAATCTCAGCACTAAAATTGTTCTATTATGGGAAACCATTTTATAAAAAAAAGTATTCCGAATGCATGTTCAGAGCTATTTTGCTAAGAAAGAAAATAAATATATTACTCAAATATGAATTGTTTTTCAGTGTGTTTTTTTCTTGTCAGTAAGAATGAAATGGAATGCAGCCAAAATTACATACAGTGCAGTCCATAAATATTTAGGAAGTGGTATAACTTCTGTTCTTTTGGCTCTATACCCCAGTAGATTGAAATGAAACTATGAATATGTTAAGTTAAAATACACATTGTCACCTTTAATTCCAAGGTATTTACATCCATAATAGGTGATTCATGTAGGAATTATAGCCATAGGTATTTTAGGGGACTAAAGGTTATTGGTTATTGTCGGCTTCTCCGCTGTTTCTGATTAGTTAGGTGCGTTAAATCACTTTGTTAGTGCAAATAAAAGAAAGCTTTCAGTATCTTTCAGATTTTAGGCTGTTAATGGTGTTTGTCAACATGAGGATACATTTTCCACAGTACTGACTGAGAGGTGAAAATGGAGGGTGGTCTCCAGGGTTATGAGAGGATACCCCATGTTGAGCTGCAGTTACATTATCAAGGCAAGTGAGTACCTGTGGGAGACAGGCTCTTTGCAATTACTGATTTCACCAGTGCTCGTTTCCTAATGATGTTCCAAAAAGTTGATTTTGATAAGCGTAAGATCTGGTGTGTGTCTCTGACTGTTTTTATTTCTCAGCCTCATAATGGCTTACTTAACTTTCAATGGTATAACTCTGGTCGTCATGTTAACAAACACCAACAGATTCTAAAGGCAATTAAAAGCATAGAATCAAGACTAAATATTGAACTCTGAATAGGGATATTGTTAATTTAATATAAATTATAATTCTAATATTAAATGTAATTGTCATACCATTAGAAAATATTTACATCCATGGATGCAAGTATTGCAGTTTATACAAGTTTTTTGGAAAGTATAAATCATTTTGGAAAAACCCATTTGTCTGAATTGAAATTACTTCCAGCAACAAGATATTGCCTAAATTCCTGATTAAGAATATTTACCCTCAGTATTCAGTTGGTGTGAGGAATAGGAATCCAGGCTGAGCTGGGAACAGTATCAAAATATTTACTCTGCATGTTCCTTTGCATACTTCACTATCCTTTTAACGTTTTTGGTGTTTAACATTGCAAGCACTACATTCTGGAAAACAGCAGTTTTAGGAATGTGCCATTTACTGAACTCCTGGACTACTACATTCTAATATGTATTTATCTATTATCCAGGATAATTTCAGGGACCACCGCTTGCAAGATCTGGCCATGCATGTCATTTCTGGCCATGCATGTCATTTGGTAGGTGATATTAATCCATAAGCTGCCTGCTACTGTAACTTTGGGAGCACTGGTTAGCTCACAGAGAAATTGCTGGTTCTCTGTGTTTCTCTGGCATAGCAGAAAGGCATGCTCTACCAGCCATGGGTGCCACTGTCCCACTTCACTTGTCATGGTCCTTTCTCTTCTTCCACCCTGATGAACCCATCAGTCTGTCACAAGACCTGAACATGTTCAGCTTTGACAGAAAAGTCTTGTCCAGTGATCCTGGGACACATCTGCTACTAGAATCTGTGTTCCGTTTGTGTGGGCTCTCCAGAGCTGACACTTTCTCTGCTACGGGAGCTGTAGCGGTAGCTCCCAGCGACCAGTTAGATTAATACTGTCCAGATGTAGCCATGTCGGAGGGAGCTGATGGAACCCTGCGGCCTGAGACAGAAATAACATCACAGACAGTCAGGCAAGGTGAATGGATCTAGGCATTTTTGTCTTGTGCCATTTAGGAATGCTGTCAAATTCAAACTTCATGGGTTTTGGGCCCCTGTTTCTTTTATATCACCATTTTGCCCATTGACTATGCATATTCTTCAAGTGAGAGAAGAAGAACCAGACTCCAGAATGGGTCTCATTTGATCTACTATCAATACTTTACTGATCTATTAATAGTTCAGTATAGTATATGACACAATTAACACGTTATATCAACCCATACAAGTTGTGCCATCTCTAGTTAGCCCCCACAACCCTTTCATCCAGGCAGTGAATCTCTGGTATGGCAAAGGTGTGGTGTAGTAACAGCTTCCTCTAATTTAAGTTATGCTCCATCAGTACCTCCCAACATCCAGGCGCTACCCAATTCAGCCACATCTGGACTGGAGCTGAAATGTATTCATCCCACCCGTCTCTATGAGAGCCTGACTTGCAAATGGCAGTGAGATACGAAGCAATGGCTGATATCCTTGGCTTAGGAAGAGCACAAGCTTCTCTGAATTCTCCTGAATCTCACAGCGGAAGCTGTAGCAATGGGGGCTGCTAAATACAATTTGGCATTTAAAATATGGGAGAAATGTATTCCTCATGCAAATTATATGTGTAAGATATTTCAGATGTGTCCCCTAAGTTCGATACATGACTGACAATGTGAAGAATACTTATTACATGATGGTACTAGATTACCTCAATGGCCTGTTAATAGTTTGTGAACTATGTAAAAGTATGCTCATGTACACCCCCTGCTGCTGGCTTGGGAGAGTGAGGGTCTTTGCGGTTCTCCTCTGAGGCATTGCCAGCCAGTTATTTCCCTGCACACCACAGCCACACCCAGATAGATAATGGGGGTCAGTCAGAACCCACTCCATGTGTACAAGAGCATATATCTTTCTCATAACAGCTGACCATGTTAGTACATATGATGGTTTATAGTGAATTGGTAATGTAGCCTATTTCTAGGCATCTCAAAGGAAATTACTTCACTCATTTGGACAACAAATAGAATTTCATTTTTTTTCTTTCATAACATTGGTTTTCCAGGACACCAATCCCAGTCAGCAAAAGCCAGGATTTAGATGTCTCGATGGGTGGAAATCTAAGCCACTGTAAAGCCTGCAGGTCATCAGAAACCCCTGTAAGCAAAGGAATTGTCCTTTCCACACTAAAACTGTCAGGCCAATGGAACATGGGTGGCCTGTAGCGTAGTGGTTAAGGTAAATGACTGGGACACGCAAGGTTGGTGGTTCTAATCCCGGTGTAGCCACAATAAGATCCTCACAGCCGTTGGGCCCTTGAGCAAGACCCTTAACCCTGCATTGCTCCAGGGGAGGATTGTCTCCTGCTTAGTCTAATCAACTGTATGTTGCTCTGGATAAGAGCGTCTGCTATGTAATATACAGTAAAACTGAAATTACATCTCAATTTTAGTTATTGATGGCACTGAATAACTTGTTTCTTTTGGCCATTCTTGTTGGGTTTTTGCTTTTTTTGATTCATTCCTTTTTTTCACAGTGCAATTTTCAATCAGTATGGTAACAGGATATACCGTTTGAAAGCATTAAAACACACGGTTCCATCTGTGTAACCTATTTTAAGATGCCATTGCTTTAGCGTCAACAGTACTTAATTTTGTAACATGTGGGCAAAATAAGCATGGGGGGGACCTTGCCTTCTCTGCACAAGGATGCACCTGAGCTCAATTTTGAGCTTCATGGCAAAGGCTGTGAATACTTATGTACATGTGATTTCTTCGTTTTTTATTTTTAATAAATTTGCAAAGATTTCAAAAAAACTTCTTTCATGTTGTCATTATGGGGTGTTGTGTGTAGAATCTTGAGGAAAGAAATGAATTTATTCCATTTTGGAATAAGGCTGTAACATAACAAAATATGGGAAAAGTGAAGCGCTGTGAATACTTTCCGGATGCACTGTATATTAGCATACAAGATACAAGATGATGATTGTGATTATTGTACTTTTTATGATTGTCTCAACCGACTGTCCAAGGAGACTGCAAGGCGAGGGAGGTTGAGACAGAGAGATAGGGGGAGGGTGACAGGCAGGGGGAAGTGCACAGACACTTTTTTTCAAGATAAAAAGTGTTGTATAGTTTAGTAAGTAAGTGCAGTGTTGTACACCTTGTAAGACCCATAATATCATTTATTTTCCATGTGTCTTTGCAAAACTGCCTAGCTGAGAAAAAACTATTTGAAAGGGCATTTGTCCAGTGTTCTGGCTGTGGCTCCATTGCATTTCTAAGTGCACCAGCCACAGACACAATAATCTGTATCCAGTCAAAAACAGAATCTTTTCTGTTAGAAAAAAGCTTCTACTTTTGTTGTGTTTGAACTTCTGTAAGTTTTTTAAAATATTATTTGTAGTAATTCTGACTCTTGGAAAACAAACCACAAAGGCTTACTGTGGCAAGTGGGGCTTGGTTTGGGAAGGAGGCAGGGCAATCCAAACACCAACTCTACTGGTTAAGTAGGTACATACCTAGACTACATTATGAATCATTTGTGCTTCTTTCCATGGGAAGTGGCTGGTAACCATGTCCGTGAGTGGTGTTCCAGCCAAACCCAGAACTGACAAGCCACAGAGCCCAAGCCTTCTGAAAAGCTTTGCGAGTCGGGTTAATTTTGTTTGCATTTGTTATTTTATTTTAATTGTTGGTTTATTGTTTTGGCCAGGCTCCCGTGATGATCATAAGGGTTCAATAATAGTTCAGTGGTAACCATTTTATTTTTGGTATGTCATTTTCAAGCTTGTGTCAAGAAAAGGAGCAATACTTAAGGGTTAATACTATAAACAGCAGTTTACTAAATTTGTCTGACTGACTCATGATGCCATGGTGGCTTGTGTTTAAATTAGTGTAATTGCAAGGAGAGGGCAATGCAAATGATGTCAATTGTCCAACTTTGCGATCCGTACTTCGGAAAATGTCCCGGATGCCAACAGGAGGGTAGTTCAAAATTGAAAATGGACTGTAAATGCAGCGCTGCAACAAAGCTGAATTGAAATAAATCAACGGATACAAGAAGAACCATTTTGGACACATTTTACAGAAGAATTATTCTGTAACCACGTAAGGTGAACTCTTGTTTAGGAATATATATTGCACATTACAACTGAACTGCATATCCGACGAAGTTAGATATCTATCGGTCCCGATAACGTTAGCTAGCCTAACTAATATGACTACGATGAGCAAACTGCCCCCTTGTTTTTAAATCGCTATGATCAACGTTAGCTTGCTATCAATAGCTAGATACATAGCCAGCAATGTCTATTTCCACTTTTTGTTTAGCTGTTTAGTTTTTGTAACTAACGTTATTTCGATATAGCTAACTAACTCAAATGCTTAGCGAAGCGAAGTAAATTTGGACTGTAGAGTGTTGGCCGTGGTTGTTTTTCTGTCGGAGACTAAGTTAGCTATAAAAAAAATGTGTCTAGTAGTAAGTTAGCCATTTAATTTTTCAACATTGTAACGTTACTTGTTCGTATTAAATACTTTGCCCAGACGCAAAGCAAGCGTTTTTGTATCCCGTATACTGGGATTCCCCAGTATGTAGAATTGTGGGCAGAATGTCCCCTTTAGTCCTGAAACCCTGTCACTGCTGCCGTGTAGATATCAATGCACCTGCTCTGAATAAATTAATCTCATTGTTGAGAGTCATTCTTATGCAAGTTAACTAGTGCTAATCTATTATTATTGTAATTATTTCATAACCTGATGGATCAATCACATCTGTATATTTCACTGGGAAATTACAGTAGTTTAAATGTTTAGTTGGACCAATTACGCGAGGGTAATTGCAACCATCAAAAACCATGCGTTACCGTAGCCCGTGACACTACCGATTTTAGTGAATGGCGATCTGTCTTATGCGTCTCGGTAACTGAATCCCACTTCTCTAATAAGCGAGGACCATGCAGCGCTGGACATGGGTACAGGACCTGTTGGGCCCACAGCAGCTGAAAGGAAGGTCCTTTTATCTGGATTGCGTGAAGAGTCGCCATTCTTCTCTACTGGTGGAGGCCATTGCTGATCTTGGAGGGGTATGGTATTTTGTAGTGGAAGGTCACAGACTATTACTGTGGGGCCGTCATTGGTCCTACCTTGCAAAGTAGGCATTATTCAGTTTTCAAGTGTGTTTGGTCTGTCAGGAACCCATTATGGCAGTTATAGCTGATTGGAGCTTTGCAAAACAAGCAGAAATCTTTACGTAATATGTGCGGCCTGTAGCGTAGCGGTTAAGGTCGGTGGTTTGATCCCTGGTGTAGCCACAATAAGATCCGTTAAGCCCCTGAGCAAGGCCCTTAACCCTGCATTGCTCCAGGAGAGGATTGGTTCCTGCTTAGTCTAAATCAACTAAGTTGCTTTGGGTGAAAGCGTCAGCTAAATGACATGTAATGTAATGTAATGTAATATAAACCAGAGGCACATGCCATAATAACACAAATATGCAGTTTTGAGGTGAGTTACAGTATGATGATAATTTATAGATGCCACGAGAAGTTATATCTGTTTTCACACACAGGTAACAAATAAACCAAGCTTGAAATGAGTATTAAAGGTCCAATAAATAATTTCACCCTCAAGTCACAACGCTGTTTATCCCTCCCCCTTCTCTCTGAGCGCCCGCCCCAAGCTATACAAAGTTTTGGTACAGTGTCCGACTGTATATTTTGAAACCCGAATTTAAGGACTATAAACAAGGCGTCAACATGTCAGTGAACCTTTTTCAGTGATAGGAATGGTCTTGTAACAATGTTTTAACACAAAGCTTACCTCTTGTAACTTTAATTTCTTTGCAGAGTGTGGAAAGCTTCCTCAATAAAGATGTGAATGTTGTGATATCCGGCAGCCAGGAGGCTTGGCTTGAGTGTCAGCCGAGTGAGGTTCAGAGAGCGGCAGGTGGGACGAAGGCTATGGCCCCTGGCTCCCCGGTCTCTGCCCACCACAGACAGTCTGAGGACAGCACAGGCAGCCAGCGCCCTGCCACTCCCAGACCGCCTGTAAGCACCTCTCCACACTCTAACGCATTTCATTTGAACTCATTTACTACCATCATTTGTGTTATGCAATTGTGTAACTTAGAGTCGCTTAGACTAAGCAGGGGACAAGCCCCACTGGAGCAATGCGGGGTTAAGGGCCAAACAGCTGTATGGATACACCAGGGCTTGAACCACTAACCTTCCGGGCCCCAGTCACGTACCTAAGCCACTAGGCTACATGCAGCCCTGTTAGTACGGTTACAACTTGTGTTATTAGAAAGTATGCTTTATTTTGAGATATATAATACAGCATTCACTGTGCTGAATCATTCTTGCTCTAGTGAGGTGAGCATCAATGGCCGGAGCCTCCTCTTTTGTTTTTCCAGGTGTGTGGTAGCCGTGGAAGGGCCCTGCTGGAAAAAGCAATCAGCAACAACGTAAGTGTAGTTCTTCTGAAGATAACTGCTCCTTTGTCTGCTGTATGCGTGGAGCTTCCTTGTGTAAACTGGCCATACAAAACGCTTCTGAATATAAAGAACCATTGTGTCTCTTATAAGTAGATACTGTCTAGTCTCATTAGCCCCACACTGTATATGTACTCAATTCTATCACATGTACAGTTCATTAAAGGCCCAAATGCATATTCTCTGTGTTTTTCATATCCTGGCTTTTGATTTGTGTTCAATAATGATCCAAGTAAAACAATTGCAATTTTGGTAGAGGTATGCATATTTTAGGGTCCTGCTATTTTTCCGAACCGTTTGTAAAACATTTCCCACGCAACTTGACATATTTTAGCATAAATGATGATGTTGCTAAATGTTAAAAACTAAGAGCTGACCACTGGAGGTGGAAATTGGGCTCTGGGAGCAGGGTTAGGGACTTTAAAAAAACCTGCTTTTTGTGAACATTTTATGGGCATTTTAGTTACTAAAATCAGGAAGAGAATGCTGATTCTTGTGCGCCTTTAATGGTGCTGTCCTTATTGGTTGGTTATTGTGTGTGTTTTTTGTTCAGGAACGCTGTCGTGGAAGCAGTGTACTGGCCAATGCTCGGTTGTGGGGGGTGAAGATTGTGCATGTGGCTGGTATCCTTTTTCATAAAAGCACCAAGGTTCTTTATAGTCAACATTATGAATTCCAGGATTATCTGCAATGCATTATCAGACTCGCAGGATTTTTTTATTTTCTTTATTTGTGGTCAGAGTGGATATCTGTGGCAGTGATAACATGAGAGTCTGCATTTGTATAGAGAGAAGAGCCAAAACACAGGGAAGAATTACAATGCATTCTATAAACACAGATATTCCGAGGTCTTTAAAAAAAAGATTATAACAGGCAATGACCGAGACTTGGACCAAATGTAATTTGGTGTCTGACGTTTGTTGTTTATTGACTATATTATTTTGTCAGCCCTTGTGAGCATTGCCAAATTCAAAGAGAAAATGCTTAATTTAAATTAAAAGTCGAAAACGAGACTCGACTCAATTCGAGTCTCGAAACTGCAGTCTTGTGTTTAGTGCTGCAGTGACTGTGGAGTGACAGCAGAGGGCAGCATCACACAGTCACTGAAAAGCTGCTGATGTTCACTGTGACGGTTAACTCTTGATTTTGGTTAGCTGGTGTCTTTAATCTCAGAGGAGATCTCGGGGAGATTCTTTCACAAATTATCATGTGTTTCACCTGCATGCAAAGGAAGCAAGAGGATCAGATATTCAAAAGTGATTATGTTTCTTTGTTGGGCAAGTCAGGTTGTACCCACTGATCTTAAAATCCAATGTGCCAAAACGGAAAGCTTTTTAAAGGTGCCTTCTGTTTGATAACAGTTGTTGCACACCTTGGTATGAGTGTTGCATCAAGGTATTGAATGCAACTGCAGGAAATATGAATGTTTTAAATATTTGAAATGTCATTTCTACTTCTTAGCAATTGTATTGATTTAAATCCAGTTTTTGAAGGGGCTAGGGGGGACAGGTGTTGGAAACAATTGTGTATAGTATTTCCAAAGCACCTTCAGCGCACTTAAGGTGAACTTGAAACTTGAAAAAATTAGATGTATAGCTCAGGCTAATGTGAATAATTCCTTTGGTCTCCTAACATCAATGCTCAGCTGTTCACCTTAACAGAAAATACAGATTTTCTCTTGTACGTAGAAAGATTGAAGGTGGCAACTGCCCAGGCCAAAAACAAGAAGGCGGAGGTAAGGTGTCTTGTCAGGAGATGGCAGCCACTATCAAAGATATTCGTTGTGGCTGAAGAAAATAAATTAGAATATATTTGCGTGTCCAAGTGCAGAGTTTGTGTCTGCTCCAGAAGGACGCTGTCTAAATTATGTAGTAAAAAAGAAAGAATAATGACAGGACTGCCAGATGGCTCGTCCTGCTAAAATAGTGGTTGAGTGTGCGTCATCCCGCAATTTGTACTGAATCCTGCCCACGGCAGTGCTGGCTGTGATTGGCAGACACCCAGGGAGGCGGATAATTGGCCGTGGCATTTGCCCGGGGATGGAGGGAGGGATTTGATTGGAGACCGCTGTTGGGTCGCGCACCTGCAGTCTGCCTGTACCAGCGGCTGTACCGCGTGGTTGGAGGAGCGCCTTCAACGTGCGGCTCGACCGGCGGACTGCAGCAGGTGTCGCCCCAACAGTGACAGCAGTTGGACAGGCCCTACGAATACAAGTGGGCATTTAAAAGTGGTGGAAGGAATTGGGGTGGGGGAAACTGGCTCCAAAATAAGAGAATGTAGAGCAGTGGTCACCAACCCTGTTCCTGGAGATCTACCGTCCTGTAGGTTTTCACTCTGACTCTAACAAACCTCATTCAACAGCTTCACATCTCATTGAGCTGCTAATTGGTAAAATTGGGTGTGCTAAATTAGGGTTGAAAACCTGGTAGGTCTCCAGGAACAGGGTTGGTGACCAGTGCTCTACATAATTTTATTTTGGAGCCAGTCCACCCCCCCATTCCTTCTACTGCTTGCATTCTACCCAAATGTATGCGTAGGGTCTGTTCCGTTGCTGTCAGTGTTGGGGCGTGCAGACACCTGCTCTGCACGATGCAGTCCGCTGGCCTAGCTCCGCGTTCACGCCAATCCTCCAACCACGCGGCTGGTTTAGAGCATAGTAATCCAAGCATACTCATGACTGTAATTCTGTCTTTCTTGGGTTCACAGAAAAAGGCGGCAGAGCTGTCTGGTCCCAAGGCTGTCAAAGGTCAGCATTTGACATGTTTGTTTTCTTTCACCAATCTTCATTCGCTCTTCTGTATGAGCTGTGTGGCCTTCAGTTGCATTCAGACCTGGGTCAAATACACAATTGTTTTTCGATTCAAATACTTTACTTAACTTGTCTAGTTTATTTGGACCCTATGAATAAATCTCACGAAGTGCAAACCCTGCCTTCTGGTCCTCTAGGTTGGCCCAGTCGCACCAGGCAAGATCAGCCGAGCCGTGAAAATAATTGAATCCAAAACGATTACGTATTTGAAACAGCTTGTTGCATTCACAATATCCAGTTGTTGATGTGAGAGGTTATGGCCATATTCATTATGCATAATGGAATATAATAATAAAAGTTTCTGCCAAGGCAACACCAGAGCCCGAATACGTATCTCCCGCTAGCCGCGAATCCCTCCGTGAGCATGTTGTTTTTCTCTCCCTTTTCGTCCCTCTTGTTTCGCAGCGGCCTCCCTGAGGTCTCCACACCTGAAGATTGAGGACTCCAGCAGGTGAGCGAGCCACCTCTGTGCGAATGGAGAAACTGACCAGGGCACAGGGGGCCCTGATCCTCGATGAAAAATTCTAAACTCCCCCTGACCCCCCACTGTGTAAAGGGATCCCTCTCGCCCGGTGTAATGAGACCGAAGCGCACCGCGGTGAGGTTAGCCAGCGTGGCTCATTGAAGTTTAATGAGGGGGGTGGGCAGAGGCTCCCTCCTCCGGCTGGGGGCTTCATCGTCGCAGGAAGGGCGTGAGGTGAAAAGGCGAGAGATTCGCTAAGGGATAGTGAGGCAGTGGGCAGCCTCTCCTCCGGAAGGTCAGCTATTCCAATTGAATAATACACAAACCAAAGCATAAGTCAATCTCAAGTATTTTAAATCTTATTTAGACCCAACACCTTATTTTTTCTGCTGCGTACCCAGCTGAGTCTGTGGAGAAGCAGGGGTCATGGCGGTGCCGTGTTTAACAAGTGCGCTTCTGCGTTCTCGCTCTCCGCCTCCCCCACGCCAGGCTGCTGCCCAGGTTGGGTTTCAGCCAGCTGGTCTTCTTAATTGGAGTCGATGAGGAGTCGATCCGTTTGGCAACGCGACGTGGGCGTCCGTGTACCCAAAGACACCAGAGGAAATGCAGGGATACACGTGTCGCCCTTGCACTACACCCCACTGGTGGAATTAGCTGGTGTATTAACTTTAGTTGGTGTCCACAACTCCCCCACTTAAACTAATTGGGGGTGTGTGAGGGCAAAGGAACCACATTTTCTGAAATGAGAACTTGAGTGGTAAGAGCTTTGGTGTTTTCAGAAGGTTGTGCACTTGCAAACTGGTCTAATCTTTTCTGTGCTGTTTTTATTCAAATATTATTGTTAATCTGAATTAAGTACTTTACAAAAAGGATGGCATTAGCCTTTGTGGGCGGTTTATGGTAAGATAGTATTTAATATATATATATATTTTTTTTAAAGCTCTTTAGAATATTTTTGATGTACCTAATAGATGCCATATTCCCGTCAAATAATACCTTTGGGGGAGTGATTGGAGATTCTATGACATTTTATACAATCTGTTGCAATTACTAATTTGGCCAAGACTTTTGTCTCATAAGAAACCTGCTTACACGGTCATTACTGCAAATTACCCCCAAATGTCGGAGCTGAGCAGATGGTAACACTAGATATTCCTTTATTGATCCCCAGGGGGGGGAATCCGTTAAATAAGTACAGAGCTAATAGAACTCCACCACAACAAAGGCTAGTCACAATGTTCTAATTAATATTGCAATAAAGCACAAGTGGCTTGCATTAATTGGATCATGATTTCAAGTATTTGTGAAGTACCTTAAATTGAATGATTGCAAACCTTTGTTCTGACTAAGCATGCAGTTAGTGGGATTACGTGTTTTTTGTATAGCGCAGTATGCGTTGTAATGCTGGTGTTGCGTGTTTGAATAGGAAATACAGGCCCCTCCACTTGCAGTCCACGGTGTTCCCCACATTGGACTACAGGGGCCGGTTCAGCCCCTTTGAGCCGCCCGCCCCTCCGCCCCCAGAGCCGGAGAAGGACCATGGGACCCCCAGAGCCAAGTAAGCGAGAATGCAACCTGCCTGCATCCTGGCTTCTGTACCAAATGCAGTTGTTTATTGTTTATATTTTGGCTATGTCTCTGATTGATTTATTCACATTTTTCAGCCTAATGGTGGCCTGCTTTACTGACCTCGAGACTTTTTTGGCCCTCATGTTGAGAGACAACAAAAACAACTCCAAATGCAGATGGCACTCCTAGAATCAACTCTTGACCTTTTGCTAGCTCTTTTATACATGAACTATGATGAAACTTAATACACCTGTCCAAGAAACATTTGAGCAGCCAATTACCTTTAGTTCCCTAAAATTGGGGGGACTCTGTATAAAAACAGCAAAAAAAAAAAATATATATATTTTTCAGGGTGAGAAGGACAGACCCCAGCACCAGCCAGGAGAAACTTCCGGTGCATCTTCCCCTGACGCCTTCACCTCGCCGTGCCCGGAGGAAGACTGTGGGCTTCTGCGAGTGCTGCCAGCTGGCCTTCAAGGAGCAAGATGAGGTGAGCTGCCTGTGTGCTGGTTCCACAACTGAGTGACTGGCAGATTGCATTTGCAATCACTCAAATCATGGGTTTCTCTCATTTCAGCACACCATAATGTTACGGACAGAGCGATGTTATGTAAATGAAAGTAGTCATATTTAGTAGAGACTGGGGGAAAAAAGGGGATTCAAGGCAGGAAACATTGCTAACCAAGAGAAACATCAATGGCTGTCTCACATCAACCTTTTTTGCAAAAAAGCCCCTGGTCCTTGGGATAATGTTCTATGGACGGATGAGTCGGTAGTGGAACTTTTGGACAGCACTGGTCCCATTAGGTCTGACATAAAGTACATTAACATTAAGAACATCATACCAACAATTAAACAGGGTGATGATAGTGTGATGTTGTGGGGATGCATTGCTGCCTCAGAACCAGGACAACATGCAGTTATTGAAGGAACTACAAATTATGCTCTGAACCAGAAAATTGTGTTCCAGAGAAAGTCTGGTCATCTGTCTGTGAGCTGAGGCTGAAGCATAATTGGGTTATGCAGTAAGGCTTTGATCTAAAATGCAAAAGTCCATATTGCTGGAAAAAATAATAAAATAAAAATAAAGTTTTAGAGTGGCCTAGTCATAGTCCTGGCTGTGGCCCTGAAACTAGCAGTTCAGCAGTCTTCCAATTTGTCTGAATTAACCCCTTCATCCAAGCCCTCTAGTGGCCATGAGACTCATGCTCAACTCAGTCATTCCATGCTCCTGCAATCAGTCTATGAAAGGAAGCAACAAACAATGTGTTTCAGTTTCATTACTAAGTGAAATTCACAAAGTAAATAAAATAAGTGGTTTCTATCCCATTGTCGCGTTGTTCACCAGTTACCAAGCACCCCCTGCCCAGTCTCGTCTTGGACAATTGCATTGGACATTGGACAATAGCGTCTGTCTGAACTCAAGGATTTGTTACAAACGTTTCCCCAACAAAATTTGTGTTCAGCAAGATCCCCAAAATAGCCCAAAGGTATTCCAATACAGCAGTGAACAATGCTGCTCACTGAAAAGAGAAATAAACAAGACCTTCTATCAATATCTGCTGCTAAATGTGGAATAAATATACAATCTTACCATTGGTTTTACACATAGAGATGTCCCTTTCAATATTCATTAGTCTTTGAATGTCTTGAGCAATCAGCGTTTGAAACAATTGTGCAAATGATTTCGTCCCTCGAGGACTGTGATTTGATTTGATGATCCCTGTTGTTAAGGTGACAGGAGAGTGCTTGTCTGCATATTTTGGGTTGTTCGTGTTGTGTTGTGAATGCAAGCATATGTGTTTGTGTGTATATATGTGTGTGTTTGTGTGTGCGTTTGGCTCCCTGCTGACACTGGCTCGTCTCTGGCTCTCCAGCACTTGAAGTCGGATCAGCACCGCGGGTTTGTGCAGGACTTGTCTCACTACAGTGTGGTGGACCAGCTGGTGGCCCTGATGGAGCCAGTCTTTGCCCACTATCCAGTAGAGAGCCCGGCAACAATGAGGTAAACAACAGCACGGGTCCACATTCTGCGTCTCGCGTGGCCGACGGTCTTGTTGTGCCGTCGTAGCGTCATTTGGAAAATGTTCTTTTCCATTTCCATCTAGAGCAGAGGTGCTCAAATCTGGCCTTCAAGGGTGGTAGTATTGCTGCTTTTATTTTCCACTCGATAGATCCATCCATCCATCCATTATCTGAACCCACTTATCCTGATCAGGGTCGCAGGGGGGCTGGAGCCTATCCCAGCATACATTGGGCGAAAGGCAGGAATACACCCTGGACAGGTCGCCAGTCTATCTCAGGGCACACACACCATTCACTCACACACTCACACCTACGGGCAATTTAGACTCTCCAATCAGCCTAACGTGCATGTCTTTTGGACTGTGGGAGGAAACCGGAGTACCCGGAGGAAACCCACGCAGACACGGGGAGAACATGCAAACTCCGCACAGAGAGACCCTGGCCGATGGGGATTCGAACCCAGGACCTCCTTGCTGTGAGGCAGCAGTGCTACCCACTGTACCATCCGTGCCGCCCCACTCGATAGATACAATATGATAATGTTTTGTCTGATTACAGAGAAATTAACCTTGCGTCTTTGTTATTTGATTGAATATTGCCAGAGATTTAACTCAGCCAGTGTTCCAGGATTACATCAGTCCTGATTAGAGGGGAAGATTGAAAACCAACAGTACTACTGGCCTCAAGCACCAGATTTCTGTAGCCTTTTGTTTTTATTGGCAAAAATCTGGGTATACATTTCATACAGAGCTATAAGAACCATTTCATTATACAATCTATTAATAGATTTAGTTTTTACCCTTTTTGTTCCCCCTATAAATCTATAGCTCTGTTTTCCATTGACGGGCCCTTTGATCCGCTGACCTTCAGACCGTCCCACCGAATGTCCCCAGAGCGGGGGTTTAGCGTATCGCTGATTTATCCATTTTCTCCCACATTATTATTTTTAAGAAGACCAGAAACAACGGCATTGATTTACTTGTGATTTTGTTAGTGGATGTGCGTCTTATGTTATGGGCACTGAGATTGGGAAGTTACGGGTGGTTGGGTTGACCTGCTTTAACACACGCTCTTCTCGCACTGCCAGGGTCCCGTCCCCCCCGCGTCTCCCCCTGGACCTTTCCCTGGAGCTGGAGCTGGATCTCCAGGCCCACAGTGAGACTGAGAAGGCCATCCAAGCCCTGTTGTCCCAGGGCAGCCCTCCCCGGACCTGCCCTCACCCGGCTCAAGACGTGCCTGCGCTCCCCTCTTCGCCGGAACAGGCGGAGGCGGTACCTCAACCTGCCCCGCAGGTTGCCCCTGCCCCTGCCCCTGCCCCGCCTGCCCCTGCGTTCGGCCCTCTGCCCCCTGCTCGTCCGGAGATGGGATTGGACCGCTGGGGTGGAGACGGAGGGAGGGGTTCGGAGCGGGGGAAACGTCCGGGGGCAAGTACCCCTCCCGCACTCTGCTCTCGCAGCCCTGGCCCGTCCGAGACGGACAGAGCTGGTTCCGGAACATTCCGCCGCCTCCTGCCTTCGCCTGGCCCCAACCCCAGGAAGCGCCGCAGGGCGGCCAGCCTCAGCCTGAGGGCCAGCAAGAGACGCAGGACCGTCCTGCTGCCCGCGTCAGACCCCACCGTCACGCAGAGTCCCAGGACCCCAAGCCTGGCGCCCGACCCAACCCACCCACCACACAAACCTCCACCTCTTCCAGTCCTGCCTCCAGTTCCTGCTGTTTGCGTGAGCCAGTCCGGTGCCCCCAGAGTCGCCAAACGGAGACGGGAAGAGGAGACGGGGTCGGGTACAGGACCGCACGTCGACGGCGAAGCGGTACCGAGCCACCCTCTCCGTCGCCTGGATTCCTCCCCTCACGGTCGTCTTTCGCTGATCGCCTGTGGTCACGGTAACAGTGTGACGTCATTGGTCTCGCACGAGCACCACGGTACAGAGCCGCAGCCATGGGGGTCGCCTGGTGTAGAATCCCCCCTTGATGAGGATCTTCTCCCCTCAGTAATAGTCCCTTCCCAACCACCACCTCCATCCCTCCAGGAATGTTTAAGATTGAGCAATCCCGTCACAGCCTTAAGCGTTTGTGCTCAACCCCCTCACGTCCCCCGAGACTTCCCGCCCCTGCCACGCCCCGTCGGCGACCCCTGCCACCCCCCCGATAGCCCGGACTCCGACGCCACCCTCTCTCAGTCCTTCTCGTCCGTCTTCATCGATTCGGGCCTCCTCCCCGACCCCTCTGCCTGCTCCCAGTCCTCCTCCTCCTCTGACTGGGACTGCGGGCTCCTGTCCCGCCTCATGCCCGCAGTTCCCCCTCCCGCCAGAGGTGAGCAGTGTCTGCTGGACCTGGACCTTCTGCAGAGGCCCTGCGCGGGGATGCAGGACAGCAGCTACGAGTCGCGCCTCTGTTCCGTCCTCCACCCCCCGACTCCTCCTCCGTCTCTCTGTGGGGAAGACACGGACCCCGCCTCGTTTTCCAGAACTGCTGACCACTGCCTCGAGACCTGCGTCTCCCAGGGACTGGGGGTCCGTGTGTGAAAACTAAACTGAGAAGTGTACAGTATATTGTATTCATTTTGTTTTATTTTTTTATTTTGCATTTGGGTATAGTCTGTTTTGTTGATTTATTCCACCTCTCTGAATGACCAACCGCGGAGAGCTGGGTTCTGCTTCGTCAGCAGAGATATTATGAAGTCCGAAGGACTTGAAGGTGTAACACAGTAAAGGAAACAGATACACTTAAACTGCTTTTCAACTCTTCCTGACTGGAGACTGCCTTTAATTTCCATTCTCCTTCAGTGCTCACTGGTTCAGGTTGTGTGTCCCCGCGTTAGCTTTGCCTTGCTGTGGCGAGCTCGTGGAGCACCGTCAAGGTGGACGCCGGTCCATTAGTGCAAAGTGCTGCTTTAGCATTCACTTAGATAATGATGGTCAAATCTCTAATGTGCGCGCAAAGCATGCCCTTTGAATAATGCAGGGTGCAGCTTTTTGGTTTCATATTGCGGAAAGTCAAATGCATAAGCTATCCTTCACGCCACGTTTCAGAGGTGTGGCTCGAGTTACGGTGACAGGGCTGGAAAGTGCACATACCTGCCCTGCCGTGGTCTTGCATTGCATTGTACTGCATTGTTTTATTTCCCCCTCTATTTAACACGGCCTCTTCGGCTGTGTGACGGATTAAAGCCCCTTTCATTTCGGATACCTCGATGCCGGGAAAGAGGATTTGCCATTCCCCTGTTTAATCAGATGAACTGACCAATCATGTAACCGAGATGTCTGGAGTGGAAACGGACACGCTTTTGTAACCTTAGATTCTGAACTTGGAAAGAATTTTCCTATGATATTAGTTTTCTCTTTCACGGCAGCTGTGGTCTCACTATTTTCATTCTACCTGGGCACTTATATTCCACAAGCGAATAAGATAATCCCATTAAAGTCAACGCAATTACTATTCCCAGTGTCGGAAAACCCTGCGGTTTGCTGAAAACTGGGGAATGTGCCGGCAGGGTGGCCCTCCAGGACCTGGGTTGAGGAAATGAATAATTGGGAGCCACACAGGCATCTTAATGTGTACTGCTCTCAGCCTGTTAAGTGGTTGTCTGGCTGCCCCGGTGTCAGTTGGAGCTGGTCCTGGCAGACCCTGCACTCGGAATCGTCTGTTTTATCACTGAATGTTCCCGCACTGCCTCTGTTCTCATTCTAGTTGTCTAGTCTACTGAAACCCTTGGCAGTTCTGTGTTACTGGATGTGCCCGAATTCAGAACTTGTAAAAGTCTACCTGGAGAGGTCTTGTACTGTAACAACTTTTTTTTTTTTTATTCTTTTTTTTTTTAATAGTCTTTTAATAATATTTAATACTAGCAGTATTTTTAAATCTTATTTGTGGGTATCATGTTTTTATTATTTTACTCTTTTTAACAAATAAACATTTCTAAATTTGCTTGGTATTTGATATGTTTCTTAGAGCATTTCTACTCTATTGCCTTCTGTCTTTTTTAAATGATTTAATTTATTAATGATGGGTTTTTTTGTTTTTCCCCCCCATTGTATTCCCCAACCAGAAGTAGACGACGTCCTTGTGGCGTGACATGTCATTTGTGCGAGCGACTGCTCGATGCAGTTAATTTTCTGTGCTGGATGTGTGTAGAGTCAGTTAATTAAGTGGAGCTGTGCAGTCTGGTCTGTAGGGAGGCTGCCTTGTCTGTCTCTGCCCTTCATACACTCCTCTCATTGGAGGTTAAACCACATGCCCCTCTCCTCTGTCCCACCAGTCTAACCACGGTCAAACGGAGATAATACTGTTCAGTCCTGTACCAACCTTCTCTCTCAAGATTATTAGCAGGATGGTCTGGATAACGAAACATACCCAGGTCTTTTCATATACAATACTGTGCAAACGTTTTAGGCAGGTGTGAAAAAATGCTGTAAAGTAAGAATGCTTTCAAAAATAGAAATGTTAATAGTTTATCAATTAACAAAATGCATGAACAGAAGAAGTGAATGAACAGAATAAAAATCGAAATCAAATCAATATTTGCTGTGACCACCCTTTGCCTTCAAAACAGCATCAATTCTTCTAGGTATACTTGCACACAGTTTGGTTTTTTGAAGGAACTCGGCAGGTAGGTTGTTCCAAACATGTTGGAACCACAGTTCTTCTGTGCATTTAGGCAGCCTCAAATGTTTCTGTCTCTTCATGTAATCCCAGACGATGATTTTGAAATCAGGGCTCTGTGGGGGCCATACCATCGACCATGTTTGGGGTCGTAGTCCTGCTGCAGAATAAATTTGGGGCCAATCAGGTGCCTCCCTGATGGTATTGCATGATGGATAATATGCCTGTACTTCTCAGCATTGAGGAGACCATTAATTCTGACCAAATCCCTGCAGACACTCATTCTTGTACCACTCTCCAGTCCTCCCGCAAACAAACTGCCTTCTGCTACAGCCTAATATTTCAAGTCAGTCCAGAGAACCTGCTGCAATTTTTCTGCGCCCCAGTTCCTGTGTTTTTGTGCATAGTTCAGTCGCTTGGCCTTGTTTCCACATCAGAGGTATGGCTTTTTGGCCACAATTCTTCCATGACAACCACCCACCCTATATGAACTGTTATTTGGTAGTTGCATACATGCACAACCTAAGCAGTTACATCACATTGGGTTGTATGAAAGGTCCACTGCTCTCCTAACATGACGTGTCTACATTTTACTTTGATTTGCTGAACCTAAAAGATAGATTAATATTGTGGTTACCCCAGCCAAACATGTCTCAAGATGTCCACATCCTACAAATGGACTCAAAATGATTGAATGTTTTCATTTAGAATAATGTTCTTGATTGTACTTTCATCTTTCAAGTCCACAAAATACCCTGTCATGCAGAACTGCGTTGTTGTACAGTCATTTATTTCACCATTTCAAATTGGACGTGCAAAACCAGCAGTGAAATATCAATGGAAGCTCACTAGTGATGGTGGTGCCCTGTCAATAATGACCAAATCAAAGGGTAGGATGTTAACCTGTACGTTGTCCTTGCTACATATTTCAATATGGCCTTGCCTTGCACTGAAACGAATGGGTAAGTCAATCATGGCTCTGTAGATCAGCTGAGTGATACAGTATGTAACTGTACATTAATGCACACTTCCATGTAGCCAGCCATGTAACATGACAGATAACAGAAGAGAGCTAAGGCTTCCCGTAACTGATTTAGGACTTGTGCTGAAGCAGGCAAAATGGCTCCACCCAATGGGGCCCCAATTGACTGCTTGAGCTTTGTTTGATAAAGGACAATCCAGATCAATGTGCCCTTGTTGGAGCACTAACACATCTGCCATATAGCTGACGCACAATATTAGATACCTAGCACAAGGTCATTCCTGCTCCATCGTCTTCACGGCTGCTGAATTGTTTTTTACAGGAATCGCCTTTTAACAATGTAAAATGATTTTGCATCTAAATGCCTTGAAATGGGCTTAGCCACCATTTAACAAATACTTGATCTAAAGTAAATACATGGACTGTACACTCACCCAGCACTTTATTAGGAACATTTTTACTTTATTACATCTAATTATTCATGCGATTATCTCATCGGCCGATTGTGTGGCAGCAGTGCAATGCATACAGTCATGTAGATACGGGTCAGGAGCTTTCACATCAACCGTCAGAATGGGAAAAAAATTTGATCAAAGTGACTTTGACCGAAGAATGATTGTTGGTGGCAGGCAGGGTAGTTTGAATATCTCAGAAACTGCTGATCTCCTGGGATTTTCACACACATTAGTGTTTGCAAAGAATGGTGCAAATAATTTTTTTTTTTAATCCAGTGAGCAGCTGTTCTGCTGAGAGAAACACCTTGTTAATGAGAGACGTCAGAGGAGAATGGCCAGACTGGTCAAAGCTGACAGGGAGGTGACAGTAACGCAAATAACCACACATTACAACAGTAGTATGCATCTCTGAACACACAACGCACCATAACTCTAAGTGGATGGCCTACAGCAGTCTAAAAAATAAGTCTAATAAATACCCAATAAAGTGCTCACTGAGTGTATATGCCTCAGGCGCAGTTAAATCCTTGACAAGTTTAAGTAGGACATGTCCCAAAACAATTTGTTATGAGTGAATGCGAGAGTTTAGTATGTCTGATGCATAAGGTTATCAGAAATACCCTTCACTCATCAGAAGTAAATTAACATACGTTCAACATCAAGCTATCCTCAAGGGCAACCATATTTTGCAATATCTGTCTTGGTATATCCTGCAGTTCTTCATAACTTCATAAGCAACATCTTTTCATCTGATACCAAGAACAAGTGACTCAGAGTCCACTAGGATGCATGGGCAGAGAATGGCATCTATGCAAGTTCTGTATCCTTCAGCCTTTTTGCAGTGAGTAGAACTGTTATGGTAATACGGAAACATAGTCTTCACATCACTGCTTGTGAGACTTGTATAGCGATGGGAGTAAGAGTAAACCACAGCAGTGAGACTGGATCTCTGTTAAAGAGGGGGAGGACTACAGTATATAGTGTGTAGATGTATACTTCCATTTAAATGGTCGTTATTATAACGACCATTATAACATTTCACTGTGTATCTAACGTTGCTCCTCTGTACAGAAATGATACATTTACATTATGATATTATATTGCATGTGTGATGTGCATTCTATAGCACCGTATGTATAATTAAGGAATTATTTAAATAAAATCTGCTATACGGAGCAGATCATGCTATATTTGGCTCATGTAGCCTGGCAAGTATATCGTTTTTTTGTTTTTCCTTTTACAAATTTATGTCACGCTCTTTCTTTTTTCTTTTTTAAAAAACTGATATGCTGCTGATATGCAAATATTATTAGATTATATTTCATTAAATAGTGTGGTTTCATGCCTGCCATCATAATGGGACAAGTCGCCTAAATTATGTAGCCTACCTCGAGCAACTTGCTCAACATTGATGTGACAGGCACGGCGACACCCCGTAAGGGATTTCCCCTGAAGGACTAATACGTTTATTGCGCATTGTCACCCCCACGACGCTCCTGAATTTGGTCCCGAAAAGAGGTTTAAGACACTTGTCACAACCACTGTCGTGAAAAGATTGACTATTGTCAGTGTGAAACCAAGTGACTGCTATGAAGGAAGGAGCATTATCGTACGCATTCCTTTGAGACGATCCTGTCGCGGGTGTTTTCTCGGAGAGGATAAAGCAGGGGTGACAGCGAGAGAAAAGAGGAGGGCGCACGCGATCCCACGTGTTCTCGCCAACGCGGATTCGATGCTCTTCTGTTCATTTTCTATCCGCTGTTTCCAGCGCCGCAGAGGCAGTGAAGACGGACCGCATAGCCTACACACGCACTGTCCTCCACCCTTGCTGGAAAACATGTCTGTGCACATAGTATTTCCCCCTTTTCACACCTTTTAATTTTTGGCTTACATTTTTCTATTTGCTGACGCTTTCCTGTTTCCTGTTTTCTGAACCATAATGACGCTCCTCAGCTTTGACTTCAATTTTTTATGACTAAAACAACATTGGGAAAATGAGAGGGGACAGTTAAAGGTTTAATTGCTTTTTCATCGGCATCAGCTGTTTTTCCCCTCATTTTATCCATTTATTCCTCGCACTTCATGCAAATCCGGGGGACTATGTGAACATCATGCTGGCGCTGCGATGCCTGGTGTTTGCTGCAGTGAGTGCACGGTTTGCCGTGACAGGTAAGGGAGAGCGGGAGGGAGAGGCTGAAACCGCATAGCTTTTCATCTGCAAGTTCCCCCTCCGCTGACAAATTCTCTGTTCTGCACCAATAATCACTTTTCCTACTTCAATAATGATCTGTCCGTACCGTTCTGGGGTTTGCCTCTGTGTCAAGTATTCGGGTCGTGTTTTGCGTCCCTCTCGTCAGCTGAACCGATGAGGTAGATCTGCTGCATCAACAGAATTTTCCCCGCAGCGCGTCCATCCAGCTGGTGCTTGAATGCAGTAAATCGCGCTTTGAGAGGCAGCATACATTAAAAATCGCTGCCAAAATGCACGTCGATTTCCTTGTGCGTGTTTTGCATTACTGTCCGAGCTGCGACATCTTCGCCTTCCGTTTAACAAAATCAGATTGATTAATCGCCGCCGCCTCTGCTCTGTAGGCTGGAGCAGCTCCGTGAAGCGGGATGCGGTTGTGTGGGAACGGGCAGCGCCGGAGCGAGGTGGAGAGTACAGCGGGGCTGTGGAGGAGATCATCAAGCCCAGACGCCTGCTGCAACAGATCGACTCGGAGGCAGAGTTTGTACATGGCCATCTGGACACCCGGGTGAAGAACCACACCGAGGTCGCACAAGTGAGTTTTTATTGTCTGAGGGAAAACGGTGCTTTAACACTGAGTGGATAAACATTCAAATTAAACCAATAAATCAATTGGAAAGGGCTGACTATGGTTTTAACTTAATATCTTCAAAAGCTTTAGCATGAAAATGATAAACATTACCAAGTTAGACCTGTGGGCAAACTGCTGAAACTTTATGTGGTTTTTAAGGCAGTTGTAGTCTGTTGGATGCACTCTGTGACTGATACTTTTCTGCTGTGTAGCTTTTTGAGACCCTCCTTGGTTTAGTGGTACAGAGGAGTCACTTGACCCTTTATTTCTGTCCTCCTTTTGTCTCCCCTGGCTCATGGGGTACATAAACTCCTGTCCCTCTGTCTTTTATCTGCCCACTGCCTCACACACTGCCTCACTGCCTGCCTTCCTCCTGTCAGTCTACACCAAAGAGACAGGAGATAAACTGATGGGTTCTTGCTACTGTTCAGCATGTCGTTCATCCCTTTACATTCTACCAGACTCTTGTAACGTTGTAAAAATATGGAAATGAAGCAGGTCACACATTTAACGACAGCGTGGGGGTGCAGGGCCACAAGCGGAGGTTGGGAGGGCAGAGCTGAAGTGTGGGAGTCTCTTCAGCTTCCCGTCGGAAAATGAAATGAACCCTGAACGAACCACATCCGTGGTTTTGCCTGGGCCACAATCGGCTCCTAGCTACTTCGCCAATTCCACGGAGTGTTAAAGAATTTTCCCCTTCAATAATTAACGCGGGCATGTAGAGAGCGTTTATGGTCACCGTTTTTGCCCCATTAAAAAGAAAAAAGATTCACTTTCCCTTTTGGAGCGCGCCGCTCTCCGGTCTGTACCATAAAGTGGAACGAACAGATCAAGCGGAGACCTTTGTGCCGCCCGTTTGCCCTCTTGTGCTTTAATTACTTAGCCGAATCTGCTGCTGGAGGTGGTTTAAATAATTAAGGGCTTTAGCGGAGCAAAGACGTGGAAAGCACAGGTGGTGGCTCCGCAGCTGGAGCTTTCTCAGGCGCGGGTCTACGGCACCGTGTCAGGCCGTGCTTTTGGGAGACCGGGGGAACGTAACGTTGTTGTTGGGGGTGGTATTGTGGCTCCATCACTGGCAGCCCTTGTCTGGCCAGCAGAGAGTGAGTGGTAATGTCCTGGCTTGCAGTGACCTGGCGGTGCAATGTTGTCCAGACAGGCAGGACTCTTCCAAGGCTTTGCCACACTTTAGTTGAGTATGTTTTAGATTATTGACCTGTGCCTGGGTCCCCGCTGGATTCCCTGGGGTGATGTTAGCTCAGGAGTGGTTTGTTGGAGGGTTGCCGGTTTGATCCCCCGCCCTGGGTGTGTCAGTGTTTCTGTACAAGACACCTAACCCCCGATTGCTCCCGACAAACTGATTAGCATTGCATGGCAGCCCTTGACCGTTGGTTTTTGAATGTGTGCACGAGTGTGTGAGAGTGAGTGAGTGAGTGAGTGTGTGTTAGTGTGTGAGAGTGAGTGAGTGTGCGTGAGTGTTTGTGAGTGTGAATCAAGAGGCATTAACTGTAAAGTGCTTTGGATAAAACCGCTTTATAAATGCAGTCCATTTACCCAGTCCCAGGGCCCCTGTAGGGCCCCACAGGCCCAGCCTTGACCCACAGAAGTTTTTCCTGCTGCAGCGCCTAAGGCCCCCGATCACATTTCACACCTCCGCCTCTTCTGTTACCGGCCCTATAAATACTGCCTGTCAATCACTCTCATCTCTCATCTCATTGCGCAACCTTCAGCTGCCCTCCCTGCGTGCCTGTCACCCAGACTGCTCCCTCACTCCTCCTCCTGCCGGACCTTCACAACTGCTGAGTTTTCGGGCCTGAGGGTATCGATCGGGGGCTCCAGACCGCATACGATCAGGTTTACATCCCAGGGCCTGTTCCCGGAACCCCATTACGTAATTGCATTATTTAGAAGTGTCATCTGGGAAATGGGCCTTGTTCACACCCATCTTTTCCCTTTTGTTACGCACCATTGATTTTTAGACAGTTGAAAGGTCTGCTCTGAAAGCCGTCTTCTTAAAACCTGTTTTGAGTAGGGTTTCTGTGTTGCTGCTGCTGCACAACTATGGGCTATGAATTCATGAGAATTATGAGGCTCTACGTTTTTGAAAAAATGAGTTGGTGTCATAAATATGTTTTTTATAGGGCATATGTAGGATATTTTGATACCTTTGCTGTTGTTATTGTACACTGCACTCATCGATTGACATCTTCCAAGGTCTTCAGTAGGCAATGTCTGTATGACAGTACTCAAAACACCCTGGTCACTTTTTACATTACATTACATTATTGGCATTTGGCAGACGCTCTTATCCAGAGCGACGTACAACAAAGTGAGTGTGAGTATTGATAGTAAAGTTGTTATTACCCATTCCTTATAGATCTGTGAACTCTTCTAGGGATTCATTGCGAAAGTTACAATACTCAGCCATACTTCCAGTAATCCTTCTGGTCTGTGGAGGAATTAAATGTTGCAGGCTCCCAAGCTTGACCCTGGGGTCCTCCTTTTGGTGAACTCCCAACTTTAATGAGCTGGAAATTGATCTGAATCAAACAAACCAATTTATTTCCCCAAAAATGATGTCAGCATCAGATATGCGTGTTAAGGAGAATGAAAATCCCATGTTAATTTGGGGAAAAAATGTTGATGTGATCTGTGTAACAAGGTCCTTGGGAAGTGGTTAAAATGGCTTGATTCATTCATTTTTGCCTATTTAGCAGGGACCATGCCCAACTAAAATACAATTGCACCAGAGTTAGCTTCAAGCTAATTTACCTCTGCAGTTCCAGGGCATGGCATGATGGGTAAAAACTCTGTGGTGCTAAATACTAAAATGAGAATATGTTGCTATAACTACATGCCTGTGTATGGAAAATGGAAAGGAGCCAACCCAACCTTCAGTTGAAATTGGTTTAAAGGGAAAATGATGGAAGCAGTTAAATGCATTGCATCTAATTCCATTGATAAAGAAACCAGGCAGAACTAAACACGCATATGCGTAGAGGCCAAGTTTTTGTAATGCTAAACATTATCTTTGAACATCCTTTGAACAAAGATTTTTTGTTTATGAATCAGACATTTCTGCATGTGACTGACTTGAAGTTCGCTCTTTAGTCCAGCTGGATGCCAGAACACAATATCGTGAGAAAATAAGGAAAGATTATGTGCCTGGTGACACGGGGTGGACTATCATATCATATGAAATTCCCATGGTGCCATTGGTAACAGAAGCAAACAACAATGCACTTTATAGTGGGTTCTACTGAGTTATTCAATGGAATGATTTACGCCAAGGTTAGGCTCATGGGTGAATGAGTTTGAATGAGTATTGCGTGTTTAATGAAAGAGTGCCTCGGTTTTGTGGATAAAAATGTCTCCTGATTCAAAGTTACTCTTCTACTGCATTCACCTCTTTGACGGCCACCATGGTCAAGCAGGAAGGGAATTGACACTTATGACATCGATGGATATTGGCTGCTGTTTTCCTTCCCTCTTGTTCCTGCTGTCATCCATCTAAATCAGCAGAGCCAAAGTGGGCTTTGGTATTCATACCGGCCAAATCAGTTGAGCCTCAATCGATCCAATTACATTACCGTTATTTCTGAGGCTTTTATCCAAAGTGACTTACAGTTGATTGGACTAAGCAGGGGACAATCCCCCCTAGAGGGATGTGGGATTCTCGTGGCTACATCAGGGCTTGAGCCACCAACCATCCGGGCATGTATCTTAAACACTATGCTATATGCTGCCCCAGTAGATAGATCTGTTCAATTCCCATGTAAGCAATTGTGCCTTCAGGGTACATGTTAGAGTGTACTTCTATAGTGGTCGGTCCTGGATAATGTTAATGATAAACTAAACCATAAAGGACATTTATGGATTCTCACAGTGTCTTCATGTGGACTATGCAGTTATTGGGCCTTTAGTCGAAGAGGTATTTGCGAGGAGCTGTGGGGGTGGTGAGGATGCGTCCATTTGCAGCGTGTTCCTCTGGGAATTAACCTCTCTCTCCTCTCTCCTCTCTCCTCTGTGTTTCTTTTTGCCCCCCAGCCTGTCCATTTGGCCCAGAGCAGTTTCCTGATCGAGGCCTTTGGCTGCTCCTTCATCCTGGACCTAGAGTTAAACCAGTGAGTGCAGTACAGTACATACACATGCAGGGAGGGGGGCCCTCAGCCAGCTCTCAGGCACTGCAGTCAGTTACAGCGCTGACCTCATGCATTGATCGATGCTGTTATCCTGAAATGTTTGAAAATGACGGAACCTCTCTGTGCAGATGGGTCGTTAAGGAAGCATTTGCAATGATGTATACAAAGTGCATTCACAGACAGACGCACACACATACATACACATAAACATACACACACATGCACACACACATAAACATGCACACATACACATGCGCATACACACACACACACACACACACATTGCTGCTCATACGTATGCATGTTTCTGCACACACTAGACCAGTTCTGCCCAAACCTGTAGGTACCATCCTGTATGTTTTCACTCCAACCCTAACAAACCACACCTCATTCAACAGCTAGAAATCTTATTGAGCTGCTAATTAGTAGGATCAGGTGTGCTTTGTTAGGGTTGGAATGAAAACCTACAGGATGGTAGATCTCCAGGAGCAGGGTTGGGCAGCCCTGCACTAGACAATACTCATTAATTTGAGTTAAGGGCCCCTCCCCATTGCGTTCAAAGCGCAAAAGAGGGCAAAGAGAAACCAAATGGCCCAGTGTACACAGAGAATCACAATGTGGATGAGCTTGAAGCTTGGAGTTTTAATACAGGTCAGTTGGGTTTTATTCTGCTCAGTGGTCTCTGCAAATGACCTGCAGTTTAACTCATGCTGTGAAACAAACACTCATATGGGCTCAGGTACAGTCCCAAATGATGAGAGGCAATGCAGAGTGTTTGAATATCTTTCAAGATTTGCCAGTGTATTTAAATTAAACTTTGACAATTATCAAGATTATGGTCTTACGTGATCGAAAGCCTAAATGTATGCTATGTGGGGGGTTGTGTGGTATGGGGTGGGGGAGATGCTGTCACATATCACGCTGTGCTGTTGTGTTTGCTTTTAGTTTTAGTTTTCTGTCAGGGTTTGTATACTTTGATACCGGTAGACTACTATGTGGAAAGTATGTTTTGTACTGTAACGCTGCAAGGTGTTTGAGAAAAAAAGAAGAAGCTAAATGACAAAAAGAATATGGACGTAATTATGCTACTGTACGCTTCATCTGGTATCACAGTTAGGTTGGAGTAACATAAACTTGATGTAAAGTTTTGCATGCATATGTCTATTAATCCTTAGACCAGGGGTCATCAACTGGTCATCCTCAGGGGCTGAGAACTGCTGGTTTTCCACCCTCCCTTTACCTGGGAGTCAGGTGTGAAGACAGTCCGGCCAATCGGTAGCACTAACTGTTTAGTTGATTACCTGGAAGAAAAGAAAACCAGGGCTGGATTTGAGGGCCAGATTTGATGATCTCTGCCTTAGGCGATAATCCTGGCATGCCCCATCCGCCATATTACTCTGTGTGTGACCCTGCTGTATCCCCAAAAGAAAATCTCAAGTTGTCCATTTTGTTTTCCGTGCAGCGATCTCCTGTCCTCCGAGTATATGGAGCGGCACTTCGACGAGGACGGGAAGCCTGTGCAGACTGTGGTAGGACTGGGTTTCACTGCTGACAGCTGGCTGAAAGTTTCTTTGTGGACATTGTTGCACAGGGCCATTGTCCTTCTATGCAGCCTTTGTGGGGACTTTGTGAAGTGAATGGGAGCAGTTTCCCATCCACCCCAGGCACTTTTGTGGCCTGTGCAGTGGGTGTGTGTGTGTGTGTGTGTGCATGTGTGTGTGCATGTGTGTGCGTGTGTGTGCGTGCGCCCACCTGTGCACGTGTGTGCATGTGCTCATGTGTGTGTGTACAGGTGCGCACCTGTGTGTGTGTGTGTGTGTGTGTGTGTGTGTGTGCGTGTGCGTGTGTGTGTGTGTGTGTGTGTACGCATGTGTGTTCGCGTGTGTGTGTACCAAGCCGGGAGGTACCGTTTGGTATTGCGAGTGAGAGGTCTATGGTTTTATCACATTGAAGAGGCACTGCTGAATTACTCTGGATATTACATTTCATTAATGGCATTTGGCAGACGCTCTATCCAGAGCAATGTACAACAAAATAGTATGCTATAGGTGTAGGTATAGATGTCTCAGTACCGCGTCCCCGAGTCCATTGGGAACTCAGCTTAATAAATGGCAGACAGATATCCCGTTTTAACTGTGATTCTGGCTAGGGGCACTCCTTGTTGTTAGAACACAAAAGAAAATATGGAATTTACATAGGAAAATCGATTAAAGCAACCCTCGGATATTAACAGACGATGCAGCCAAGCTAACATTTGTTTTGTCCTGGGCAGCAGGACATGCAGGGGTCAAAGGTCATAATTTGTAGTTTTTAAATTTTTGTTTGTAGTTTTTGTGTGTTGCTGCTGAAGGGTGGGCAGCGGGGCTGCGTGCTGTGTGCTGTGTGAGGCTCTGTCTGGAGCGGATCTGTTGATCCGGGCCGCGCTGCTCCCGCCGCAAAGCCGGGGACAGTTGGCTGGGCAGAGCCCGCGTTCCAGACGAACCGAACAACCACGTCAGAGTTTGGCGGCGAGCCCTCCCCCGTCGCCGAGCGGCCGGCTTACGGGCAGCAGCGGGCCGAGGCGGGGGCCGAGGTGGGGGCCGAGGTGGGGGCAGACGCGTCGGCGGTCGGGGGCCCGCTAAGCGCCCGTACGGCCAGCGCGGGTCCTGGCAGCAGGGGCAGCGTCTCCGCCTCGACGCTTTGGCGAGGTTCTGCTGGAGGAAGCCGCTGCAGTCCAACACTGCAAGCGCACGCCCCCCCCCTCCGCCCACACTCTCCGACTATCACACGCCCGTCCAGCCAATCGCGTGGCAGTTCCCGTGGCAACCGGCAGCCCCAGCCCACTTTGGCTCAGACCTGTCACTCAGCTGTTGGTGTAGGAAGAGGGAAAGGGAAAAAAAAAAGAATAAAGTGGCATAATTTCAAAGGCAGGAGTGGAATTGTAAAAGGGAGTTGCTTCGTGGTCGTGTCGGTTCTGCGTTGCGACAGCTTGTGGCCCACCCTGCAGCTCGGAGAAGTATAAAGCCAGCCCATATGCCCCAGCGCGGCCATGATTCACAACATTTTATTGACCCGGCCATATATTTCTCTTTTCTCCTTTTAACGGTCTGTCTATCAATCACTTTTGTCACAGTTATGGCCCACCAATCCTGTCTCAATGAAGCTACTCAGGGGGAAGGAGAACCGGGAGTATACAGGAGAGAGGTCAGGGAAATGGATGTGTTGAACATGGTGACAAGGAGAGAGAGTGAATGACCGAGCAAGCAAGAATGAGAGAGATCGTGAGAGAGAGGCGCAGAGTGATAAGGGAAAAAACAGAGGGGCAGACAGACATCAAAATGAGAGAACGAGAGAGAACAGGAGAGAACGAGAGAGAGAGAGAGAGAGAGAGAGAGAGGGCGGAAATGGTGAGTTGCTTTGGACACAAGCTGTGCTACAGAGGTTTAGTGAAAGTGGTGGGATGCTAATACGGCAATACGTCAGGTCCAAATGCACAGTCAGCTTAAAGCGATCTAGTGGTCTATCTACTATTTCACTGTGGTCTGCCACTGTCCTGCTCTGCCTACACAGACTTCCCCATTCTCAGAGAGCCAAATTAATTTACGCAATCCCAGGTAATAGTTTAGTGTCTTTTAAGCAGGTAGTGAAAATGTGCCACGCTATTTCTCTGATTTATTTTTCCCTCCACTAGAAATGCCTGTTAGTGCAGGTAAAACTGTGATGTACATTACAATATGTAGTCTACAAGAGAATTATGTACTGTTCTGAAAATGACCATGTTGCCTTGTCATTTTAACGTTTAATTAGGAAAGTCTCATTTGAAGACTTTGGGGACAGGTTTGTGTGTTTATAAGATGCTCCTTGGGCCCTGTCACATTACATTACAGTCATTTAGCGGACGCTCTTATCCAGAGTACGATAAAGTCCAAATCAGACCCAGGTATAGGGAGGCGTAGAGGTCTCCTGCAAGGTGAAGAGATCCCGGTTGCGATCGTCTTGTTTTCTGGTGAGGTGGTCTGGTCCTGCCCCCTGGTCTCCAGGGATAGTAATGTATACCCCAGAGCCCCGGGTGTACAGTGAGGCGACAGAGCAGATGAGCTGTGCTGACTCAGCACTACAGCAGCTACTGTACCCACTGTAGCCCTCTGCTCTCAGCCACCGCTTGTGTGGACTGCTACTGCGAGGTGGAGGTGTGCTTCTGTTTGTCTGAGAGTGTGTTTGTTTGTTTGTGTGTTTATGTGTGTCTGTCTGTGCCTGTGCATGTGTGTGAGGTGGTGGTGTGCTTCTGTTTGTCTGAGACTGTGTTTGTTTGTGTGTGTGTTTATGTGTGTGTGTGTGTTTTTGTCTGTGCCTGTGCATGTGCATGTTGATGTGTATGTGTGTGAGGTGGTGGTGTGCTTCTGTTTGTCTGAGAGTGTGTTTGTTTGTTTGTGTGTTTATGTGTGTGTGTGTCTGTCTGTGCCTGTGCATGTGTGTGAGGTGGTGGTGTGCTTCTGTTTGTCTGAGACTGTGTTTGTTTGTGTGTGTGTTCATGTGTGTGTGTGTGTTTTTGTCTGTGCCTGTGCATGTGCATGTGCATGTGTATGTGTGTGAGGTGGTGGTGTGCTTCTGTTTGTCTGAGAGTGTGTTTGTTTGTGTGTTTATGTGTGTGTGTGTGTGTGTCTGTCTGTGCCTGTGCATGTGTGTGAGGTGGTGGTGTGCTTCTGTTTGTCTGAGACTGTGTGTTTGTGTGTCTGAGCCTGCGTATGCCCATGTGTGTGAAGTTGTAGTGTGTTTCTGTTTGTCTGAGACTGTGTGTGTGTTTGTGTACGTGTGTGCGTATGTGTTAGTGTGTGTGTGTGTGTGTGTATGTGTTTTTGTCTGTGCCTGTGCATGTGCATGTGTGTGAGGTGGTGGTGTGCTTCTGTTTGTCTGAGACTGTGTGTTTGTGTGTCTGAGCCTGCGTATGCCCATGTGTGTGAGGTTGTAGTGTGTTTCTGTTTGTCTGAGACTGTGTGTGTGTTTGTGTACGTGTGTGCGTATGTGTTAGTGTGTGTGTGTGTGCGTGTGTGCGTGCATTTGTGTTAATGTGTTTGGGTATGTGTGGTAGTGTGTTTATGTGCGCCTGTGTGTGGGATGGATAGTGCTGTTGACTGTATGTTTGTGTACGTGTGTGTGTGTTTGTGTGTGTCTGAGACTGTGTGTATGTGTTAGTGTGTGTGTATGTGTTAGTGTGTATGTGTATGTGTTGGTGTGTTTGTGTGTGCCCGTGTGTGGGATGGATAGTGCTGTTGACTGAGCATTACACAAAGCGCAGTCCCAGGAACATTGCAGAAAGGTCACCTGATACTCATCTGCTAACAGCTCGGTGTGATGCAATCTGATTTCTTCCACTTACCCTTGTAATCTCTGACTTTATTTATTTATTTCATTGTAGATAAGTGGCCTGCATTTCCCCCATAAAAGCCTGTGTGCAGCCTGAGTGCCTCCCCTACATAAAGATGGAGTAAAAGATGAAGATGTATTTACTGCCAGCTCATGCAAAAGCATCCCCTGTGTTTTGTTGAAATACGATGGCTTCCAAATGTATTCATATCCTTGATACATTGTCTGAACAAGAGGATTTTGATGATTTAGCAGTGTCCAAGTGATGTAATTATGTAGTGATGTCATTTTGATCAGAGGGTGACATTTTGTCCAGTTCAAATTATGTAGAGTAAGGTCACGTGGACCCTTGTCTTTATGCATCGGAACACTTCTGTGCTGCTAGGACTACTTCCTTTTTGGGATGGTTGGGACATGAAGATAAATGGTAAAGGATAAATGGGAAATGGTGAATGGTAAATATAAAACCGTCAATAAATGGTAAACTGCATTTATATAGCGCTTTTATCTAAAGCCCTTTACAATTGATGCCTCATTCACCCATTCACACATACCAACAGTGAATGGCTGCCGTGCAAGGCACCAACCTGCTTGTCGGGAGCAATTGGGGGTTAGGTGTCTTGCTTTTAACCTAGGTGGGGATCGAACCGGCAACTTTCCGACTGCCAGACGACCGCTCTTACCTCCTGAGATAATGTCACCCAGCGGGTCTCATCAATAGTCTTATCAACACTTATCATTGTTGAATCTCATTGCATTAAATCCTGTGAACAGTTGAAAATCAACTCACCCACACAGTACATAGAGTTTGTCTCCTGATGAACAAAAAGACACGATCAAAGGAGCTCCCTGTAGTGTGTGACGCACGTTTGGGTTTCTATACACAGTTTCTCAATCACTGGCAACAAAATTTATATGGAAAATCAGGAAGGCCTCCTTAGTAAAGAGGTAGAACCCAGTTAAAGGGCCATGCAATATTTTGAAGCTTATTGTCGATGTCACAGATGAAAACAACACCGGGAAAAAAATCATTTTAGCTTTTACATTGAGATATAAACAAGAATGCATGGCTTTTCAAATTCATTAATGCAGAAGATACTTCGTACTTGTGCCCTTGAGTATGTAAAATCTTCTTTTTATTCTGGTTTATAAGCAGACCAGAAGCAGACCAGAAGCTCTTAGATGGAAGTGAAGTGAGCCGACACGTGTTGGTTGTTCCACGTGTGGAGGTTTGGGTATCATACTTTCTTCATTAGGCACATATACATTTCGACAATTACACCTGCCTCAGGATGGTGACTCACACACCACGCACACACACACGCACACGTGTGCTATGGTGTAACATGATTCAGAGCTCAGATTGGGGGCGACATTGGCTCAGGAGGTAAGAGCAGTGATCTGGCTGGTTCGATCCCGCCCTGGGTGTGTCGAAGTGTCCCTGAGCAAGACACCTGACCCCCAAATGCTCCTGATGAGCTGGTTGGTGCATTGCATGGCAGCCAATCGCCATTGGTGTGTGAGTGTGTGCATGAATTGGTGAATGAGAAGCATCAATTGTACAGCACTTTGGATAAAGGCACTATATAAATGCCAACCATTTACATAGCAAGGTACTGTAGGAAGTCAGGCCATCTATTGCATTTCTGGGTGTACTCTGTAAATCAATAAACCAACCCTGTTCCTGGAGATATACCGTCCTGTAGGGTTTTCATTACAACCCTAATTTATCTCACCTGACTCAACTAATTAGCTGCTCAATGATCTCTAGCTGTTGAATGTGCTTTGTTAGGATTGGGGTGAAAACCTACAGGATGGTAGATCTCCAGGAACAGGGTTGGGCAGCCCTGCTCTAGTTGTTGAATGTGCTTTGTTAGGGTTGGGGTGAAAACCTACAGGACGGTAGATCTCCAGGAACAGGGTTGGGTAGCCCTGCTCTAGCTGTTGAATGCGCTGTGCTTTGTTAGGGTTGGAGTGAAAACCTACAGGACAGTAGTTCTCTAGGAACAGGGTCGGTGTCCACTGCTGTAAATACTTTACTTCTGAGCGACTCAACCCGGATCTTGTAACAAGCTTTCCTCACAGTCGGGCACTTAACCATCCAGTTTGACTCATCATTGGCTTAGAAAAATCAATCTGGCTTCCTTCCCCAGTGCTGACCTTGCTAATGGTTTTTAGAGAGCAGGAAAGCCTGCTGGGCGGCCCAATACGCCTGAACTTGAGTAACCCTTTCGTCGTTGATAGGCATTGTTACTGAGACAGGTTTTGGGTGTCCAGTAGTGGCATTAAATTCACTCTGCAGGATCCAGGAATGCGATCGTAGGCCTGTGTTTTACAAAATACTTTCGTAGCTTATGTGTGTCTATGGCAGGGGTGCACAGCAAGGGCCGATCCACTTCAGGATTTTGTGCCAACTTCTGCTCTGAATTATTTAATTAGCTAAATAATGTCTTGATCAGACATTTGTGTATGCACCAGCTACAGCTGCAGACTGCAAATGAATCCTAAAGATGTTACTCTGCTCAGGTACAAGAGTGAACCAGCATAATTTCTAGAGCTGCATTGGTTGGAACAAAAACCAGCTGTCAGACCAGCCCTCCAGGACTGAAGTTGTGCACTCTTGGTCTATGGGTATCTGTTTTGGGATCATGCATGAATATGGCTGCAAATAGTAATGGGATATTCCAAATTAGTGTGGCACATACTCAGCCATGCTTGTATTTGTGTTGGGTGTAAGTCGAGTTGGAAAGGGCTTGTTAACATGTGTCTGTTTATACTAAGCAGATGTTATTGACAAATGTGTTTTGTGTTAGTCAGGTTCCCTTTTTCGTGTTTTACATTTTGTCAAAAAAATATTCAACAATAGAGGAAATCACAAATACAAATACTTTTTCACAGCACTGTATATATGGAAATGGCTGCTTGTATGGGTGTAATACATATGTCTGTGGATGTTTGGGTGGCTGAAAGCATAGTTGTCTGTTAGGCGGAGGAATGTGGATGTATCTATTCACTTGTGTTGGAGAACCTCACAGTTTTCAGACCGTGCTAGTGCCACCTTTGGATGGTAGTGCCACAGGGTAACACACAACTGGCTTTTGTCTCGGCCAGGAAAAGTTCAGTTGATTCACCGGAGGAGGGCTGCAGATATCTACACTCTGCCGAAACTGTATTGGGGACCATGCGTCAACGTGGCTACAAACAGTAATCGGATATTCCAAATTAGTGGTGGGGACATACTCAGCCATGCGTATATTCGTGTTGGGTGTGAGTGGGAATTGGTAAGCGCTCGTAAAGATGTGTGTGTTCATACTAAGCGAATGTCGGTGTACATATGACTGTGTATGACTTGCTGAGGGTTTGGCTGTGTTGGGGGTATGTGTGTGAATGAGAATGGGTCTCGGGGGAGGTGTGGGCTGTGTTTGATAAGAAGACCATATGCTGCACAGCACTGTATGCGTATAGAAAGGAGGACTGACACGGGCCTGCTCTTTGTGTCTGCAGGGCGGTGAGCATTGCTATTATCATGGGAAGGTTCGAGATGTACCAGGTTCCTGGGTTGCTCTCTCGACTTGTCACGGCCTGCGGTGAGAATCCCCTACCCGTGCGTCCACTAGAACAGTGGCCTGGGCAGCTACGATCTACTACGTCCATCACACTGCTGCCTGGGGCTCATTCCAATCGCTTATTTTGCACCTCCCTTTCTTTTTGTTCTTTGCCTGACCAGGAAGTTTATCAAGGTCTGCCATCTTTAGGGAGATTCCAATTTGTTTAGTATTCCTTCTAAGACCTTTTGCAGTATAAATGGTCAACCTGTGGATCCCTATCTACCACACATATGCCACATCTATGACCGATGTGGCTTCGAACTGACGTTTGAAGGAGCAAGGAGATTCTATTTGCCTAATTCACCTTTTCTCGAGTCTCCCCGTCTTCACCTCCTTTTCTCACTTCCTTTTCTTTCCTCCTCCGAAGGTAGGAGGTGAAAAATGAGCTATTGGAATGAGCCGCCAGTTGCTGCAGACATGTCACAGCAGTGTTGATCCCTTCTGACCTGACCAACGCTGAGCATCTCTCTTTTTCTCTCTCCCTCACTCCCTCTCTCCCTCTCTACACCTACAGAGGACTGTTTTCTGATGGGAATTTCTCTTATGGGATTGAACCAGTTCAGGGTGACAGTGATCAGGTAAGTTGTGGCAAAATACTGGGGGAGGGGGGTGCTGGTCTATTGAAACATGAGATGTATTAGGTGTGTTAGTGCCAATGCCCAGGTGAGCGAACATGTAATGTTCATTTCTAGCATGCCCCGGACATGTTTTTATACTACTGTGTGGCACACAGAGAAGCTGTAGCATCTCCCACTTGAACACATGGAAGGTTTATATTTGGACAGCAGGTTTCCTGAAAGTACCGGGTCAGCAGCAGTGGGTGGCAGGTTGGCGTTGGAATGGGTGGCGTGCGTTGGTGTGCGAAGGGGATGGTGCCAGGAGGGTGTCACCATCTTCAGACCAGTGAGCAGTGACCCATAGACGGTCTAGAAATCTGTTGAATTAATTATCAGCTTGCCACCTTTGGCATGCATGCCCACACACACATCCACACAGACAGTAGTGTGTGCCGTATGTGCCTTCATGTACAAAACCACACACTCACACACGCGCACACAATTATACATTATTATACAATTGCTGCAAGTTCTCCTCTACATTTAGAAATGGCAAAAAATAGATTTATCCATTGCTTAGCTGGAAAAGCATTGGAACTGCTGCTGTTACTTCTGGCACACCTGAGGGTGGCTGCAGGTGTACTGTTCCCTCATTGGAATGAAGGGGTTGTCAAAGATTCAGATTCATCAGGTGTAGTAGCTCTTTCAGTTCTGTTCTTGGAATCCCTCTGTATTGTGTGTTTGGGGAATAGGTGTAGCTCAGGTCTTTAAAGTTAATAATTCATAATAATAATAATAATAATAATAATAATAATCTTTATTTATATAGCACATTCATACATAAAATATTATTTATCATTCAAACAAGGGGAAAATAATAAAAACAGTGCTAAAAACAGTGCTAAAAACATAAAAAGCTGTGTTTTCAGTTGCAATGTACAGAAAGAGCACTGCAATAGTCCAACCCACTTGAAATAAAAGCTCAGAATCCAGGCTTGTTGCTGTACCTCTGATTTAATCTGGGGAGCCACATTTCCTACCCTGTTATAAAGTGCATCCCTTTTGGCTTTGGGGCCGACTAAAGACTTCTGTCTTATCTTCATTTAATTTTAGAAAGATATTGCTCATCCATTGATTCATTGCAGACAGACAGGTGCAATAGTCAGGGCGCAGGGCTCAGGCCGCAATGTAGAACTGTGTGTCATCAGCATAGCTGTGGAAATGAACATTGTGTTGTGTGATGATATGACCTAAGGGAGGCACGTATAATGAAAAAGAAGGGGACCAAGGCAGCTCCCTTGTGCAACACCCGAAAGATATGTCATATTTTTCTGACATTACGGGTTAAAGCGTAATTTAAACCGCTCTCTTTTTCTCTCTGCCTCTCTCGCTCTCTCTTGCTCTCTCTGGCACAGGCATGTGTCACTCTATCTCCCTATTGCCTTATGGAAAGTAATGGCTTGACATATAATCCAGGAGCAGAGTCATGATGATGAAATGTCTCATGCAGAGGGTAAAGAGGAGAGAAGAGGCAGGGGAGTGAGGGGTCAGTGAACCTTTCCACAGGGTAATGCGCACATCAGTCTTTTATGAATTGAGCCAAATCCAGCAGAAAAACATGGTTTGAGGTTACTGCAAAATGACTGACTACTCATCTTTTACCTGAGCCCAGAGCCAGCCAGCTATTCCAAAGATGTGATATATAGCTACTATATAGCTCTATAGCTCTATATAACTATATAGGTCTGTACGCTTGTGGAGTGGGTTACAGCCCGTTTGTCTCGCCTTGTTTTCTCACATGGTACTTCAGTCCTCCACCAGCTAGAGGTCACAATAGCATCTTTGTCAACCTCCTTCTGAAATAATGATCCCATTTGCACCATCTCAAGTTGATATTGAAGTTGAAGTAATTTTTATTAATTAAGCACATATGTTGATTGACAGCTATGTTTACAAGTGACACTCGTGTTATATTCAGTATCTGTTAGCACAGATGAAAGGTTAAACCATTATTTTAGAGTCAGATGACCAAGATGTCATTACATTAATCCCGTTGTGGTAGGACCAGGTAAGACTACACACATTATTTCGCCCCTTCTGCTGTTTGGTGTGACTAGAGGGAATTCTTATGTAATTAGTACAGATACGGTTATAACAGCCATGGTTATAATGACTGCAAAACTTTTTAGGAACACTGGCTCATGACTGTTCCTAAGACTTGATGTGCTCTGTGAGTACTTAAGTAGGGATGTGAAGTTTTCAGTGGTGACAGGAAGGTATGTGGAAGGCTAGCTAGTAACTCTGAGCTCTGCTGATGGTGTGGGAGGTGACCACTTCAGTTTTCATCACTTTGTGTAAATGTTCTTTATATATTCAATAAAAACATCCGAAACATTAGAAAACATTGCATTTGTCATTCTAGAGATATTGGCTCTTGTAAGACACTTACAAGTGGAAATTGGGATTTGTGTCGAATTTTGTAGTGTCAGATCTTTTGCAATAACACAGGGGAAAACCTGAAACTGTATTCATAATTTTCAGATTATGAACTCCGATTGTCATAATACTGCTCAGACATTTTCAGCCCAGGCCCAACTTGGACATTGTATAATTATTTAATAAATGATCTATTTGACTTAATTTTCCTTGTGGATGTTAATAACCAAAATATCTACAAGTCGTAAAAGATTGGAAGTCATATGGCAAGTGGTGCTGATATTGAAAGCCATTAAATATAGGAAAAAAATAGCCAAGCGGCATGATTTAGCATTTCTGAATGACCGTAACTTTTTGTCTGAGCAGTTTTATTGGAACTCTGAATATAGACAGAAAATTGTGTCAGATTACATGTTTTCAGGTTTTTTCCTGCTTAATGCAGAAGATATGAAGCTCCAAAAAATCGACACCAACCACAATTTCCACTCTCGAATGACTTCTCCCCTTTTCTAAGAGCCAATATCTCTAGAATGACAAATCCAATATATAAAGAACATTTACACGTAGTTTGAGCAAAATTCGAATGGTCACCTCCCACGTGGAATTAACCTTATATTGCACTGTGTGACCTCTATTGATCTAAAAAGCCTAGATTGGTTGAAAGATGCATGTGACAGAAGGCATGGCTACTCCAACTATTCAGCAGTTTCTTTCAGTTACAGACCATTCAAAATGTACAAATATTCTGATTCCATGCTGTCATACAGGACTGTGCAGAAGTCTTAGGCACCCTAGACTTTATTATATATATATATGTTTATTTTTTTGTGTGTGTTAGTATAAAAGAACACATTTGAGATTTCCAAATATTCACACATTTTTGTATTTAATTTTAAAAAGTAACACATTACTGTAAGCAATTGACTACTTTTTATATAAAAACAAGATCAAGGCTATCTGAGATCAGAAGCAATGAGCCAACCAAAGTCTGCGGAAGAACTGTGGCAAGTTCTCCAACATGCTTGGAACAACCTCCCTGCTGATTGTCTTATAGAACTGCAGGACAGCGTTGGCTATCTCAGAGAAGTGATGCAGTTTTAACGCCGAAGGGTGGTCACAAAAAATATTGATTTGATTCAGTTTTTAACCATTCTGCCAAATTACTCGAATGTAATGTAAGATGTATAGTATGTTTATTTAGGACCTTTCATTGAATTATTTTTGAAAGAGTCTTATCTGTACAGAATGTTATGCAGGTGCCTAAGACTTTTGCACAGTACTGTATATGGCCACCCACCATACCATTAACTGTATTCCAGGGGACTCCCTGTGTTTTCTAGCTATCATTCCACCGGGCCAAATTAGTTAGAATTGGCTTAGCTATTAGTAGTTGTCTTGGTTGTAAATATCTTCTTAAGTGTTTATCGCCAATAAATAATTTGTGAAGTATGTAAGTATATTGTTGGTACAAATGTTGTAGAAGGCCCAATCTTTCAAAGAAATTGCGTTTATAATACTAGTCAGCTTACTCGGAGGGTCCAGGGTGAAAATGAGGCAAACATTTTATTCTTTCTATGTGCCCAGTCATGCATTTCATATCAGAGGACAGTTGAGGCTGAGAGAGCGAGTGGAGGAGGCTGAATAGTTTTCCATTAAGACTCCGGAGCTAATATAACCGTAGCTCCATTACCCTGGCACGGGAAATGGATCGATGAAACCTCTCTGTGTCTCATTTGATCCTCACCATTTCCCCCTGCCCCTTCCTCAGAGACCCAGAAAGGCAATTTTTATGAAGCATTAAAACTGCATTCAAGTAGTCTGCCAGTCTACACGGAGAACTCTCTGTCAGCAAGGAAAACGAATGTGCTGCCTTAGTATTTTTGCATTAACTCCTGAACACGAAGTCTTGCTTGTTCGTGTATTCATTTTGTGTGTATTGTGAAGCTTGTGAAGGTTAATTTATCTGATTAAATTGATCCAAATTGTCCTGGTTTAAAAGGTTATTTTAGGTGCTCATTTGCTCCAAATAACACAAGATTATATCACAAACCGAACAATCACTGAATTCCAAAATTCAAAGAAATGATATTGAAAATGTTTTAAATGATAGCAGGAAGAAAGTTCCAGATTCAAAGAGATGTCGAGTTTCAGTTTGACATCTGTGTCTCTTCAGGAGGAGGAGGCGCATGTGGTGGGCAGGATGCCCAAGCTGGAGCTGGCCTCACTGTGTCCAGGTGTGAGATCCTCCTCTGATCCTCCCCTCTCCTTCAGGCCTTTCATCCCCCGGGATCCTCTGCTCTTCCGCTCTCTGACTTCACTCTCCTCTGCCCTCACATTCACCTCTATTCCTGTGACTCCTGTCTTTAAATAGCCTCCTTTCCTCAGTTTTCTGTTCGTTTTAGGTCCTGTTACTCACCTTGCGCTCCCGCCCGTCATTTCTTGTCCCAGCTTATCTGTCTCTTCCATCTCCTGTCCCCTCCGTTCCCCCTATCCTTCTGTTCCTCGCTGTAGTCTTCTGCCCTCCCCCCTGTCTGAAGGTTAATAATCTATATTACGGATCATTGTATGAAAATGCACTCTTGTATTGACTGCTGAAACTGATGCAATTGCATTTTCCTCTCGCCCCATGCTCTCTTCTTTCAGACTGCAAGCAGAACCGCAGTGGAGGTAACGCTGACATCGATGGCGACCGCAGTGATGGTGACAGCGACATCTTTTTTGAGCCAGAAGAGGAACCTGCCTTTATGAAGGGGCTGCGGCGTTCAAAGAGACAGGTGAAACACTCTTAAAACGCCCCCTTTGGTTTGTTATGCAGCGGATTAGCGGCTTTCAAATATGTTGAATTGGCTGACAGTAAAACCAGAGTTGTATTTGAAGACCATGCCTACGTTTCACTTAAGTTCAGCTGTTTCGTCACCAGCAGTAATACCTATATTAAAATGCATATAGACTGTAATACTTCAGAAACATGCCTCCAGAAAACACTGTTGGGAGAGGTACTTCAAGCCAAACTTCATTGATGAAGATGGTGGTTTGGAAGAAAGTGAAAGTGCACTTTCTGGGGTGAAGATTCTTATTTCCATGTTTCCATTTTTATATTGAGGACGAGTGAATCCGATGCAAATACCTCTAGTTTAATCGGTTACATGTTATTTTTACTGTGTAATAATATATGAATGTCATAAGCTATTTATGTATTCTACCGCTATATTTTCTAGTATAATTATTTGAATATATCCACTGTATTATAGGCAATACCCTCAAATATTCTCAAACTGTATTTGTTACATGGCTCTATGATATTGTTATTCCATATAGCCTATTCCTGTAATGTAAAATGATACTCCTGAACAACCGCTTTTGGTTTTAGAGAGATACTCAAGTGAACACTGTTTTGTTTTAGTAAGCAAAAATGTTTTCTTTTTCAAATAATAGGGCCTATCAACTAACCAATATCATATGCATAAGCCAGACATATCCTATTTGACATAAGTCTTGTGAACAAAATAAATGGCGACATGAGAGGGGTATCTATTACATGAACCTGTTTAATCTGTAAAATAACACCTCAAAATCTAAATCACCTCAAAGACTTAAGCTCACAGAATGAAAACGTGGGTTCTTGTTTCCAGAAGACCTGTTAGAATTATACTGGGTGAACTAAACCCAGATGGGTACATTTTGTAGGATCTGTGGCTCTCAGAAAGCATTCAGGATGGCAGCCAGTGTTCTAGACAGCCCATTAACTTTGCATTCTCATGAGTGACTGATAACAAAAATTTGACCACCCCATCGGTCCCCATTGTCCCCTGCAGGTGCGCCGGACCCAGCCCACAGTCCAGAGCGAGACCAAGTATATTGAGCTGATGGTGGTCAATGACCATGAGTTGGTGAGTTACTTGCTGCCATTTCTTTTTGAAGATTGGGTGGAGTAGCCCTCAGTCAGTGGAACTTCTTTACATCCTGGCCTGCACAAAGTGTTTGTTTCCATTAAATATGCTGTTGTTTCCTATTATTTTTAACAGACCATCCCTCGGAGTCTTTATATGTAGCTGTTGCACATCAATTTCATACAGAATTGGCCATGTTTTTCAAATTAAGAAGAAAGACACAAGGGGATGTTATTCTCATGAGTCCCATAGCATGTTTTCTTGAGATACTGAGTTATTGATATTACTGTGTATAATGGTTTGCGTTAATATACTGCCTTTCATCTGATGATTTTCATCTGTGTCTCTCGTCAGTAACTCTGTGCTTTATTCATGTCCTGTCTACAGTATTTGCATATGCGAAAATCTGCCTCCCAGACCAGGAACTTTGCCAAAGCTGTGGTCAACATGGCAGATGCGGTGAGGGACATGGTGTTGTTGTGCTACTTTTAGCTGAAAATGAAATGTTTTTCATAGCTTCATTTACATATACTTTACAGCTTGGATTTAACTTTTTTCCACAGCAACTTGCACAGATAACATTTGTACTTACAATTCCTTTGTATACCTGGATATTTCACTCAAGCAATTTAGGCTAAGTACCTTGCAGCGCCCTAACTGGGAAACAAACGCACAACTTCTGAGTTCAAAGCCCAGTTCTCTAGCTATAGCACTGCGATGATGTCTGTGTTGAAAGTGTCTACTTCTGAACTGACAGAACTGCTCACCACAATGAAAATGTCAATCCTCATTCCACAATAGAATTGATAGCCTAGGACTGAGGGTTGATTTTCTTACAGAAAGTAGTCGATGTCCCAATTCTGTGCACCAGTGCTATGATTTTGTACACGTGTTACCAGCAGTACCAAAAATGGTTGCAGGGCTCACGGGCTTGCTGACATTTTTGTCATTGTTTTTATTGTGGTTCTTTGATTCTAGATCTACAAGGAACAGCTGAACACCAGGATCGTTCTGGTTGCCATGGAAACGTGGTCATCACAGAACATGGTCTCCGTTGGCGATGACCCCCTGCTGACCCTGCGTGACTTCATGAAATACAGGAAAGAGAACATAAAGGAGCACAGTGATGCGGCACACCTCCTCTCGTAGGTATTCCTGTCCCTGGGGAGCGGGAAGGAGAGAGAGAGAGAGAAAGAGAGAGAGAGAGAGCAGTGTGCAGAGGGGAGAGAGAGAGAGAGAGCTGGAGGCTTTGAGAGTGCGGTGTGTGGGTGTGAGTGTTTACACGACTCTCCGTGCACGACGGCTCTCAATAACCTGGCGCTGATGCCGCTGTGGTTCCCTCTCCTCTCCTCCAGGGGGCGCACCTTCCAGAGCAGCCGCAGCGGGACGGCGTACATAGGAGGCATCTGCTCTCTCACGCGGGGTGGCGGCGTCAATGAGGTGGGGAACCTCCCCTTCGTGTCAAGTCCTGGCGGCACTCCCATTGATCACTTGGCTCGTTTTCACGCAGCCGTAACTCAGTCCTCTGTGCTGGCCCCTGCTGACATGTAAACCTGCCCACGTGTAAAGCTGAGCCAACACAATTACATTACTATACTCTCAACACATCACACTAAGCTGTACATTGATCTCTTTCCAATCCGTGTCAGTACGAATGGTACCCAAAAGGCTTGAAGCAGAGGGCTTCTAATGAGGTTAAGCTTAGGTCAATTTGTATTTTATGTCACTGGGCCTTTGTCATGAGGTCACTTTGTGTGTGTGTGTGTGTGTGTGTTGCAGTATGGGAACGTGGGTCCGATGGCCATCACTCTGTGCCAGAGCCTGGGTCAGAACATCGGCATGATGTGGAACAAGGAACGCGCTGCAGCAGGTGTGAAACAACCACCCCCCTCTCCACCCCCCCTTCTCCACCCCTCCCCCTCCCCTCCCCCCTCCTGTTTCAGTTTGCTGTGACAGGAAGCTGGGATGAACGGGGGGAGGGGTTTACACTTGGGCACTCTTCCGTGCTAAGTAGCTGTAATTAGAGTTCTCCATTAGATGATTAGTCATCTGAGCTGGCTGCGCTCTAAAGGAACGCCCGTAGCCTCTTTGTGTGTTAACAGCAGTTGCCCTCCTCACGCTGATGGGTGTTGCGTAAATGTTTTACATACCTTTCAAGCGCTTTGCAGGCGAAACGGAGCAGTTTGTATGTCGCCGAGTTAACCACTCATATTGATGCGTGTATTGATTAATTACTGCCAAACTCTTTTCGCTGTATCAGCCTAAATACTTGAACCCACACCATTGAGTGGCAAGGCATTCCGTGATTATATAATGTTAAAGGCACTGCATTGCGTTGTCTCTTTCCGCAATCTATAGATGGCAAAGAAATCACTAGACACAATTGTGAGGCATTTGTTTAGTGTGATTATGGGTGATTAAGTAATTCAGGAAAATTAGTCCAGGAATTGATGCAAAGATGCTTATAGAGCTGCTTTTTTATTCTGTTTGTAAGTCTGTATTTCGTTGAAATGTGGATCTCTCAGTACATGTATTCGGTTGTCTTGGATATAGCACCTTTACACTAGCAAAATCCCCATCATGTATAAAACATGAAGTTATACATATTCTCTGTTCTGCACTGCCTCATTTCCCTAGACTGTAGTGCATGGAATTTGCATTATTGTGGGAAGGGGAGAGAAGAAACTGCATTATGGGAGGTCATTTTGATGGTAGTGCCTGTAAAAAAAGAAAAGGTAAAGGGCAACGTTAAAAATATGTATAATTGTACTTTATACACTGACAGGTTAACACAAAAGAGGTTAAAATCATACTTTTAACCTGATGATTCCTCTCGCCTGCTTTCCTGAATTTTACTTGATTATACAGGATTTAAAAAGTCATATCAATTTATATTTAATCTCATTTTTCTTTTAGTTGGGTATTCTTTACATCAATAAAATATCTAGCGCTTGTTCATATTCTTTTAAACCAAAGTATACTGAGGATTGGAAGATCAGTTCATGTATAGCTCATGTAGTGTAACTGTTCTTTTAGGAATACTGTATAATTATTTGAGGCCACTCTCACAGAACCATGTCATGTGACCTGTCTTTCTTTGCCCCATAGGGGACTGTAAGTGTCCAGACCCTTGGTTGGGCTGTATCATGGAGGACACAGGGTATGTACTACAGAAATCTTTCCAATTTCTGTTCCAGTGCTCCAAGAAACCACTTTATTCTTTACGTTGTGAGAAATATACACCAATAAATATTCCCTCTTCAGAAATATTTACGAATAAAAATTATCTCCTGAGACATCTTCACCAATATCTCTTTCAGAAATCTATACCATAAAAATGTATAATAAGGCACACTCAACTTGGTGATCAAATATTTTGATGAGGGAAGGAGGGTTAAAATGGGGATGAAAGGGAACTGTGGCTATTATCCCTCATAAGTTGCCATCCTAAAATCAGCTGTTCAGAAAATGTGGTCTAAATCGAATTAATCTCCCTGTCTGCCAGATTCTATCTCCCCCGGAAGTTTGCTCGCTGCAGTGTGGATGAGTACATCCGCTTCCTGCAGGCAGGAGGCGGTAGCTGCCTCTTCAACAAGCCCAACAAGGTAAACAGTGTGGGGTCGCTGCCTCTTAAGCCCAACAAGGTAAACAGTGTGGGGTCGCTGCCTCTTAAGCCCAACAAGGTAAACAGTGTGGGGTTGCTGCCTCTTCAACAAGCCCAACAAGGTAAACAGTGTGGGGTCACTGCCTCTTCAACAAGCCCAACAGGTTAAACAGTGTGGGGTCACTGCCTCTTCAACAAGCCCAACAGGGTAAACAGTGTGGGGTCACTGCCTCTTCAACCCATAAAGGTAAACACTATGGGGTCACTGCCTCTTCAACCCATAAAGGTAAACAGTATGGGGTCACTGCCTCTTCAACCCATAAAGGTAAACAGTATGGGGTCACTGCCTCTTCAACCCATAAAGGTAAACAGTATGGGGCAGCTGCTTCTTAAACCAGACAAGGTAAACAGTGTGGGGCAACTCCCTTCTACACCCAACAAGCTTTCTGCTCAGGAAGGAAGTGAGTTTTGCAGAGTCAAAGGGCTCTGGTGCAATGTCGAACCGAGGTACTTCACGACAGAGGTTTCTTCATATGAGACACAGATTATTGTGTAACTACTACTGTATGCAGAGTGGGCATGAAAACAGTCTGTTTTTGGAAAATAGATTTCTTATTTTCCTCCCATTTCTTTCTCTCTGTCTCCTCCTGTTTCTCTCTGTCTCTGTACCTCCCACCTTCCTCTTCCTCAGCTGTTGGACCCCCCTGAGTGTGGGAATGGGTTTGTGGAGACTGGCGAGGAATGTGACTGCGGATCACAAGTGGTGAGTCACCCTAGTGGTACAACACTGCCTCCTGGAGGAGCGTGATGACACTTCAGCTAAATTAAAATGTCGGGCAGAAGGATGATATGCCTAGGGCAGGTGTCCTCACTCCTGGTCCTGGAGAGCCATAGGGTGTGCTGCCTTTTGTTGTTACTCAGCACTTCAATTAAACCAGTTAGTTACACGTTTAACTCACCTCACCTGGTTTCTTGACTCTGAACTGGTTGCTAATATTAAGGCGAAAACAGAAACCAGCTCACCCCGCAGCTCTCCAGGACCAGGAGCGAGGACCACTGGCTTAGGGCTTGAACCATAGAGTTTCTAATTGCGGAGTTTGACATTCGCGGAACAGGCTGTAATTTGCTCAAAGACGCGAAAAAAAAAATTTCAGCGTTCTGTCACAGCTTTGGAGGCCAGGTGCAGTCGTTTACGGACAGGATGCGGCTCTGTGTCCCTGCAGGAGTGTTTGAGGAGCGGGGGCGCGTGCTGTAAGAAGTGCACTCTGACTCACGATGCCATGTGCAGCAACGGACTGTGCTGTCGCGGCTGCATGGTGAGGGCTCCAGTTCTCGCCGCCGTTTCCTCCGACAGGGTCGCGAAAACGCTCTCGTCGGGCTTCGGGGCTGTGCTGTGAATGTATTTCGGGTTGAGGAAGTTGTCCTGGAAATAAGCAAAAAGTTTTAGGATTTTGGATTAAAACAAATGAAAGTTACTTCAAAGCTTTGCGAGAAGTATTCGATGACCGAAGAAGAGCAAGGAGTGCTGACTCCCCTGACCTCAGCCTCATTGAACATTTATGGGGGCACTTAAAGACTGACAAAAGCCAAGCGTTCAGTAACAGCACAAGATGCTCTTTGGAACAAATGGGATAACATGAATCATCAGGTTTTGCGCAGATTTGTGGAGTCCATGCCAGCTTGAGTGCATGTTGCCTTTAAAGCAAAAGGTGGACATACCAAATACTAAGATATTCTGAAATAATTTTTTTTTAAATCAAATATAAATCTTTTCACTCAAATTGTTATGCTAATAATATTTTGTTTTATATACTGATAAAGTTTGTATGAAATTAGGAAATAATTTAAGTAAATGTAGTGTTCTCTTTTGGACCCCACTGTATATCTAATTGGGGAAATGGCAAAGCTCATATGAAACAGTTCATATGGCAGAGGTTTAGATTTGCCTTTGAACATATGGTTACAAAGAAATGCTGTGTAACCAAAGATAATACACATGTCCAGTACACTGGTTCACCACAGAAAAAGAATGTGGAGAAAAAAGATATCTGCACTGATTTATTGCTCCCTAAATTGATGTTCTATTCTTTACCATAACACCATCAATGCACTTTGACCCTTTAAAGTTTTGATGTGTATTGACTTGGTATATTATGTTTGAAAGTATGAACTGAGGGGAGTGGTGTGCCGGGAACCTGTGAATGACTGTGACATCGCAGAAACCTGCACTGGAGACTCCAGCCAGGTATGGGCCTGTCCAGAGGAATTTGGGGGGAATAACATATACTGTATGCGCTGTTTATAATACAATGAGTAAATTGTACACTCTTGCATGTGACTAAAATGTTTTCTTGTCACTATTGCAGTGCCCTCACAATGTCCATAAATTAGATGGGTACACGTGTGACAACAATCAGGTAATCCAGTCTACTTCTGTGTGTTTATGTGTTGTCACATATCTTATGCGCATCTATAGAGCATTGAGATTCTCTGTGTACACTGAACCGTTGGGTTTCTCTTTGCTCTCTTTCACTCTTTGATTGCTATGGGGAGGGACTCTATGTTTATGTTCAAATGAATAATGCAGCAAACTGACCATAGTGTATTTCCCTTTGCACTGAGTGCTGTCTGCTGTGTACACACAGACACATACGTGTGAGCAGCAGTGTGTGTGTTTTGTGTGTGTGTGTGTGCGCGTTTGTGTGTGTATATGAGAGCGAGAGAGAGAGAGAGAGGAGAGAAAAAGGTGCTAAATGTTTCCCATTCCAAGTGTGTTTGCTTAATCTCTGACTTTCTCTCTCAGGGTCGGTGCTACGGGGGTCGCTGTAAAACTAGAGACAGGCAGTGCATGAGGCTCTGGGGCCACAGTAAGTACTGAGGCTCACTGTAAAACTAGAGACAGGCAATGCATGAGGCTCTGGGGCCACAGTAAGTACTGAGGCTCACTGTAAAACTAGAGACAGGCAATGCATGAGGCTCTGGGGCCACAGTAAGTACTGAGGCTCACTGTAAACCTAGAGACAGGCAGTACTTGAGGCTCTGGGGCCACAGTAAGTGGCAAAACTCTCAACTCTCTATGAACATCAATCAAACAATATACATAGAAGATGAGTAAGGAATGCAAAACTGCCTCTTTGCTATAATGAATTATTATTCCTCAACATTACCACTGCTGCCCCCTGTGGCCAGTTCAGGAACTGTTACGTGAGGCTCACGTCAGCCCTGATCCTCTTTGTCCTGCAGATTCAGCGGACCGTTTCTGTTATGAAAAGCTGAACACCGAGGGCACAGAGAAGGGAAACTGTGGCCGGGATGCCAGCGGGCAGGGCTGGGTGCAGTGCAGCAAACAGTACGTGAGCCCCTCCTCTCTCCTCTTAGTCTTTCAGAGTGCCCGCTATGGGGCCAAATTCATCTCATGGGATTTCTCTCTTTCCTTATGCCTCTCCCTCAGGGATGTATTGTGTGGGTTCCTGCTTTGTGCTAACATGACAGTGAAACCAAAGTTTGGCGACCTGCAGGGTGAGGTGACCAGCCTTACGATTTACCACCAGAACAAGTACCTGGACTGCCGGTGAGCTTTGTTATTTGAGCTGCCATTCAAAATTAGGAGGATGAAAGAGAGGGAGGGACAGGAAGGCAATTCAATTTCAGACTTTTAACAGTCAAGAGAGGAATTGCAGCAACAAACACACTCAAACCACAACACTGTTTTCCTTCCCACTTCTCTGTGAACATGCTGGCTGTGGCAATTAGAACCAATTTTCAACCTATGAGCTTTAATTATTGTACTGCTATACAATGTTTTGGTGTCGGTCCATCAACTGTATATTTTGAAACTCGAATTTAAGGACTATAAACACAGGCAGAGGGTGAGTCAACATGTCAGTGAGGCTTTTTCAACGATAGGGATTTACAATGGTCTTGTAACAATGTTTCAACACAAAACTCTTCCCTATTGTACCTTTAAGACCGCATTCTTTTTTTCTGACTGTCACTTCCCACCGTAACACCTCCCTGAACTCGTCTGTTCTTGGCGTCCAGAGGTGGCCACGCCCTGTTGGAGGATGCCTCAGACCTGGGCTACGTGGAAGACGGCACGCCCTGCGGGCCTAACATGATGTGCCTGGGCCAGCGCTGCCTGCCTCTGGCCACCTTCAACCTCAGCTCCTGCCCGGGCACCCCGTTTTCCCACACCTGCTCCCTCCATGGGGTGAGGGCCTCACTCCACACCGGGGCTTGACTTAGGTCACTGTGCGGCCCTGCTTCGCCCTGTTTTGTTTGAGTTGTTTTCAGCTGGCTTCATAGATGATCAATTAATATTTGTGTCAATAGTGGTTTACGCATATGTCTTTCAATAATTCACAATGAAGGACGGGTTGTAATGGGAATAGATGTTGTGATGGTGAAGCCAAAGACAATGCAAATACATTTACAATACAAAGCTGTTATTAATGCTGTGAATGCGGGAATTAAGATATCACCTATATTTCAAATACATACTTGGAGTATGGTGCTGTGTAAAAGGGCAATATTAAGCCTCCTCCACACATTCTCTCTTTCTTTCTTTCTGCCTCTCTCTCTGTCTCTCTCTCACTCTCTCACTCTCTCTCTCTCTCTCTGTTAGACGTGCAGTAATGAAGTGAAGTGTATCTGTGACCGGGACTACACAGGGAAAGACTGCAGTATCAGGGACCCCATTCCTGACCCCAAACCCCCAGAAGACCCTATATCTAAGGGTTTGTACCCTTCTGCACTGAAATGCTGAATACACATCTCTTTCTCTCTTTCTATTTCTCTCTCTCAGTTCAACAATGACATATTTCAAAATATTGGTGTGTGTGTGTATCTGTGAACAATATCTTTTGCTAGTTTTTCCACTATCCCCCTGGTTATGGTAGATTAAAACATATTGCGCTTCTAATTTTGGGCAGCTCTGGGCATTCTCTTCCAGAAGGATTTGTAGTATTTCCCAATTAGGACATCTGCAAATATGGAATTTGCTTTTGGGCATTTGGGCAACAGCCATATTTTGGTTGATTGTAATTGCTCAAGTTCTTGTGGTTTTGTTCTGATACTGGATGGAGTTGGTAAGTTTTAGTGAGCCTTAGGATCAGCTGGTAGAGGGAATTTCTTCCTGGGTTCACCTCTTGCCATTTCAGGACCTTGTAATGATAGTTTGGAGTCTGGTTTTTAGTTGAATCCTGAATTTTACTGACAAACTGGCTTTGTTTTCCATTGTTTCCATTTCCATAGTTTTTTTTTATTCTTTCACTGTGCTATTGTCAAAAGCTCTTTGAATCCTGCAATTCTACCAATGGCTATGCATGTTGTGATTAATAAACAACACAAATGTCAGGCACCAAAAGACTCAGGCTCAAAGAAATAGTCATTATTAGTAAGTATTAGTCATTATTAGTAATTGTGTTGTTGTGGTTCAAGTCTGGGTCATCACCCATCTTTAAAAAAAAAAGACCTTGGAATGTCTGTGTTTATAGAATGCAGTGTATTTGCAGCCTGCATGTTTTTCTTTCTGCATAAAAAATTCTAAACTAGAATTAATTACAAGTAACTAACTTTTCTGATTTAAAACTGCTACATTCCTGTAATTTTAATGTACTTATCTGAACAGCTGGGCGGTGGCAGGGCTGATCTCTGGTTGGCTGCAGCAGTGTAGGTGGAGTGTTCCAGTAGCAGGGCTGATCTCTGGTTGGCTGCAAATGTATCAACAGTCGGGCTGGGCTACAGATGTGCTGTTAGTTGGTGTGGCTGTTGTGTTTGGCCTGGCTGCTGGTCTTCTCGGTGGACTGTCTTGGCGCTGGGATGGTTGGCGTGGAGATGGCACTGTGGAGGCTAAACCAGACATCTCCTGGGCTGGCTGGGTGGCATGGTGCAGTCTGCAGCTCTCTGACTGCTCTTAAGAGGGCTGGATCATGGCTGAGGGTGACACCTTTCTGGGTTTCAGAAACAATCCCTACTGTCTCTTTAAGAAGCCGGACATCATAGAGACTTGTGAGTTTCAGAGTGTGGTGTGCCAGGTGGACGTCCATGTGTGTATCTGTGTTTACCTTCTATATTGTTAGAAGGTGAAAGTCTTTCTGAGGGAAGAGGGTGAGATAATGATGTTGGCCTTTGGAACAGCCTGTGTTGCTTTTGTCTTTCCCCCTCTTCATTGATGTGTCTACGCCCTCCTGCTGAGCCCTCAGGTCACTTGCGCCTGTGTGGATAATGATCCTTTCGGGCAAGCCAAGCTTACTTGTCATCAGGTGCCAAAGAGCATAGTCATTTGTTGGGCAGCAGAATTTGTTTGCTTTTTTCCAGAGAAAGGCTGCTCTTTCCTTAAGAATTTGCCATTAGAATGGATGAAGATGATGACGTCTCTCGGGCGTGTCAGTCTCTGTAGCTGCACTCGTTGCTCATTGTTGCCACTAGCACATTTTTTTGAAGGTTCTCCCAACTGTCAAACTACAGATGCAACTGTTGTTTGTTGTTTGTTAGCCTTCAGCTAAAAAAATCCAAATTGATACAGTATGTTGTACCTGTTTCTCATCAATAATCCAGATTTGTTCTATGACTATCAAAGAGGAAGAGATTCTTACAGCAAAATTCAAATTATTCTCTGCTGCTGTATTTTAAGCCAAAAATTTCAGTGATTTTGATATTATTTTGTCTTATTTTTAGAAATGTATTATTAATAATTTTTCTTTTTTCATTGGAAACATAAATGATATTTACAGTTAAGCTGTGTTCGTGTAACCTAAGACATTAAGAATGTGTGAATGTTTTAATAGCGATGCTGAGGGAGTAGATATAGATATACCAGTGTGCGTCTGTGCGTGTGCGTGCAGAGGTTATCTGCACATGTGTCAGATGTGCCTGGTCTCTGCAATGAAGGTAACCCAGGGGTCACTAGCCAGTGCCTACCATGTTTGCTTGATTTGGTAAATTGCAAGGTCCTGTCCACATCATTTCTGTGTGAAGAAGGAATCATGTTACTACCTCAAACATATCGTGCTTATTTTCTTGCAGTCTTCCAATGAAACAAGGCATTTTGGCAAATTTACTTGCACAGAGCAAGTTCCCACCCCAAGCAAGAGGGTGTCCGGCAGAGAGAAAGAGAAAGAGGGGGAGAGACAGGCGGAAGTAATGAAAACACACTCCTTTCTTCGTCTTACTGTCGTGTTCTTACCCACTCTTCCCTCCCCTGACCCTATTATCTCTATTTCTTTCTAGCCAGTCAGTGTTGACAAGATGTACAGTGTTTCTGATGTTTTCTGACGTGTGTCTGGTGGTGGTGTTTCCGTCTCCCCTCCCACCCCTGCCCCCCTCCCCCCCTCCTACTTCCTCTTCCTTTGCGCAGGTCCCAGTGGCACCAATATCATTATAGGGTCCATCGCAGGTGCCATTCTCCTGGCAGCTATAGTCCTAGGGGGAACAGGATGGGGATTTAAGTAAGAGCTCTGGCATGTCTCTGTGTACCTGTCTGCTTCTACCTAATACCGAACTAATGGCCAGCAACAACCCACGATTGCCACTCACTGCTGAACACGGGATACATGGGTTTATAGCATCATTTCATTTAGTCTCATAGTGCCCAGTGCCAAAGATTTGAGCTCTGCGGAAAGCAAGTTTGTCTTATGTCCGTCGTTGTCAGCTGCCATTAGCTGTTTCTTAATCGGAGACAGCCAGTGGTCCTTGGCTTTGTGGTCCAAATGGAATCGTACTGCAGTACTATCTGGGTGTAGGTAATACCACCCTGTCCATCTGGTTGTCATTTTTAATGTTTAGTTTATCTTAGTATGAATTAATAATTTCCTGATGGTGAATCTGTAAATGCAGTGAGATCTGTAGACCCCCGAGGACTGGATATTCTAGAGCTTGGGTCGGAAACTGACATGTGCAGGACAAATTTGGCCCTCCAGCAATATTTTTGGGCCCACTAAATCCCACTGAGGTAGTGTGGACAAAACTACATTACCCTCTAGGTTAAATGGCAGAAGCAAGATCAGATTTTCAAAATTAATTTAAATTTCAAAAGAAAGTTTGGATATGGAATACGGTCTGTTCTCTCTGACCACTTGGTGTGAAAGTGAGGGCTGGAAAAACCATTGCAGCGAGTGCTTTCAGCTTCTAGCTTCTTTTGACTAAGCTGTATTCTCCTGTCCTTAGATCAATCCAAGTGGGGTCATTTTTGTTCTTGAAAGAGGGTTTGAATGAAAAATATGGCATCTGGCATGTGAAATATGTGACCTAATTTAAGTTGTTTCATGATACAGCTCAATTTAACCTACAGCACAGCTACCAATAACAGACAAGTAGTTATCTACTTTAAATGTTGAGTAAGTGACAGGTTAGTTAACTATATTTTCAGCGTAGCTTCCCCAACACTGGCTACCCTACAGTAGCCCAACAGCATAACTGTGATGTACTGACAGCCTGTGAAGCATATTCCACAGAATCCCCACCAATCAAGGAACAGATACAGTAATTCAACAAAAGATTTTATCAGATTTTTTTTATTTTACAGCTCTGAGAGCAACATCTTATATGTAATTTATAGTGTAGGACTAACGATAGGCTTATCAATTGAGCGGCTATTACCTTTAAAAGAATTTTGCCAGAGGCTAAACTTAGTTTCCGACCCCTGTTCTAGAGGTTCAGCGGAGGAGAAAAGTGTGAGTGAATCAGCAGTCAACCCTTTGGGCCATTTTCACCACAGTAGCACAACCCCCCCACTACATTCTCTGACTGCACTGTTTTAATCCACACATTTTACTGTCATGGTGGGACCCTGAGCCTGGAGTACCGCTCACCTCCCCCATTCCCCCTTGAATCCAGACTGAGCCCCTAGGGATAGCCTGCCAGGCCCCCCATAGCTCCCCCTCTGTAGTGCCCCATCCTGCTCTGCATGCCTGCCTTGGATGTTCTAATTGTTGCTTATCATTATTTTTATGGTGGGGGAAATAATGGGGCCTTTATGTGCCTAACTGCATGAGCTGTGTGTGGGGGCCGGAGCCAAAGGCAGAGTAATGGACAGCAGCTGAATGCCCACGGGAGCCCTGCGTTCCTCCCAGGAGGGTCGAGAGGAGAGGAGGCAATGAGAGAGAGCCGTACAGATTATGTAAAGGCTTCCTTCATTTTAGTACATTCAGGCTACCTTAGCATGCGGTGATAAAAGGCCTTGCTCGCAGCAGTCACGCTGGTCTCGGTCATGGGACAAGGGCCCTAACAGGTCCCTCTGCCTCCGAGCTCAGGCCCCAGAACCCTTACCCAAATTAATAATAGCCTGCATGGGAATGAGTCTTTGCTTGCCTGTCGATTAATTGTCACAAGCATACAAATGTCTTCTGATATGTATCGCTTGAGTAATCAGGTATAAAAGTTAAAAAAATTAAATAAAATTTATTCACAAGAATCCAACCTTTCTAGAATATCATGCAGTAGCAGTTTTCTATTCGTTAAGATAGGTATGTGTGCATCAATGCTAAAAGTCAGCTACGTAAAAAGGGTATTGCGAGCACTTTAAACAGACTTCTGTACACACTCATAGTTCTAGATCTAAGAGTAGCCATCAGTTTACTGGGTTGGAATTTTTCTGAGCAGAATCTCCGGTTATCAAGATAACCAGATATGGAATAATTTCTTGTATGGATAATTTCATATGGAAGAGCAGAAATATATGCAGCAGGGTAGACTTTTCCATGTTGCGTGAGCTGAGAATTAGAAGGTTCTAGCTGACATTTAAAAAAAAAATGAGTTAGTGTCATAAATATGTTGTTTGTAGGTCACTAAATACATATGTGAACTTTTTTACAAAAATACTGTTTAAAAGTATGAAAAAATGCAAGATCTAAAAGTCGTATCTGCTTGGAGCAGATCTCAAAACTCTCAGAATGCAGATACTACACATAAACATTAGCTCATTAGCTAACTCTGGCACATTTATATTGATGTGGAAACTGAAAATGTTGATTAATAAGTACAAATAAAGAACTAATTCTCAGCTCACGATTGGTAGATTTTCAGGTGAGTAGGAGGGTGAAGTCATCAGAGTGATGAGTGAAGTGTTATTTCTCCTGCTGCGATTTCAGCAGCTATGATGCATATGAGATAGCGGAAGTCCTACAAGTATGTACGCGCAGATAGTTTAACTTCTCAGTCTGCTGGTGCTAACACTTCGTCTCTGTCTCTCCACGCCCTCTCCTTGCTGCTTTGTCGTGGATAAAGAAACATCCGAAGAGGAAGGTACGACCCCGCTCAACTGGCAATGATGTGAAGTTCACTTGTACCCTTGCCTGATAGCCTTTCCCCATCATTTATCTTTTTTTATATATATATATATATATATATATATATATGCATATATATATATATATATATATATATCATTTATATATTCAAATATAACAGTATAATATAACACTTTATATTACAATATAATTTTAATATATAAGTTCCACCTGATTGCCTTAAAAGGTAGTTTTCTGATATGAATTGTATTTTCCTTTCATCAGTGTGTATGTCTCGATAATTAACTCAGAGAACTTCCCGTGTTAAAGCACAGTTCGATGACGGATATGTTAATCTATCATTACAGCACAAAAAAAGATCTAAGGTTATGGACTAATTTGTTTGAATATGTGCTTAGACATTTGGAAAGATGGAAAATATTTAAGTGCATTAAAATGGCCTTATTACACATTTTTCATGTCAAAACAAAAGTGCTTGTGAAAATGAGTAAACGGAGGTTTTCTGTCATCATAATATTCTACTTTTTTAATAAAATCAACTTGTTAAAAACCCTACGTATATCCGTTTCATATGGATCCTTCATTTATGCCACAGGCTTTGACCCTTTTAAAAGCATTTATGTGAAAAGCAAAAAACAAAGTGCAATTTAACCATGGGTTTGAATATATATATTTTTTTATTTGAATTGGTGGAATTCTAATAAAGTGCGAAATGACAGCTGTTAAAAACCAGGTTTTTGCACTACAAGGGGATGTAACTTTATTATACAAATTATGGAGTGAAAAGTATGATCATTTATGGGCACAGTACTTGCTGTGTAGTTTTACATGAAAACCAATCTCAAAATATTCTTCACCCTGCTGTATCTTGATCTGTCTCAAGTTCTACCCATTTCAATTCTGTTTCTATTCTTCTCTTTCCAGATCTGGTGGAGGATAAGATATCTATCTGCTCTTCTGTCTTCCTTGCACTGTGTCCTTTTACTTAGAAGAAGAAGAGAAGTCTTCCATTCTTTAGAGAACTACAACTCCCACAGTTCTTTTCATTATTTCCTCTCCTCCTCTCTCAAATATTCTGTCTTTACTTCAAAACTGTGTCTCTGGCTTCAGCGGACTCTCTCACATGCATTCCAGCCACATGTAACTGCCAGTTGATCCACACAGGTGGTGGCTGCTCCTCAAATGTCCAGGGCAAATCCTTTTTTTTACTCTGCCAGAGGCCTTCAAATGGTGACAGGGTAGGCTCTCAGAACTACAATGTCCCAAGGCTAAATTATTCCCCCGGTTTTGAATATTCAAGTATGTCTTGAATGTTAAGTGGACACTAGGGATAATTATCTCATGAATTGTATTGACCAAACAACTCAGAATGCAGGCCTCACCCTATTTTAGTTCTTTTGAAATACCGGCACTGACTGGCTATCTGACTGTCTCACTTAATCTACTTACTCAGCGGTGCATTATTAAGCTGCCAGTTCCGATGTATTCAAATTCTGAAGGTGGCCATCATGGTTTTTTTTACCAGTGATGGAATAGGAAGACAGACCCAGCTGGTCAGCAAGGAGATGAATGATCTAGAAGCTCTTGCCTTATTTCAATCACATTTCTGTCTGCCGTCTTCACTGATGCACTGAGCCGTGGATGAGGTTTTTATCTTTTGCATTCATAGTGCTGTTGGTGTTTACTTTTTTGAAAAGGAATTAAATTAATTCTGGTGAACCTGAAGGTGCTGTGAAAATGCTTAAATAGGCTGGTGATGTATGATGAAGCTGACCAGATATTAGGAATATTATTATCCGTCTCTGTCTTTGTCAATATAGATACAAATTGAATGTCCAACGAAAGTCCATAGAGCAGGCCCTGAGTAACCACTGCTGTGGGACCTGCCTTCTCTCAGAAATCGAAACGGAAGCCATTTTATTAGGTCTTGTTATAGAGGGCAAGACAGATATGCTTTGTTCTGCTATTTCTGTAATAGCTACATTCCTTTACAGTATGCCCTACTCTGTCAGATGGCAGAAGTAAAGATGGGAAGGGCATTACACCTGTAGGCTGTTTCCAAAGATGGATATACTTAACGGAAAGGACCCTTCAGTACTCCAGGTGTGACAGTGTGGCTATTTTGGGCGACAGGTGGAAATAAGACCCTCTTCTGTGTATTTTAATCGTAGGCATATCTACTAACATTCCACAATTAATGTAACAAAATATTTCTATATGCATATTGTAGATTTACTCTGCTTTTTAAAGATTGTTCTCCTGTAACATTTCACCTACCGCATCATAGGAGTTTTATGATCCAGTACGACATGCATTAATGTGTGAATGTGCGATTGCACTTGTGAATGCATGTGTGTGTGTGTCTGATATACACTGATATATACACATAGATAGATAGCTAGATAGATAGATAATTACACATTAATATATTCAATGATACTATTCATTACATACTCCATTAATGGTAGGAGTGTGCATACATGTATGTGAAATATGTGTGAATTTGTATATAGTGTATATATGAGCAGCCCACGTGTTTTTAGAGGACTGTACAGCTAAAGTGGTCAGTCTTGTATGCACAAGTGTGTGAGTGAATATTTGCATCCCTGAACCTCTCTTCTTGCACTGCAGTGGTGAAAGCAGTTTTTGTTGCCAGATTTAGTGGTGTTTGAGGATGGCCTGTATTTCATTTTGGATGTTTATTCTCACACTTGACATGTAGTCACATAAAATCAAACTGTTAATTGTAACATAAATAATACAGTTGCAGAATAGGGTATACTGCAGTACGTACAATTTCATAGGCAAAATGTAAGTAAGTGACAGTTACATTTGAAGAGCGTTCAAAGTCTATAAAAGAGGATAATTTTACATGTATATATGTTAACCGTGATGAATCCTGGGAGTGCCTTGCACATAGTCTTTATTAGGGCGAAACAAGTGGTGGACAAACTGTATTACCCGCAGGTGTGAACTGCCCAAAACTGGATTCATGTAAATGCGATGGGGTGACAGTATCTGCTGTGGAAACACTGCCAGGCAGATATAGTATTGAATTCAGCATTCATTGCATATACCAAGCATTAATAACTGTGGTTAAATGGTGCAAGTCACAAGGATTGTTTTGCACCCCCTGCTATCTCAGTGTGCCCACCACTGTGCCCTCCATCTGTCCATGCTGTTGTACAGTTTACTGAAAATAAACCCTCTGTAAATATTGCATTGTAAGCTTGCAAGGACCAGGGTCTGTATGTAGTCAGGTCCTGATCTGCCTGCAAAGCAGTTATGAGTTACAAATGCTGGCCAAGACCAGTTTTCTATGTGTCAATGCGGTCGTCATGGAATTCTTGAATGTGAAATACATTTTTAAATGCTACATGCAATTATACCATATGTACTATATGGTGTTTGCTATTATTCTATCAGACTCCCACATGTCATCTTGGTCAAATGGAACATGTAGTGTGCTCCTGGTATTAAAGGGAAGAGTTAATGGTTTGCCCATTTTTAGAATAGGACCCCTTTCTTTGTGACTACGTGCCTGCCAGACCTGGGCCGGGCACAGCAGTTACAGAACACGTTCAAGGTTGGAACTGCTCTTAAACTGGATAAGATGTCCTTTCTGAATAGAGAAATGCCAGTTAAAGAGTGGAGTATCAAAATGGTTGCTTGCAATTTAAAAACTGTCTGGGTCACATCTGCTGCCTCAGCCTGTTTACTACAGCATGGCTGGACCAAGGCCTTCAACGCTGCATTACTTTCTGACTTCTGTCTGCATTATCTGTGTGCCTTCTGATTCCCTGCTCTGGCCTAATCATACATTCAAGAGTTGATCTTTGAATGCTGTTATTTTCTCATACAAAACATTGGACCAATGCTGGTGACGTCCCTTTGGTTGGATATGTGTAGTAGACCATAAGGAGAACCCATAAGCGGGTTACATGCCGCATTGCTTTTTTGTGTACCCAGTGAATCTGTTTTGCTGCACTGTACTCCCAGAAAAAAATTAAGCAAACTAAATGCAACAAAGCAGTCAATGGAAATTTGGACAATATAGATTTTGAAACCTATCATTTTGGACAGTCCATCAGTAGGTGAGACTGCCATGGTCTGCTCTAAATGTAAAAGTTTTGTAGATTAAATACAAACCATGGTTACTATGACTCAAAGCAGGGATGTTATGTAAATGTCTGTATCTTTCTGCTTTTGAATTCTGAAACAGCAACACTTTAAAAGGAGCACAAAACAGGCTTTTGTACAAGTGACCTGAGATTGATTGCTGTATATATACACGTCTTTGTATATATATTATAAAATATACATTTATAATGTACAGTAGTGTTACACAAACCCTGTATGCACATAGCTAAGTATGATCTTTCAATCTATTAAATATGTACCTATCTATCTAAAAATGTACCTATCTATCTATCTGTTCATATTCATCATACAGTTTAACATTGTATATTTGTTGATAGCTCTCAACCTCCTGGTCTCCTATACCCAGGTGGCTTAATGTGTATATATAAGATGCGCTTTTAACATGAAGTATTTGTTGCTGGTTGACTGCTTGGGTGAAAGGGTGGTGAAAGTCTGTATTTCCTTATTTTAAATGTGATGAACACATTATTTGTCTGAGGTATGGTTCAATTCATTTGCCTATTTTGTCATCAGACAAAAGATGTGTATTTCCCAAGCAGTCAACCTCATATTTTTAAAGCTATCTTTTTAAACTAAGGACAGTTGACACAACTGCAATTCAACTGTGAATGATACTTAAAAAGTGAAAATAAAATCAAAAAGCAAAGTGATTCTTTTTGCCCTTGTCTTATTGTTCTCATATTAGAAGTTCTCATAAGAAAACATCTAAAATTTCAGTGTGTTTATAAGTACAGATTTATTTATGTTAAAAGGAGTGCAATGCCCATCTAAAAAGCAGACAAAAATGTAATACAATGCTATATAATGTAGCATGAAATTGTATTGTAATTAAAATGTATTCATTTTGAATATTAATTGTACATATATATAGCGTAATTAGTATAAATATTTTCACACAAACTAAGAATATGTTATCTTCCAAGGCAATGTGCAATCGGGATACAATAGCAATACCTTTTGAAGTACACAAAGCTGAATTTTGATTGGAAACTTGCCACCTTGCTATCTACTTGGTTGAATATGCAGCACTTTTAGGTCATTGCATCATTTTTAAATAAATTATCTATTTGACACATTCCTTGTGGCTGTTCTTAACAAAAATATCTACTGGTCTTAGAAGTTTGGAAGTCATACATCAAGTAGTGCTGTTGTAGTAAACCATCAAATATTGAAAGAAAATTGCCAAGCAGTGCGATTTAGCATTTATGAATGACCATACATTTTTTCTGCATAGTATTATGAGTTCATAATCTGAAACTAGAAACAGAAACAGAAATGTTGTCTACATGTTTTTAGGTTTTTCTCTGCTTTAATGCCAAAGATATGAGGTTCCAAAATCGACACAATCCCAATTTCCACTCACGAATGACTTTTGTCAATATCTGTGGAATGACAAACCAAATGAGGCTAATGTTTTAGGTGTTATTTATTGAATATATAGAGAACATTTACACAAAGTTTAAGCAAAATGTGAATGAATGAAAATGTGAAAAATAGCAAGAACAGGCATACCATTATTTATGCTATTTAAAAAAATTTTTTAGGTTAATTTCATTGTTTTATTTGTTTACACAGCATTCATTAAAACTTTAAATTGCTTCAAATTACTTCAAATAGAAAAATGGCATATGTGTTATGTTACACATGAGATTATGTACACACAGCAACACAATGACTATATTTAGAGTGGGGCTTGCACAATATTAAATGAGCAAAATTGTTTATGTCTTTATTATTATTATGACAATTATTATAAGATATAAACATATCTATAGTAGAAAATGTATCCAGCTCCCTCCATTAAAGCCTGTAGAAAAGAATGGAAACCCTGATACATTTTATTTTGTTATTATGAGGTATGAAATGTAATGCCATCCCTCAGATTTGTTAGCTTTGGATATAAACTCAAAATATATTTCAACATATCACTATAAATATATAGCAACATATAGCATTTATTTTTTCTATATGTGTATGGCAGGGAGATGAGTTATGAACACAATGATATGTATGGCAATGATAGAATGACCTTAATGACTAGCTTCCCCTAGTGGATATTTGATGGTATTACATCTTTTTTTTCCTTTTCAAGCCTTTTATTGACATTCATAGACATTATTTCATACTCTGTAGACAGTCATTATTTATATAGTGGGCTCCAGAATTATTGGCACAATTATTGTAAAAAAAAAAAAAAAAAAAAAACCCAAAAGAAACAATATGATTACTGAGATAAGCTCAAAATGCTGGATATGTGAAAAATACTGTACTTTATTAATGTTTCAACCAAAATAAAAAAATAGATTTCACCAAAATCAAGGTTTCCTAATTATTGGCACCCCTGTTTCATTACTTGGTGCATCCACCTCTTTCAAGGAAAACAGCATGGAGTTTTTTTCTTGTAATGCTTGACAAGGTTAAGGTTTTTGGACCATTCCTCTATGCAAATCCTTGCAAGATCCTTCACATTCTTGGGTTTGCGCTTATCAACTGTCCTTCAGTTCAGCCCAGAGATTTTCAGTTGGATTGAGGTCTGGCGCCATAGCCACTGTTATTTCCCACTGCCACTGTGGATTTTAAGGTATGCTTTGGGTCATTATCTTGCTGGAAAGATTACCTCCACCACAGCCAAGTCTCAGCCTTGTGGCAACCAGATTGCCAGCCAAACTGGCTTGATACTTGATGGAATCCATTATACAATTTTAACCAGTATCCCTGGACCTATGGAATTAATACAGCCCAAAAACATCACTGACCCACTACCATATTTCACCATGGGTGTGACACACATCTCCTTTTATGAATCTCTGTTTCAATGCCAAATATACCGATGCTGTATTTGACCGAAATGTTTAATTTGGTCTCATCAGACCAAAGCACCTTCATTCATACTTTAAATGACCAAATAAGACCAAAATGTAATGTTTTTGTCTGATACAGAATCGGCATGTTTGGCATTGAAAGATGGCGGAAGCCATTGGCAGTGGGGTCCCAACTTTCTGTTTGGTTGTCACTTTTGGCACGCTTTATCATGGCAGCAATCCACTTATTCGCAGATCATGATATTTTGGGAAGGGGGAGAGCGCACCTGTAACTGATTGCTATCATTAGGTTATTTCAAAGCTTGAGTGAGTTCTGACTTCAGTTTTTCTTCGGATTTACAACATCAATTAACCAAGGACAAAATGAATTACCTGATACGGAAGGAGGCTACACTCTCTTTTTATGCGTACAGATTTTTTATGCTTACGGTAAAGTTTATAATACGTGTGAAGTTGTATACAAACATGCTAAATGTAAAAGTCATATCTGCTTAGAGCCCGTTCACTTTGGAATCTTTGAAGCTGAATATCTCAACTCTCAGTACGCAGATAGAACCTTCTTTCTCAGCTCATGATTTGTAAACTGATCAAATTAGGTGAATCAATAGGCTAATTAGGTTGTTATACACGTTTCAGTTTGTTCACGGTGCAGGTTTTGCTCGTTATCATCATCATTTGCTTTGTCTTTGAATTCTTCATTATCTCTGAATTCTTCATTATTATTGTTTCCTAATAATAATAATCTCGACATGAAGATTGCGATTTTAACAGTTTGTTAAAATCATGGGATTGCAACTGTGGTTGGAACGAACCCAGCATACATACCCCAGGACCAGGGCTGGGATCCACTGGAGTAGAGGGGGCTACAGTATTTCTGTGTGCTCGGCCCAGGCCATCTGGACATTTACAGGCGGTGTTTAGGACCCGGTAATAAACGCGATATTATCCTATTCAATCCTGGGCCTTACTGTATAATACATATGCACGTCCACAACGAAACTTTTGGAGAAGTGGAAATTGATTTATTTTGCAATATCCCCTAAATATCTATGCGTAAGCTAGTTGTTAGGCTACAAGCTTGCTTTCCTACAAGGGAGAATCTTTCAAGGACCGCCCCAAAACTCCGAAGGCTAATTTAAGATAGCCGACCCCCACCTTTACACGTTTACAGAAATTTTCGGGCAAAGGAACCCCCCTTCTGTGAAACGAACGTGGGACTCATCACTTATTCTGGGCTTCGATAGAGACTAGAGGGTTGAAGTGAAGTCTCAACAGATGTAGATTGAGTTTAGTTTGCAGACGTCGATACATTTAGTTAGTGGCATGCAAGTAGATTAAACACTACTCAAACTTTTAGCATAAAATATTTTAAAGATGGAGGCTACATTTGTTTTGGCTTTTTTCTGTTTAACTGTGGTATATGTGCAGAGTAGTCCCGGCCCACTGGAAGACGTTGTAGTGGATACATATTATGTCCCCAAAATGTGTACTCGAACAGTAGCATCTGGTGATTATGTACGTTATCACTACAACGGCACTTTTACGGATGGAAAGAAGTTCGACTCCAGGTAGGGTGATTCAGATGTCTTGGTAGTGAATAATAGGCCTGAGGTATTTGTTGTTTTACATTGTTGTTTGCCGATAACATGTTTTCAATATGTAAAAAATAAAACATTATAGATGTAAGTCTATAGTTAGGCTATACTTAGTCCAGACTACTGCAATATCCAATATCGTGCAAGCGATTTTTAGATTCCGGTTCTGTTGCCTAATCTGAATTAAACACTGAACGGCGGAAATGCTGCCTAAATGAAGCGCTTGGTGGATTTTTTTGCAAACACTTCTCAATTGTGGCCGAGAATCTGCAACGTAGTAGACGTGTCACGTCTCCGGACAGCACACAGTGAGTTGCAGCCTAACGATACTGTGTTGCCCACAAATAGCTACACGACTTGTGTACAAGTTACTTCCATGAACATACCCACAATTGTTAAAGGGAAATGTTTCTTGTACAGTTAAAACCACGGTTTCACACATGTAATAGGATCGGCTAAATCATGCAATGGGTGGAATTCAGTGCAGCTGTGTAGGAGCGTTCCCATTTACTGCCACTAATGTGGCTAAACCTTGAATGAAAACGAAGAGGCCTAACTACATTGTCTTACAGAGTTAATTACCCAGATAGCTCCGCTGAAGCCTATATTTGCTTCAACAGTACATTGCACGCTCAATAATGAAACGCAATTTACAAAGCAAACGGATACACGCACGCACGCACAAGCCTGATAACACTTCTGCGCTGAATCTATGCAGCGCCTACGGCGTAGCTACGCAAGTGGCCTACGCCTTTGCGAGCATTTCACGCACGCACAAACGTAAATTAAATGCAAAAGTCCTGGGAAAGTGACATGCTTTGTTGTATTCGCTTTATTTTCCAGCACACTGGATTTGAAATAAAACAATGAAGAGACGCGTATTAACCTGTCAAAATGAGAAGAAAGTAACTGCTCATGATCCAAAGTATACCACCTCGTCCCAAACGTACGCTTTTTAGGCCAAAGCATACCACGTCCCAAAGAAAGTTTTTTAGGGCAAAAAGTGGAATGTTCTTGAGTGGTTAATTCAATCTTCCAACCTGAATCCAAATTAACATGCATTTCACTTGCTGAAAGACTGCCCCCCAAATAGATGTATATAGGGGCATCTGAGGATGATTGAACACTTTTTTTTTCTCCAACTTGTATAATTCGATGAGTGTTTAACGCTAGAGCGTCATTGAGACTACAATTCGTTCCGCTGTTACAACCTACCCCACTACTGTGGTGAAAAGGATATAACAGGAACAAAAAAAATCTGCTTAAATCAGACCCACACTATGACTACCCACACTAATATAAATATATATGATCACCTCCATCAACTAAGTATGGATTGATTGTTTTTTTTCTAGAACGCGTTGTATACGTCCTGCACAATTTCAATCACTTCTTGACAATTCCATGGCACATACAGGATATGATGGCACCACATGGTGGCACTAAACTCTATTAACTGATTAGGTGTATTTTCTTTTGTTCCGAGCCTATGTTTCATTTGTTGAAGTGTCTATCTCTCCTGTTTAAATTTTTCTCTTCCTGTACTTTCTGCTGTCTTGCCCCAGCCATGATCGTGGTACCCCCTTTAGTGGGCAGGTGGGTCTGGGCAGACTCCTCACGGGCGTGGACCGTGGCATCCAGGGCATGTGTGTGAACGAAGGCAGGAAGCTCACTGTGCCCCCACACCTGGCCTACGGCAGCCTTGGAGCAGGTACCACCTTCCGCCGATTTCAATGAAATCTGAAAATGGCTATTTGAGTGCCAGCAGTGTAGAGGTTTATTTTTTATACAGATGGGAGAAGGCAAGTTCTGGAGTTTCATGGATGTTTTACATTACATTGTGTGATGTTCATTTTTGGTGTAAAGTTTACTTTCTCCCTGAAGTAAACTCCAAATGAATTGACACCTTGAGGAAGTCAGACCTTCACTTCAGAAGAGAGTAACTGAAAGTCTTAAATCTGAAAATCAAACAAAGGATGATGAAGAATCTCTAAAATTCTTTTGAGTTCATCGTGGAAAATAACAGCCTACCTTAATAACAGGGTGGATTGTGTAATTACAGTACTAATGGCAGACTTCCTCTTTCAGCTGATGTTGTCCCTCCGGATACCACGTTGGTGTTTGATGTGCTCATGCTAGATATCTGGAACATGGAAGACAAGGTCCAGACACGCACCATCAGCAAATCAGAGAGCTGCAAGCGCACCGTGCAGAAATCTGACTACATTCGCTACCATTACAATGGCACCCTAATGGATGGAACCCCCTTTGACTCCAGGTGAGTGCCACCTAGTCTACACTCTAGGAGAGAAGGAGTGGGGAAATGATTTATTCTGCAGTTTCTGGAAAGATGACACTTGATGGCACTAAGTTTGCCCAATTTGCAAAACCATAGACACAAGACTCAAAACGGTCAGTACCACAGCCTGTTTGCCTGTTCAAAACCTTGCATTGTGCATTTTTGCCGTATTATTTGAAGAAACCATGCACTTCCAATTCATTGGTTCAAATAATTTATCATAAAATACTGTTTAATTGTTTTTACAATCCTTTAATATTGCAGTAAAAAATACTTGATATATGATTTAACATGGTTATTTTTGTGGCTCTAAAGGTAAAAGTTGAATCATTGAACAAAATTCTCCCACAATTGCTAACAAGCATTTTTTGATATCTAGTTTACTTTTTCTGAACTTTTCATACAGTTAGCAGAACAGCACTGTGGACCAAACTGTGAATGCTTATTTGACAAAAGAAAAAAACAACATTTCTACTGCCCAATGTCTGCCCACAGTATTTAAAAAACTGATACGGACGGATAGGCTAAAATTCAATTGGATAGCAATTTGCTAAGCCACAACTACTATATTGAAATGAATTTAAAACCCTTGGTAACATTGGTTCATGTTCCACAGTAATTGAAGTCAATACATTTCTTTATCCGAAAACATTCATGATGGAAACATGGAATGTTGTTACAGTAATCAGTTTCCATACAACTATGCATTATTTTGAGTAGTTGGATTCATTGATGGTCACGCATTGTAATGAATGAAAAGAGGTATCGTATGTAATATGCATTTCATTTTGAAATGCTAATACTTTGATGTTAAATTGTGTCAATATGAAGAAGTAATTTGGTTCAGTGAACACATTAAAACTATTGTGAAGAGTCAACTGACAGTCTGTTAACTTTAAAACGCATGCTATTTATGTTGGATTTATATTGTGAAACCGGACTGTTTGCTTGTATTTATGTTGATATGCCTGTCAGCCTGTTTGACTTGTGATTGTGTGTGATCAACACAGCCACAACAGGAAGCAGACCTACAACACGTACATCGGAGAGGGCTGGTTGATCAAGGGGATGGAAGAGGGTCTTCTGGGCATGTGTGTAGGAGAAACCAGGAATGTCATCATTCCACCCTTCCTGGGCTACGGAGAGAAAGGATATGGTAACCATCCCATCGGGATTCTTCTGAATACTGGACATTTAGTTTGAGAAATGGAAAGCAACCAATGAAATCATTCAATTTGTATGACTCGTGGAAACAAAGCAACGGTTAATGAAGTAGTTATGGAATGTAGGTCTCCTTAAATGTAAAAGCACTAAGTCGTAATCCAAAATCAAACATGAATGAGGGATTTCTACCTATGGGCTGACAGGACATCACAAATGAGACTACAAAATTGCTGTGCCAAATGTATTAATTTCACTATCTGTTTATACTTATTGAAGCTAATGATGCAATTTGCCATTTAAAACCACGTAAGGTTATGTTCCACAGAAAATGCATCTTGGGTCTTCCAAATCAGGCACATACTTCAATTATCTTGAGGTATGGGCTTGAAGTATGGACTCCAACAAAATATGTAAATTAGCTCATTTGCATACTCTATTAAAGATGGCGGTAATGACAAATTTGAACATATTTGTAGCAGCCTATAATCTGAACCAAGTAAGATATTATAATTCTTTCAGGAGTTCTATCACTTCATAATAAGGAATATTCATAAAGAATACGTAGATGCATACCTTTATGGCTCAACTTTTTAAATCTTGACCTCTACTCTCTCCTCCCAGGCACAGAGATTCCACCTCATGCCAGCCTGGTATTTGACGTAGAGCTGGTGGACCTGCACAATCCCAAGGATGACATCATTGTGGAAAACCAGGTGGTTCCGGAGTCCTGCTTGCGAAAGTCTGGTGTCGGCGACTTCATCCGTTACCACTACAATGGCACATTTATGGACGGCAAACCATTCGACTCTAGGTGAGGAACCCTTGGTTCTAGGAAGTGATTCTCTCCAAAGTAAGACATAGTGGTAATCTACGATTTCCTTGGTTTTTGTTGATTTGGCGCCCACCCATGGTGACTGGCGGTTATAACAGGTCGGTTCTACACTTCAATTCCCATAGTTCCCTGTCACATGCAGCCTTCTCGGTGTGGTCACTTTACGACTTGTACTTTAATCCATCCATGTTGTAAAGTTACTGCAAACAATGACAACTGTGCTCTTCCTCCTTTTGTGTATGCCGCTCAAAGTCTACTGCGTTACTGCCACAAGCATGTATCACACAAACTACGCTAACTTCTCAACTCCCCCAACACAGCTATCAGCGGAATGAGACCTACAACACCTACATCGGCATGGGCTACGTGATTTCAGGCATGGACAAAGCCCTGCAGGGGGTGTGCATGGGGGAGAAGAGCCGCATCACCATCCCCCCCCACATGGCCTACGGGGAGAACGGAGCAGGTGAGTCCGTGGGGGCAGGGTCATCATGCAGACCTCCCTAGTTCAGGGGTCCCGGAGGGCCAATCTACGTGCTGGCCTTTGCTCCAACCAGTTACCTTAATTTTAGTTTTCTGACTTCTATAAACTACTCCTGTATTGAGTCAGTAAAATCTTTAGGATACACCTGCAGTCTGTGACTGTAGCTGGTGCGTATGCACATAGCAGTTTTAAGCATGATTGAGCTAATTAAATAATTAAGAGCAGAAGTTGCTACAAAATCCTGATACAGATCGGCCCTTGCTGTGCATTCTCTTGACCAGGGGTGCACAAAAAGGGCCCAAAATTGCTCATTATTGAATTGGTTCAATCATATATTGAACTGACATTTGTACTGTATAAGCAACAGTTACAACCACAGACTGCAAGTGTATCCTAAAGATTTCACTGTACTCCAGTAAAGGAGTGAACCAGTTTATAGAGCCATCGGAAAATTCAAACTTTGGTAATTGGTTGGAACAAAAACCAGCACTCAGACCAGCCCCCCGGGACCGGAGTTGTGCACCCCTGCTCTTGACACAGTGAGCGCATCTGACACGTGCGATAACATCAAAATACTTTCATTTAAAAGCCACAAATTGGCAAAATGCTCAGGTTTTGTTTTTTTCAGGTGTGAATGAAAATGAGAAATGAGCAAGTTCATCTTACGGGGGCATTTCGTTTTTGTTTTTGTTTTTTTTAAGGAGAGTGGACAGTCCACCCTCCTCCTTTTTTGTATTATTTTTCAGCTTTGTTCAGACAGGTATAAAGAGAAAGGACCACAGCTTACGATGGGGGTAAGAAACCCCCATCCGCGTGGGATATGGCCCGAGAGTCAGCCAACCTGCAGACTGCAGCACACGTCCGGCCTTCACAGGGGCATTTCTGTATGCCCTCGCCAGGTGAGGACATCCCCGGCTCGGCCGTGCTGGTCTTTGACATCCACATCATCGACTTCCACAACCCCAAGGACCTAGTGGACATCCGAATCACCCACAAGCCTGAGGATTGCAACCTGACCACTGACAGGGACGACCTGATCCAGTACGAATACAACTGCTCCCTCATGGACGGCACGCTGCTCTTCACCTCGTGAGTGTCTTCGTACCGCGTCTTCAAATAACTAGTAGCTTTGCAACTATTGCCTTGCAGGATATGCTATAGTTAGCGCAGTGTCTCCTCACTCCTCACACTGCCAGTCAGTCAGGAATGTGTGAGTTCAACTTGTGGTCTGCAATGTGAAGAAAGCATGAGCAAAATCGTTTGACATGACCTAAATTCCTAATATGAATGGTCTTGGAAAAATGGTTGAGCTACAACATTGATGTATCTTGATAAAAACCAATAATACAAAAGAGACAGATTGAAGTTAGACCTATGTTCCGGGCATCGGAAAATGGTGCAAGACACCTGAAGAAAAATTGAATACATTTGCAGGCAATTCATTAAATCACAATTTGTTTCAAATAAGGTTTAAAGTTTGGTGCGGCCTAATTTACAATGTAGGTATTTTTAAGTTATTCTGAATTCTGTTAACCGGACTGAGTTCAAGCACAATACCGTGCCCTGACGTGCTACGGCTTCTTTCGAGCAGGAGAGACTACGCCAACCCGCAGGAGACCACCCTGGGGGCCGACAAGGTGATCGACGGCCTGGACGAGGGGCTGCGTGGCATGTGCGTGGGCGAGAAGAGGGTGCTCATCATCCCGCCCCACCTGGGGCACGGGGCGAAAGGGGGTGAGTCTCCGGCGACCAGCCGCATCGCGACGTTTTCTGAGCCTCCGGAGCTCCGGGGTTGACCTCCCGCTCTCTCCCTGCAGCCAGCGGAGTCCCGGGGAGCGCCGTGCTGCTGTTCGAGCTGGAGCTGGTGGGGATCCAGAAGGGGGTCCCGACGGGGTACCTGTTCGTCTGGCTGGAGGAAAGCCCCCCGCAACTCTTTGAGGAGCTGGACCTGAACAAGGACAAGGAGGTGCCACTGGAGGAGGTGAGTAACGGTCTCCAAATGTTCTGGACAAGCAGGTTCACGTTCAAAGTTTCAAGGAAGGGCGATGCAGTTATGTTTATAGACACTAATTCACACTGGGTAAATTAGTGTATTATAAAGAGGTTGTACATTTTCATTTGCATATTCATTACCATCAATTTTCCTATGTTCTGCAAAAGTTGTGAAAGGTGCATGTACCATCAGCATTTTGTGATGGAATTTCAAATTGAATTCTTAGCATCTGTCGTAATGAATGTTATAAGCTTTCCAGTACAGTATACAGCAAGCAAATGAAAAAATCGTAATCTTGACTAATTGATCATTGCAATGCACAAATAATGAGCATAAGCAATAATGTTAGTCTAGTTCCATGAAACAAATGGATAGTTCTTTACTCCATCTCAACTTCTCCCTACCCTCTTCTTTCTTGCTCACTCCCCAGTTCACAGAATTCATTAAGCTCCAGGTGGCAGAGGGCAAAGGTCGTCTGCGGCCAGGCCAGGACCCCGAAGCCATCATCGCGGACATGTTCAAAAACCAGGACCGCAACAAGGACGGCAAGATCACCGCAGAGGAGCTGAAACTGAAGGTGGAGGAGGACGCGGAGAAGGCTCGGCACGAGGAGCTGTGAGATGAAGGGACCGACCAATTACACGCCTAGAATACCCGAGAGCAGCACTCGCATAGAGATGTTGCCGGGCAGAGGAGGGTGTGACTCCCCAATCAGCATTCAGAAATCCTTCTCACTGCCTTCCACCAGCCAATCATGTAGCCTTGCCTATCCTCAAGATTCTGAACTGAGGGAGCCTGACACACGTGTTTACGTCTTAACACTTGCTAAATGACGGTTCGCCAAGCGTTAACACTTGTTTTAGAGGTTTAATACTGGCTGTGGTGGCTGTTTAACTTCAGGGAAATCAGGGTAGACCTAATTTGGCAGATAAAAACTTCAGGAATAAATTTTATATTCTATAGATTTGCACTGTTACTTAAAATGGTACATTAAGGAATACCTTATTTAAAAGTGAAATGAGAGTGTTTCCCCTTACCCAGAGCACCGTCTATCCATCCACATAATTTAGTTGAGATTTGGTGAGATTACATAAAGAAATTCCATTCAAAAACCTCAACCGCTCTCAAAATTGAATGCCACGGGCACTCACGAACACCCACCGAGCTTCATTTGTGCATGGTTTCATCGAAAAAACTGCTTTCCATCAATTATAACAACTGTTTATCCATGCTCAACCAAAGCACACCAGTATTCTGGGGTGGTGTCAACAGTTGTTAAATGTTTTAAAACAACATTGGCACTGCGCCATTTAGGTCCGTTGCATCAGTGTGTCCTGCAAGCAGACTAAAAAGACTAAAAACTAAAAAACTCACCAAATCTCTGTGAAACTATTTGGATGGATAGATTGCACTCTGAGTAAGCAGAAACATTCCTTTATTTTATTTAAGAGCAAACTGCCCATTTAATATTCTTAAACATTTCAAAAGACTTTTGCAAGCTACTGTCAAACATGAAGCTCAAGTTCGGCACCAACGGTTTTCCCAGGAAGCATTGCACAGGGACCTGTAACGGCTGATGGATTCGTATTGTGTGTGTCTCGATGTGCCCTGTAACAATCAAAGTCAGATTAAAAACTGAGTTGTATATTTCATGTGGGTATTTTGTGCAATACAAGAATATTTTTTTTTGACTTGCATTGTATATCATATCGCAAAATAAACAACAGCTGTTTTGTAAAAAAGCCTGCTTTATGGTTTCTGTCACGATTCTTTGCATCACAAAAGAAAACTGCTAGACGAAAAAAACATGCACACAATCACAAATGACACCACTACTTCTGCAGGTTCAGATTTAATATTGCAAGGTGTAAACAAATGTACTATACAGTTTATCTTAAGAATGCCACACTGGTTCCTTACAGCATATTGAAACGATTGTATATTTGTTTTAGAACAAATTAAAACAGTTTGGTTGGATGCACTAGCTGCCGATAAATGGCAGTAACTGCCAACTGTAAATGCATACGTGTATGGTCTATCCCAACAAACACTTTCAGATTTAGAGTCACTACTGTAGATTTAAAAACAATAAAATTGTCAACCACTTGTGACCTCTAAATACATAAACACATTTTGTTTACGGTCTAGTTTATTTTTAACATGTAAATTACTCGCCATTGCTGTGTGGCCATAACATTCAATAGGAAACACTCAACTCCAAAAAAGGTCATCTTTTGGGCTAATACACAATTAGTTCCCTATAAGATTAATCATTATTTCAGAATAGATTTAACATTTTAAAGTACAACTCAAATGGCAAGTCTTACAGGTTATGACTAACACCAGGACTTCAAGTCTTAATGAAATTTAATTGGCAAGTTCATACCTTGTACATTTGGAAATACAAAATATGTTTACTACAGTTCAAGAGAGAAACAAATTCACCTCAAGGCTCCATGAAATGGTAGTTCTGTACACTAGTACAGCATTGCTGAGGTGTGAACACTAGATGGCACTGATGCCATCAATTGGAGGAAAAGATCAATTGATAGAACCGTTTCAAGTTTTAACAGCATTGAAAACATGAGTTTCCAACATAATACACATTGATATACCTATGTATATATAAAAATTAGGGGTGTAAAGTTTGCCATTATGCTAACAAGTTGACACATTATTATTACAATTATTGATACTTATAGCCGGATGTATAATATCTTGAAACCTAGAAGTGTGTAAGTAGTATAATATAACTGGTATGGGTGTCAGTGTAACAACGTTTAGGTGGCTGATATTACCAAGAGTAAATTGTAGTGCTCTTTTATATATATATTTTTTTTCTTATCATCAATAATGTTTAGTCTAGATACCACAATTTACTTTCATTTGTAAGTTCAGTTTGTGCCATAAAGGTGTCTTCAAATGGGATATTAGGCTTTTTTTAAATTTTTCTTACAAAATGTACATCAGACAACTTAAGGAATATCTCTAGCAATGTGTAGCAGCATATTCCCAGAGTGAAACAGTATAACGATCATGCAGTTTCATATGGAATTCTATTATAAACTGTCTTCAAATAAAACATTTAACATAACTCATTTAAATACATTTTAACATCCCTAGAAAATGATTCCACAAATAATAAAAATAAGATACAGTAATGTATCAATAAAATGTGTTTCTTGGGAGTGTATCAATGTGCGATTTTAACATACCCTGCAAGAATGTATTTTAGCATATAAAAATGCAAATCACAATTATGTGCGAAGTGAAATAAATGCTCTCAGCCAAAAAATTGTTACCATTACCAGTTGTAATGTGGAATTCCAAGCTGCGATCTGAGTTTTTTTATATATATATATATCTATTTTTTTTTTAAGAATTCCCTCATCAATATTATGAATAGTGAAAAATATATTAGCTGCCCTTACTTTACTAGCAGTACTTCCAAGCAAAATTGCTGGTGTACTATATATCAAAACATCATGATCAACAGAAACAAGCTTTGTCAGAGACATTCTCCCTTCAATATACTGCACTGTGTGGACAATTTGGTGAAACGCATTGCAACACTAATGCCTACCCTCGAGTTACCTCACATATGCGATGTGAACACACATTTAACAGCTAAAATGAAACCAGGTTGACAGTGGACATAGCACCCAGAATAAAGACACACCAAAAGACCAAGAACAATATCACTAAAAAATGGAAAGATAACAAGTCCGTAAAACACTCCATAAAACTCCCTGCTGCGTGCGTGAAATGAAACTTGCCCCACCTTTCCCATCTGGCCTTTTGATGTAGAGAGACTGTTTAAGTCAGATCCCTTGCACACAGTACCCAGTGAAACAAGCGACCTGCACGCTAAATCTTCCTTAACAGACTGACGCGGCCTGCGCGTTTCATTGGCTCAGGAGCTAAGAGCAGTCAGAAGGTTGCCGGTTCGATCCCGCCTTGGGTGTGTCGAAGTGTTCCTGAGCAAGACACCTAAACCCCAAATGCTCCGGACAAGCTGGTTGGTGCCTTGCATGGCAGCTAATCGCCAATGGTGTGCGAGTGTGTGTGAATGAGAAGCATCAAATGTACAGCAGTTGGATAAAGGTGCTATAGAAATGCAGACATTTACCATCTCCCTTAACAGGTGGACGCGATGCCAGCATTGCATTTGATCATATGACCTGATTCCTAGGCCTTTCTATAGGGCGCCTTCATCCATAATAGGTTAAAGGACATAGTATCCCAGAAGGATGGGTAACAATTGGGTAAAAAGAATAGAATAAAAAGCTTATTTTTTTAAAGTGCACTCAGAGCACTTCTGAAAGCATTTAGCTAAAATGCTGGTACCCTAGTTCAGTCTCCTTTTTTGTACATAGCATATAGTAGAACCTCAGAGATCCGAACATCAGAACCCCGTAAAAAGCAAACAAGTAACACTATTAATTGAGGAAAAAACTTGAAATAGCACATCAAAATGAGACAAGGGAGTGAGCTTAACGGATGTTGTAACCTGCAAAGCACCTTTGGACATAAAAAAGGACCAGGACAAAATTTGTCTTAGGATGGATGCGAGAACAAAGCTAATAATTTAAATCCAAAAACATAGCTCCACACTGATAGCTATGACCAATGCAAGCAGTGACTTTTGACTTCCGCTGACAAGTGTGAAACCTCGTTGCTTTGCCAACATCACTATACGGATTTGTTTCTGATTGGGTTTATTCTATTATTTGATTGCACTGTATATGTTACTCTGTGAGAAAATGCCATTGAGGGTATTGGTTTATGATGACTCAAAATAAACTGCATATTTAATTATTTAATTTAGCAAAATTGGTTTATTTCCATGGATATTTTTGGATCACTATCAGAGATCCAAAAATGTCAGTGTTCTGAACGACCTTCATTCCCCATGTGTTCGGTTCTCTGAGGTTTTACTAGTTATTTATTCACCTACACCTTTTGGTTGGGCACCAATAAAATACATTCAAATACTTTTTGGAACTAGTCCTAGGGCGGCCTGTAGCGTAGTGGTTAAGGTAAATGACTGGGACATGCAAGGTCGGTCGTTCTAATCCCGGTGTAGCCACAATAATATCCACACAGCTGTTGGGCCCTTGAGCAAGGCCCTTAACCCTGCATTGCTCCAAGGGAGGATTGTCTCCGGCTTAGTCTAATCAACTGTACGTCGCTCTGGATAAGAGCGTCTGCCAAATGCCAATAAAGTAATGTAATGCAGTCCAAACCTTTTTGATTTGCAAAAATAACTGCTTGTGTAGAATAACCTTTTTATTTTTAAAATGGAGTGGCCAGGACACCGATTCCCTTTTGCATAAATATCAGCACTGTTCCTGCAGTCTTGTTTGCCGAACTGAAGTCACGGACAGTGCGGTAACTCCTCTGTGCTAAACCGTGAGCAGTGCTTAATGGCATTTTGCTCTTGGTGGGTTGGTGTCTTTTCAGTTGATTTCGGAGCTCCAGAGTCGATAGGGCCTCGTGGGTGAGATTTGGAGAAATGTGGGCAGAGTGAAGGGTGACCTCTGTACAGAGAGGGGAACCCCAATACCTAGCCATGCAAGAGACGGCAGAGGGGACTTGCATACTGTCCTCTGCTTTTTCACACGACCCATGAATGTGATAAAACCCATGCAACATCGTGGACTGTGGCTGTGTGAGGGGTCCGTTTCCTTTCAGTGGTGTGTGGTTACCCAGCAAAATCAGCAAGCAATCTTCTCATTCATGGAAGGAGATGACTAAAACTAAAATCCTGAACTACGACCGCGGCTAACTCCCTGCTCACTGGCCCCCGCTGACGTGACGCAGGATGGCGTTGGCCAGGTCCATGGTCTCGTCCCTCTCCAAAACGATGTCGTACGAGGCCAAGTACGACTCCTTCCTCTCCTCCACCTGTCACCATAGCAGAAAGCAACCAGAATTAGTGCTGTGCTGAGGGAACAATACACATATTCTGCATGAACTACAATACGTTGTATTGTGGCATCACAGAGGGCATTTGAATTAATACTGTTGCAAGACTTGATCTGTGGACTGTGCAGTACATCAGTGCAAATGGACTTCACACTGAATAGAGACAAGTGGTATGAAGCACCATGTCCAGGTTTAAGTTCATGTCTAGCTCTGTCTGGATCATTACGCTTACACATTATATGATTTTACACTATTATTTAATGACATTTTATCTGACCCTTGCATCCTATTTTACCTCACGCTTTTCTCTTGGATGACTATCTATTGTTTAAATATGGTTTTGACTGAATCACTTTGATTATAATATTTTTTTCATACAATCAGATAAGAACTGTATAGAAAAATGCCCGCCAATACACAGCAATTCTATTTGACTCCACCAGCCCACAGTTGGAATCCTGTCCTAAACTTGCAGAGACATGTGGGCTTCTTGTATCCAGTCCCATGTAATGTACACTAATTACATTAACTGTTGGGCTTTAGCATGTATACTGTACTGTAAAGTTGCCACTTTTTCAAAGCAAGTAACTATTTCCGTCTGATCCTCTGCCATTGTCTTATACTTTGAAATCAGCAGGGTGGGAAAGGGGTGAAGTTTTTGTGATGTGATTCCAGAGACCACAGACTGGGGGGAAAAGGGGAGATCTGTGGAACGTCAGAGCTGACAAACAGCTCCGAATGTGGTTCACACTAAGCCAATAAGCTTCTCTCTCTACGTAATACCACGCCTGTGTTCCAGACCAGACAGATCCCAAGTCCCTGGGAAAAGCACAGCTCGCTATTGCGGTGAGCTATACACTCAGTGACCACTTTATTATACATTTATTAAACTTATATATTGGACTTATTTGTCTGCTGCTGAAACCAACCCACTTCCAACGTTTGACATGTTGCGTGTTCAGAGATGCTCTTTTGCATACCACTGTTGCAACATATGGGTGTCTGCTTTCCTGTCACCTTTCTTTCAGCTTGAACCAGCATGGCCATTCTCCTGTGATATCCTAAGGCGTTTTTGCCCACAGAACTGCTATTCATTGGATGTTTTTTGTTTTTGGACCATTCACTGGACTATTCTCTGCAAACTCTAGAGACTGTTGTGGGTGAAAATCTCAAGAGATCAGCAGTTTCTGATATACTCAAACCACTTCGTCTGGCACCAACAATCATTGCACGGTCAACATCAGTTTTCACATTTCTTCCCCGTTCTGATGTTTGGTCTGAGCAACAACTGAACCTCGCTCGGTAAATAATTTTGTTATCGTTAGCACTTTAACTGGAGGAAAACTGGCTAGGGCAACTCAGATAGGCGTAGTCATATTTTAATAGCCAATGCAGCCACGCCACCTTGTCGTTGAGGTAGCCGATCTTCAGGACGTTCTCCACGTTCTGCACCCCGTCGGCCATGGTCAGGTCCCCCAGGGAGTCCCCCAGCAGCAGCACGTTGTGCCGGTCCTTCAGCTCATGAAAGTGGGCTTCGTTGAGCAGTGCCCCCTCTCGCTTGTTGTAGGTGTGGATCAGCTGGCCCTTGAAGGCTCGCAGGATGCCCTGACCGGTGGGAAAGGGCACAGAAAGCTCAAACATTACAGCCACCATTTTCTATTACTACGTCACTTTTGTGTCCAGTGCACCATCGTCTCATTCAGGAAAGCAGTCCACATGCACACGGCCCTACGGACACAGGTAATACCTCAAATTCAGTCAGCGTGTCAGACACTGGGCCTGCTTCCATATTCAGTGTTGAAAACGTGAGTCCCGTACATGAGATCTTGAGAAAGGCCCTTTACACCTTAACATTTCATTAAAACTTCATCTGTATAAATCGGTTTTTTCAAATGTAAGATTGGCGACACACACACCAAATTGTCTGGATAAGTTACTCAACTACACAAATTAGCAGTAAATCTATTAATAATATAACCACTACTATGATGATCATTGTGAATGAATAGAACCACAACAGAGAAAATACAAAAGATAAAATAAATAAAATAAGCGATCCAATATAATACATTTTACCGCCAAAAATATACAAACAAGACTTAAAAAAAAAAAAAAAGGCAATACAGACACCGAACTGCATGCTGGGAGAGTTAGGTGGACTCACATTCTCATCAAAGTCCATGTAATTGGAGAAGACCCTGACGTTGGAGTGGAAGAGGCCTTTCTGACGCACCACTTCCTCCACCACGTCACCGAGCCCGGCGGAGAAGATGAGGAGCGGGACGTTGAGGTCCCGTAGATGGTCGAAGAATTCCTTGTACCCGTCCCTGCCAAATCATATTTTAACACATGACTATAATGCAAAACATCCCAACCTGCACAGAACACGATTACTTCTAACATTTCATCTAGGCCAGAGTTTTAAAAATTGACCTATTAAATCTAGTTCAGCGGTTAATTCGAACAGCAACATACTGCAAACGTGGGACCTGCAGCCTCACCTGAGCATGGCTTCAGACTCCTGCACTACCTGAGCCAGCAGGTCCTTCCTGATCTTCTGCTGAATCAGCAGGTTGTGCGCCTTGGTCCACCTGTGAGGGACAGTCCAGTTTCACCATGGTACCCACTGTGGGGCGGTTCTATTGCGCGCGGCAGGGCTGCTATATAGCCATCGCGGTACATCAGATAGTTCTTACTGCGCAAATAAATCAATTAAAATAACTATCTCGGGCAGGTGGCAGTAGGTTTAGTTATTTTTTATCATATTTAATAATAATTTACACGGTAACAAAGTCTCCAAACTTCAAAGAAATGCTTTCGGGGGAGGAAAAAACTTTTTTGCTTTTTATCCTTACTACTACATGGAGTAGTTTTAAAAAGGACTGAAAGAAATCTAACGCCGCATGCCGGAGATGGTTGTTACTGCGTTTACAACAAAAATCATTACACCACAATAGCTATATCGCCCAGCCCTAGCGTGTGGTTGAAACGTACCATTCCACCATGTGAGGCAGCTTCTCCTCCACTGTCCGGCTGGAGTCGATCTCGATGGGGTAGTACTTGTTCAGTAGCTCCTTCAGCTGAGGGAAGAGGAGACCAGTCACCCTCTGAGTGAAACAGCCCTGACAGGACCCACAGGCGCTTCACACCAGGAATAATATCACATTTCAGCAAGGGCAGGACAAAAATCTACAGCCCTCAAATAAATGCCTTTCTGTCATTTGTGTTGATAGAAGAAATGCATGATTTATGCAGAATATTGGGCTACCCAAAGGCTGAATGCCTCCCTGTCGTTCCAAGCCGTAGCTAATGCAATGTTCTACAGCCATGAGATGGCATTTTTCCCCCCACTTTCAATAGCCTTACTTACACTTTTCTTACAATCTTCACTGATGAGTTTGCTGTTGTCAAGGATATCTGCAGAGACAAAAAGACAACATCCATTACCAATAAGCAGTTTTGCAGCAGGGTGATTTTTTAGAATTTGGCCTGGAATTCGTGTATAGAGTCCCAAAATTATGCTGCTTTAAACAGGAACATTACTTTAAAGAAAACACATAAGGAATAGGTCTTGGCCCTTACTCACTGTGACTGGTGGGACAGCGCTGCCCATTGTAAGCAAACCTGGTGAGGGTCATGTCAAAGTCAGAGATGACCTGCAGAGGGAAGGCACCGTGTACAGTGACAGTTTAGCCAACAACAACTGAACCAATGTGCACAAAAACAAATGGACATGGAAATAAAATGCAACTAGGTACGACATGACACATGTGCATTGCGTATGACACTGCAGTGAAGTAATCCTCATAGGTCTTGACTTGACACCAGATGGTTGCTGGCTGGAAGGGGGCAGTGCCCTTTGAATGACATACCTAATCTGAACTGCTTCAGTGAAATACCCAGTGGTATAAATAATGTGACTAATAAAGGAAATGCAAGGCCCCGTGCATGATGGTGAATAACGGACATTAAACGGTCTGCTGTTCATATTGCTTGCAGTGAATGAGGAAGCTCTGACACAGCTTTGAAGGGGTTCTCAGGTGTCAGTGAGTGGGACGTGCAGCGGCCAGCTTCATGTCCTTGCAAACGGGAAGAGATTAGAAGCACTGAGGGCATTCTGTGCATGATCCGTTTGTCCTACACCAACCCTTGAGGCACCCACAGGGGTTTAATGCTGCCTCCACCAAGGATCATTCCGGAAAAAGCCATTCTGCATGACTCTCTCAGCTGCAGGGTACTACAAAATTGCACCTCAATAACTGTTCCAATCCGCATGCTCTTTTGAATCGGAAGCCCATGAATGTAGGTTGGGTTGTGTACCTGGAGACCACCGGGCCCAGCCCTGTGCATGGACTGAATCATCTCCTCCACTCTCTGGCGGTCCCTCATGATCACAGAGGGCTTTGATAGTTCCGGGATCTGTAGAAGGAGAGGGGAACAGGACTAAAGTCACAAAATGGTAGATACACCACCGACTATATGGCAGCAGGGAGAAAGTGGAATTTTTGACTGATTCCACGTCAGGGGAAGTCAAATGAAACACTGCATCACTCTCTAAATTCGGTGCCCCATCTCACACCAGTAAGGCAGCCAGTGTCAAAGTCATCACAATGCAAGCGTGTCCATGCTGCAATGAAAAACACATATCTTGACAAATCCATGGCCGTGTTCACACCATTCCAATGTAGCAGCCGGATATACATCATGTTTACAGGGCATTAATGGATTCAGATATCTTGCAAGTCACTGTTGGGATATGTAGTTTGAATTTCTAAATGCCCATAAAAAGTTCATACCACCACACTATACACTGTTTAGAATACAGACGTGCATTACAGGGTCCAACACGCCTTTCAATCCTCTCTGCAATGCACTCAAGCTTGGACAGGAACAGGAAAAAACTACCTAGTGTGCGGACTGCATACTGCTGTGGGCTGCCAAGCACTCAGAAGAACAAACAGCAGGGCAGATCTTGAGGCTTTCAATATGCTGCATGGTTATGCAGTGGAAGCCATTCCTGAGTCACAGCATGGTTAGTGTTTCTAGTGCAGGTCATCGTTGTGATTATGGCCACATCTCTAGCAAGCCTGGCTTACAGGTAAGCTACCACTGGGTAGAGATGAAGGTAATTTACGAGAGCAAGGACTGAGAAGAACATTCTTCCAAATCCAGGTTGCTAAATTTCCAAAGCCAATTCTGTTAAGTCATGGATAAGACCTCCACCCCCTCAATAGGTATGGTTTAGTGCAGAGATGTCAAACTCCAGTCCTGGAGGGCCACAGTGTCTACAGTGACTTGTGGTTTGTTTTCAATCAGCACAATCAGCAGGTGCTTAAGACCTTGAGAACAACGTGTGCGGACTCTTAAGCCAATAAGTGACTTAAATGAATGACTTGTGGTCAAAATCAGGGCCGAGTCCGAATCAGCCTCCTAACTACTGTGTTCTCAAAGAAGGTAGTGCCTACAAAGTATACCGTTTAGTGCTGCACTTCATTCATGATATCATCCATACTAGTTCTATTTTCAAACCGTACTGTGGAAGTTTCGCAAGATGTTCCATCCTTGTGTTGTCCTTGTTGTTGAAGAAAAACTTCAGTGCCTCTTTTTTAAGGCAAAGCTGCACATTATATTTATCGAACAAAGATGGTTGTTTATTTCCTGAAAACCACACTCCTAAATATACTTAGTGAAACCCTACTAGTATATTTAGTCTACACGACATAAGTTTACTTATGTCTCAACGTCTCTCTAATGCAGTGTACTCTCAACAACTCAATAGTTGGCAATTGCGCCGATTTGAACACAGTTCAGGAGACACTGTGGCCCTCTAAGACTGGAGTTTGACAACCCTAGGTTAGTTGAACAAACTGTTTTCATTGCATCATTGAGTTAGGGGCACTTCATTGGTTCTTGGAGAATGTCCTGTTCATTATTTGCCGTTAGATTTGGATGAATCTGGAGTAACTGATATATTAAACAAAAAGCATGTAGTCTTCAGAACATAAAATCATCTGACCTCATACTTGGTCAGCTGGTGCCAGATGGCAAGGGCAGTGCATACAGGGACAAATATCGAGGGGATGTGGTAAATCTGGGCACAGAACCGAAAGAGATGCTTAACTCGGGCACATGATACCGGCACAGTTCCTAAATCACTGCTGCCAACTCAGAAGTGGGGCTGGTTCTTGGGGTGTCTCGGTGGCGCAGCCTGTAGAGCACTGACCGCATGCTCATTGCGAGCCGCGACGTCGGCAGTTCGAATCCGACCGTCCGACATTTGTCGCATGTCTTCCCCTCTCTCTCGCTCCCATTCTTCCTGTCTCTCTATACTATATACTGCCCAATAAAGCTGAAAAAGGCCTAAAAAATATCTTTAAAAAAAAATTTTTTTTAATAAAAAAAAATAGTAAGTGGGGCTGCTTCTAAAAGTTGATGAAAATACAAAAATTCAGAGCGATGAAACTTAGGAAAGAAAGCTAAAAGAAATGGATCATAGACAGATGCACTTTGAACAACACAAAAAGAAATGAGAAATGCTGTAATGAAAGCCCCCATTTTGTAATACTGAAGTGTTCATTAAAAAAAAGCAAGCTACTTAAAGCCGGAAATACACCAAACCAACCGTTGGTTGACACTGTCGTCAGCCAAGCTTTGGGGAACAGTCTGCCTGGTGAATGCGCGTTGCCTGCCCTTGGAGGTTGTGTCGGCACCCGGTCAGGACCAATTCCGGGAGCAGTTTGTGACACAAATTCCTGAAGGCACCCTGTGCCTGTCGGCTGAAACCACATTAAATTCCTCCTATGTTCTCTCCACCACAAACACGGCAACACTTGACAAAGGCAATGCTAACTGCAGATTATTATTATTATTAGACTTGTATGTATGGAATCAGACTTGACTCCCGCTATATTGTGTTGCTGTGTATAAATGCATCAGATAAGTCAAGTCTTCAGCCTTCATCGTGGTTTGGTTTACTTCCTATCCAGAGCAACTCGGCCAAGGCAGTGTGAACACCTCAAAGAGTTGGAACAGATCACTCCTGACCATTGCCAAGGAGACCCCAGCTATATTCGGCAGACTATCAGGGGTCTGTTGGCTAGGTGTATTCCCTGTTTAAGGGCAACATTCAGGATTATAACAGAATCTTGACCCTCACTCCACTCCTCATTAATGCTGGCCAAGGCGGTTTAAGTACGCAACGCATACAATTCTGAAATGTAGAAAACTGAACGTAGATACGATGCAAGTTGAGCCACAGACCTAACTTTTAAAGTGTAAAAATATTGCAACATCAGTGGGCAGCACCAAGCACTGACATCACCATGGTTTCCCTGCATTGACGGGTCTATTTATGGTTCATTAACTTTGAAGCTAAATTAAGCTCAACCAGTATTTAATATTTTATAGACTGCAGTCCAAGGGCCAAAATGGATGCTAGAACTGCCAGGTTCAGATTCTGTGTGCACCTGTGGAATCTGACACCTAAGAAGTGGTGTGGCCATTCCCTTTGGAAATATCTATGGTTCACTAGAATTTTCTAGACTTCCTGATCAAAATATTTGATGGACTATGGGAGAAATTAATGGAGCTTTTCAAAATCCTTTAAAGTAAATAACATTTGGACAAACGTGTATGAAATAATATTTTTTAGCAACCTGCACAATAACAACATCAACAGGGCTGTATTTGGCTGTATTTTCAGTTGCCAGATACAAGTACAGTTATTGTTGTTGTTGCTTTAAATGTCTTTGCTGGCTAACAGTAGCTTTGACTAGCCGGGGAACCCTTCTCACAGAAACCGCATGGGTGACATATATAACATGGGCTGCACTGTTAGCTTTTTGTTAGCTAAATAATTATTTTGGTTGGAAAGTTCAGAGGACCCAGGGCCACGTAATAGGGAAATGAGTCCGGAAAAAAAACGTCAGCTTAAATAACAGACTGTGACAGAGAAGGTTATATGAAAATTGAGTTCAGAAGAAATTGAGAAATTGTGCTTTGATCCAGAAATGTGTGCTGTGATCCAGAAATCCATGTATGGGCAAAGGTTTTGCTCTGGGTTACGTCAGACTTCCAAGGCCTAAAGCCTGGCAATGATCCACAAAGCATGGTCACACCATAAGTGTGAGAGGGTACTTACATACGATATTTGCTCTCCACTCAGTACTTAAGTAATGATGTTTTGCAGATTTGCAAAGTTATTTGAGCGGAAAGTGGTCATCTCCTAGTGTCAAATGAGGGTCTTCTGTAAGCATGAGGATATAAACTTAGACCCCAACAGTACAGGCAGTAGATGAATGTCATACAGCAGAGCAGGGCTGTAACACATTTCTATGGAAAGTAAAAGGGCAACTAACTATCAGTAGTAGCAAAATAAGAAATACAGCTTCATTAAAAATCTTTAAATTCGAGGGGAATCTTTTTTTCACAAACCAACACTCTGCAGCCACATTTCTCTGCAGTGTACAGGCCTAACTGAACCTGGCATGATGGTCTAACTGTCGCTCTGGATAACAGCCTCTGCCAAATGCCTAGAATTTCATGCAATGTGCTTGTAAGAGTGTAGGTAGTGAAGGGAAGAGTGTTTACTCATTACATAATCACAAGAAGAAGCAGGCGTGGCAGTAGATCCCACGCTTTCCAGGCCAAGAATACAGGGCCTGCCTATCCATCTCAGCCACCCAATGCAAAACAGGAGCCTTCAAGTGTGTGTGTATGTGTGTGTCTTTCTTCCTCTAGAGAAGGCCTTTTCATCCCAAGTTTGAAGATACACGACTCATCTTATCACTAGAGACACTTCATCTTGAATCATGAAAAAAAAAAAAAAAAAAACATACGAGTCTGGGAGACCAAATAATTATTTCTGAGTTTGTGTGATGTCGAAGATTAGGGGTCGTTGTGTGCTCATCAACTATATGATATAACAAAGTCAAATGATTGGCTATGTCTTATCTTACTATATGCTTACATATTAACCATGTAGCAATCTTGAGGTAAAATTATGAATCCATTAGTGGAACAGTTTTTTATTATAAAATGACAGAGTCTTCAGTTCCTGCTTGTCCACCTTGTGTGTGTGTGTGTGTGTGTGTGTGTGTGTGTGTGTGTGTGTGTGTGTGTGTGTAAGTACTGGACTCTTTCTGCAGAAAAATCTACCATTTTCTTCTTGGATACACCAGGTTGTGCCTGGTCATTATAAAGAGAGAAATTCCTGTGTTCAACATTAGGAATGTTGAGTGAACAAATAAACCTCACTTGATTTCGGTATACAACTCCGCCAATATGTGAAATCGCTATTGTTCCATGGTAAGGAAACTCATGCTACTGGGTATGGCCAATTCCATAGTAACAGAATGGTACTCGAAATGTACATTTTTGACAAAGAAATGTAGGCAGATCAATTTGGTAATGGAATGCCATAAAACAGACAGTGATATCGCCATGGTAAATTCATAGTTTAGAATGGACTGGCGTCTTGGCACCAAAGGCTTAATAAACTGCAATGCCTCCAGTAGCCACGGGAGTGTGCCCGTTTCAGGGGAATTGCCAATCCCTGGTCCACCGGATCACCCAGACTTGAACCACAACAAAATAGTTTCACCTGATTCTTTGAGCCAATCATCTTTCGGTGTCTGACATTTCTGTTGCTTACTGATCATAATATTTACACAGGCACTGGTAGCATTGCAAGATTTAAAGAGAAAGTGCTTAATTTGAATGAAACGTCAAAACGGAGATGTCATACTCTAGCCATCTTGCTCTACATGAGTGTAAGAAATCTCTCATAGCATTTTTTTCAGCGTTAACCTGTGTGGCCAAATTGATGTTTGATTAGAACTCCAAAATATTATTTGAAGTTTATTTCATTGCGCTAATCCCACCATTTAATCCCGTTTCAGGTAATAATATTATGAATTGCATATTTATAGTCTTATTATTAAGAGGAGGCATGTTATGCCAAAAGTTATTTATCAGAACACAAGTAAATTACAGTAAAATGCAGTTTGAAATGTCCTGCATTCCAAAGACGCAGCATGCCATGGATATTTTGATGGGTCAAATGTTTCATGCTGAAGTGAAGTCGTGGTTTTTCACGTTTTCAAACAGTGAAGGCGACTCTGTTCTTTTTTTAACTGTGCAATCCTCTTAGAAAGCTAATGTTACATAACTCAGGGCATAACATTAGTGCATTTAAATAACATTCCTCAACGAACTATAAACATTACAAAATACAAATTTAAGGCAATGACCCTGGTCCAAAAATGCAACATGGAACTGCAGTGCAAGGTAGCTAGCTAACGTTACTAGATTACCCATATCTCCAAATTATGAGGCTAGATTACAGATTGCCCGTACTGTTTGAAGACAGACGAAATGTTACTAACTAGCTAGTATGCATGATTTACTAGAGCTAGCAACGTAACACTAACACACCAAGTTTACGGGCAGTTTGATAGCTCGCTAACGAGATAAAAACGTAACGTTTTTATCTAACGGCACAAAATAATGAGGCGGGAAAAATACAAGACTTACCATGTTTTCCCAAAGAATTACGACGCGGTAACTGTTACAGCAGCAATATACAAGAAACAGTTATGACACACTTTATACGTGTTGTGCAAGTAACAACTGAGGTAGATATATCGCCTAAAATGTAACGTTAGAGGTTATAACATTCATTTTAAGTCCCAGCTAGCCAGCTCGATAAACCACTAACTTCCGATGGTCCGCAAATAGTTTCCCCTCGCAACAACTGGGGAACAAAGGTTCCAGGGTATTACCACACTGGGCCAAAGGGTGATGCCTTCTGTTTGGCTGAGCTTCACTGCCTAAAATAATCAACAAATAACAGAGAAAATGAACAAAAGTTTTTCTACAGCGTAATTAAGTTAAATGTAGATGTTAGGCACAGTCATGTAAAATATAATACCCAAATGACCCAGTGGTTAAGTTTTCCAAATGAGAAGACATCCTTTAATGGCTACACAATACAATTATTTAAAAATCCGATCAAGATACATTCTGGAGGCACAGGGTTACCATTAATTCAAATTAATTAATTGTGCTTTGTACCATTAATTTTAATTGGTCAAGTAAAATCACACTTGATTCTTATTCTTATATGTGTTTTGGGTATAACTGGGCTGAAATGTGACTGTAACCCCCTTAGTTTGGTAGGAGAAGGCAGGATTTTTTTCAATCATAGCATATGGGGAAATTGAGAGTTACGGTGGACTGGAAAACACATTGGTTTCTACAACTTCGACAGTAGAAGAGCAATCGGTGACGTCCGCTCCATATCATAGTGTGCAAGGATTCGCTCCGGTTTGGTGGGTTTGTCGGAGGTGTAGCCCGAATCAATAATGACGTAGTTTGTTGGGGCCGAACCACTGAACTCTATACACTATTTGGGCTGAACCCACTGAACTCTATGGCTGAACCTGGCCCTGCTAAAGCTAAAGACGGCCCCCCACACGTTCACACGCAAGTCACGTGAAAAGAACACTCAACAGTCAACCGCCTGTGATGCTTTTGATCAAAACCACATTCTTTGCTATAACCTTTACAACGTTCCAGATTTTAAAGAGTGATTTATTGTGAAGTAACAATAAAGTCTGAATCATATATAATAATCTTAAACGTCCAAGTCTAGTTATTATGAATAAGCCCAGTAAACATATACACTGTTTGCTGCTTTTAAATGAAGGTCAAAGACCTCAAATGCCTTGTAGGAACACAGATTGAGAGGATTGAAGGAACTTTGTGAGCAACAAGCAAAATGGAAGACCTGTCCACACAATTTCAGAGGTGCAAGAGAGAGTGGAGGATGAGTGATATGTCCTTTAAAATTTTCAATGAGTTGCGACTGGAGGGAAAGCTGTGTGATGTAGTCATCATGGTCAACGGAGTTGCATTCAATGCCCACAAGAACATCTTATGTGGCTGCAGTCAATATTTCTGGTGAGCATCTCAGGAGGGGTCATGTGTGCCTTTCAAGAATGTCTCTTTTGACTATTTTTTACCATGCCTAGCCATCTGTAGAATATTGTGGTCAGACTTTCCAAAGTGAACTCAATGAACTCCAGTCCATAATTGTGGTTGCATGTCCAAAACATAATGGTGGTTGCATGTCCAAATCTTTGTATTTTTCATGTTTGTTGTATTATCATGACCCCATCATATCATTGAATTTACACAATTCGGATCAGTTTTTCTGTTCTTATTCAAGTCTTAGAAATTGTTTTTGAAAAAATAAAAGTCCATAAATTACATGAATGAAATAATATTTTAGAAATCTGTAAATCTCAAATATATATTATTGAACATTTACTTTGGTCATTGATGATTAACTCTTTGACTTCAAATTGACTTCAAATGGAATAGCACTATTTGGGCTATTTAAAATCATGAAAACTGTTCAATGGTTCTGTCCACAAAGACACTACAAGTAAGACCTGTAATCACTCAGCAATGTCATTATACTACAATGGCCTCATCTCACCAGGGCTAGGCTGAGGTTAGCTGATGGCTGGCCATGTTCCTTTCAGTTACTGCTATAGCTTTTCTCCCTCAATCTACTGTACCCTGGTACCATTAGTGAGTGACACTCCCTAATCAGGAGCTGCATTTCCACAATTCAGTCCAGTCACCTCAAGCCAAAAGCTTCAAATTGTATCAAAATCCTCCAGCCAAAGAATCAGAAGATCAGTTTTCTTGCCCACCATTGGGTCTCAGATATGCTAACATCACAGTCAATCACAACTTTCCGAATCCAGTCTCGGAAGGGCACAATATCTGCTACTTCTTTTTATCTGCTTCTGCACCAGTTAGTCATTGTATCATAGTCATTGTTTGAATAAATAATCCATAAACCTTGTTCTCAAAACAACATTATTTATGTGTGACCCCCACAGCACTCTGTTTACCAGCGGTTGGAACAGCACAGAGAAGCGGGTGTTCAGCATCCCTGGTGTATCACCGCAGATTATGAAACTGATTATTGAGTATGCGTACACAGGCAATCTGCCAATCACAGCAAGAAATGTGGAGCTCTTACTGGAGGCTGCTGACCAGTTCTGTGTCCCGGGCATCACCCAGGCCTGCTGTGACTTTCTGAAGTCCCAGCTCTGCCCTCAAAACTGCATTGGGATCTGGAAGTTCACGGAATTCTACTTCTGTCCTGAGCTTCGACAACATGCCTACCGCTTCATTCTGCACCACTTTATGGAGATAGGGTACACCTCAGAAGAATTCCTGGAGCTTTCGCCATCCCAGCTCTGTCACATCATTGAAAAAGATGACCTTAACGTTGAACAAGAGGAAGTGGTGTTCGACGCGATCCTACGCTGGATAGCCCATGCAAAAGTTTCCCGGAAGTCCTTCATGTCAATGCTGTTGCCCAAGGTGAGCATGACACCATCTGGTGGCCATTCACTCATACACAAGGTTTCAGAACACCAGTTTAACAAATTCAAGACTTTTCGTTAACAGGTTGCTTCAATTCTCAGCTCTTCGGAACTAATCTTGTTTCCATGCACAAACAAATCCTTGCATAGGCTTAACACTGTCAATGCTAGCAGACACTACAGCTAATTATGGGTTACACAAGGCCTGTCTGCCTTTGTGGATTTGTTTCAGAAACATCAATGTCAGTCGCTACCTTCAATGGAAGAAGACTGCCAATTATTGCTCAGTAAAGCTGGCAGCTGTGTTATAAAAATCTTGGAACAAAACAAGTTATTGAAAGGCTGATATTTAATTTGCTGTGAGCTTCATTTGAATGAATTGTTAATGTGATGGCTTTAAATAACAACATCCTCTAAGGATTCTCTTAGTCTGTCTCTTTCTGTCTTTTTCCATGTCTAGGTTCGGATGGCTCTGATGAATTCTGATTACTTCATGAACAATGTTAAGAAAAACTCCATAGTAAAAGACAGTGAGGAGTGCAAGCCCATCATCATCAAAGCCTTGAAGGCCATGTATGACCTTGACATGAACGGGTCCTCCAGCTCCCTACTCTGTAACCCCCTCGCACGCCAGCGACTACCCTATTCCATCCTGCTATGCATAGGGGGCTGCAGCACTAACGGTCCCTCCAATGCTGTTGAGGCCTTTGACGCACGGGCAGACCGCTGGGTTGATGTGACGCAACAGGAAGGTCCCAGGTTGGCTTACCATGGTACAGCCACCTTGAATGGTTTTGTCTACTGCGTGGGTGGCTATGACAACGTCGACTACGTGAGCAGCGTCCACAAGTTCGACCCCGTCACGCGCACCTGGCACCAGGTGGCGCCGATGCACTGGCGCCGCTGCTATGTGAGTGTGGCCACCCTGGATGGCCTCATCTACGCCCTGGGCGGCTTTGACGGCTACATGCGCCACAAGTCCGCTGAGCGCTACGAGCCTGAAAGGAATCAGTGGAGCCTCATCCCGCCAATGCACATGCAGAGGAGTGATGCCAGTGCTACCTCACTACATGGCAAGGTGGGCCCCTTATATTGGCAATTCACAGATTTGATGCCTTAACTTGTCATAGGAGGAAATAATGTCACAGTGCCGTTTGACCAGACCAGACCAGACTAGTCATTAAAGCAAAGTCAAGGATTCGATAGATATTAAATAGTTGAACTGCCCTTACACATTCTGCTTCACTATACAGTGGAGCAGAATGTAATATGACTATCCCTATTTATTATTCATAATTTGACATTGAAATAGCTGTAAGAATGTCCTGAAGTTTGCTTATTAATGGCATTGCATGTGTTGGCACCTCAAGCAGTGAAAGCAAGGTTGTCTTTGTACTTAGGTGTACATCTGTGGCGGCTTCACTGGGGTTGACTATCTGTTCAGCGCCGAGTACTACAGCCCACAGACCAATACCTGGACAATGATCTCTTCCATGAGAACTCGCCGCAGTGGGCTTGGGGTCATTTCATATGAGGAGCAGATCTACGTAGTGAGTGCAGATCTTCACACACCTTAAATGTACCATAATGTTTCTTAAGCTAGCCATGTAAACAAAAACTTAAAAGATTAAATGAATCAGGGTTTGGTGAAAAGAAGGGGTGATGCTTGAAGTATTGCTTGTGTTTATGTACAACTATTAGAGTTCACCTAATGTGCAATATTTCAAAAGATTACGAAATTATGTCCTGCCATTCAGCAGTTGCCCCTGGACAAATTGTGGTGCATAAGATAAGGTATAGAAATTACTTTGTACATATAGCCATGGGTGGAGCCTTAGAGATCTAGGGTAATGCAGCATGTGTCCCATGTAATATAGGATACTGTACCTGCAACTGAGTGTGAAACTACAAAATGTAATCCTACTGCAGTTTTCAATTGATTTGACACAACTTTGATTGTTCCATTCACAATCTAAAGAGATAATGTCATCACATGCAAAAGCATTTAAACAAATTAGTATATGGGAATGTGAAGCATGCAGCCTTTTGGCTACCTCTGTGCTGCGTTTTGGACCTTGGTGTGACTTTTGGTCTCCCTCAGGTGGGCGGCTTTGACGGAGTCAACCGGTTACGAAGCACTGAGGCCTACAACCCGCTGACAGACAACTGGCGCCCCATGTCCTCCATGTTCAACCCTCGCAGCAACTTTGGCATCGAGGTGGTGGAAGACCAGCTGTTCGTAATGGCCGGTTTCAATGGATTCACTGTTATTTACCAGGTGGAATGCTATGACGAAAGAGAGGACAAGTGGTATGACGTCCCAGACATGAACATTGCCCGCAGTGCCCTCAGTTGTTGTGTGCTGTCTGGTCTTCCTAACATCACTCAATACATTGCCCCTCGGGAATCTCAGCAGGGCTCCGAGGAAGACCCAGTGGTCCCCTGCAAAAGCATGATCACTGCATGACCACCCCTCAACCCACCGCAGTACCCACCGCAGTGCAGCAACCATAGGCACAAATACATTAAACATACCCTCCATCCACTGTGGCATACACCTTGTGCATTCATTCAATTGTTGCTGTGATATTGCTTTTAACAGCACCGCTCATGGTTTCCATGTGTATGTTTCTCATTCATTGCTTTATTTTAAGTGGTAATGTTGGTGTAAATGTAAAATATTCTTGTGAGATATTAAACATTATTTTAACTAGTTTTTCTTTAGTCTGCTGCAGTGTAGCATCTCATACCAATCATCTGTTGTTGAACATGCTGTATTATACTCAAAACAACATCTGAATCATCCTTTCATTAAAAGTCCACAGAGTCCAGGAAATTGAAAAAGAAGCATAGGGAAAGTGCACATGCTGTTCAGATAATGAAAAATTTAAGCATCAGGACCTGTGCTACTATGTTCTCCTCAGAGGTATAGTGGAAATGTAATCACACAGTGGAGTATGAAGCACTTTGTTGCCACATACAGTGCAGTACATAAGCCTACAATTTCTGTTCTTTTGGCTAAGTTCAGGATTTTAAATAAAAAAATGAATATGACGTTTAAATGACTTTACCTTTAATTTGAGGGTATTTGCATCCATATTTGGTGATCTGAGTAGGAATTACACTCCTTATTATATATATACATAGTCCCCCCATTTTAGGGGGCCAAAAGTAATTGGACTAGTCGGGTGTATTCACTTTCTTAGTGTAGTTAAAGGAAAGCTTTCACTATCTAGTCTTGATTCTAGGCTTTTGATTGCCTTTGGAGTCTGTTATTGGTATTAGTCAACATGAAGTTGTACCAGTGAAAGTCAAGGAAGCCATTATGAGGCTGAGAAATCAGGAAAAAAGAGTCAGAGACATAGGCCAAACAATAGGCTTCCCCCGCAAAAATGTTTGGAACATCATTAAGAAAGAGACCACTGGTGTACGTTTGGGATCACTGCCTTGCTGTGGGATGAAACACCATCCAATGAGTTTGTGGAGGCATTTGAACTAACTTGAGCAGATAGGATGCTTCTACATTTCAGAATCCATTCTGCTGCTATTATCAGCAGTTACATTATCAATGAAGGCAAGTGAGCCAGCACCTGTAGCAGCCATACATACCCAAACTATAACACACACCACCAAGAACCAAAGCACAAGTCTCATCTGTCCAGAACTCTGCAGGCTCTTTTATACTAATTGGCAAACTGTAACATGGTCATCCTGTTTTTGCATCTGTAGCCTCAGTAGATCTGTTCTGCAGAAATCTTCTGCAGGAAGTATTCACTGACACATCCACGTCTGAAGGTGTTTGGTGTTTAGTTGTGTGAAGTTTTCCTTTGCCTACTGGCCTGCAGTTACTGCAATTACGTAACTTACCAGTGCTGTCTTTTTTCTTAATGTTTCAAACCTTTTATTTTTGTAAGTCTATCTTTTGACTGATGTCTCTGACTGTTTTTTTTGTATTTCTCAGCCTCATGAAGGCTTCCATTACTTTATTTTTGTCAAAGCCTTGAATGAAGATGAGATACTGAAAGCCGTCTTATACCTGCACTAAGGAAGTGATTGAATAGAAACAGCTGAAAAGCCAACTGTAATTACTTCTGGTCCCCTAAAATTAATGACTAAAAATGGAATGGAATCCCTACAAATCCAATGTGCTGGAGTACAGAGAACAGAAATTGTACCACTGCAATAAAAGTTATGGACTTCACTGTATGTAGAAACACATACTTTCTGAGGAATTATGATATACTTAAACATTCATCTTCAAACAACAGACCACTGAAATAATTATACAAAACATATTTTTATTGCCAATTGTTACAATCATGCCTCAGTGTGCTGAAACAAGTCACATGCAGGGCAAAATATAAATATAATTCTGGACTTTACATTACAGCACAGGGGCAAAAGCAGAAAGAACAGGATTCTTGCAGATTGGCAATACATCAACTTGAATGTGCTCATATCACACGTACATTTCCACAAAAATTCTAAAATAATTATGTCATGTCAGAAGATAGCTGGTGATAGAAGGGGAAAAACTAGCATTACTGTGAGACATACAAACTAAATGGAAAAATATTGCTCAGACAACCTGGTATACCATGTACAGCAACCTGAGTGTTTCTCAGCTATATTTAAAGACGTTTGATGTGACACTGCAATAATCACATATGGCTATAACCTACACATTATTCACTGAAGCTAGTTCACTGTGCATTTTGGAGCCAGCATGCAGTCAAAATTAATCTTGGAAAATCCATTTTTTGAACAGGCAGCATGGTCAAAGCAGGAATTAACCCACAACATATTTATATATAAAAAAATACAGACTAATGCTCAATAATGCTCTTCTGCTCTCCCGAGTGAGGCATCAAGCATAACTAAGCAGAAATTTTGTGGGAAAAAAATGAGAATGAAATCCTTTGCCCCTGATTGAGTATATGTATATAACTAGCTTTTCTTTCAAGTTTACAAAAAATATTATTGTAAGGTACATGAATTGGTCTTCATAAATACAATGGCAGTGTCTATCTTGATGGCTAAAGGGACAATTGCTTGCTTTTAGAGCTGTTACCTTTAAAGGTCATTTTAAGACAAACACAATGATGCTGTTGTGTAGTGAACCACCTTAGAAACACACAGAGCACAAGGAACTAAAGTGCCCAACATAACTCATATACAAAGTTCACAGAGAACCAAAATGATTTTCCATTGAAGAGAGATGGAAAGGAATGTCTTCAGCATGTAGTAGGGAAGAACATACGCATGTAAGCTTAGTTACACAGTGGAATGGTACATTTTCTAGAGACTCACTAACATTGATTCATAAAAATTTATTTAAAATAAAAGTTTAAAACCACGGAAAGCTATTTTTGAGTCCATTAACACATAAGACTAACTGCATACATTGATATGCAAGATGCACTGTAAGTGGAGTGTGTGCTGGAACAAGATGGAGAGATGGCTCAAGGTCAGTGAGAATAATAGAAAGCCATGAAGCTTTGGTCCCAAAAAAATATTAAAACTGACTGACGTGGAATTTTTGTGGCAGTTTTCATTGTGTAACCAACAGTCAGGCAAAAATAGTTCGAATTTAGGAGACTACAGCCCATGTACTGACTTCACAGAATGTAACTGGCTGTGAAATTGTGATGTGTGATGTAGTGGCAGTATCCCCATGAACCTGTGTGAGAGAATTAAGACTGAAGGGAAATGATCAACCATTTCTATACCACCTCTTTCTGTTGCATGGATAAAAATAACAAAAATATTTACTTTCAAACTTTCATCCATGCCATAATCAAACAATACATTAAGTGCAAGGAGACATAAAGACAATGGCAGCCTCTTACCACCATAAGAGCCAAGGAAGGAGCAGCAACAAGCTTTCACCTTAAGCAAAAAAATGCTATGCATTGCCTAGATAGCAGCTCAGATACAGGATATCAGCACACTACTGAACATGTATTCTGAAGATAATCCTATCGATAATTATTTTAGCTCGCATGTGCACTAACTAAAACATAACTACAGATTTGACAGAGAAGAGAATGTTATCCAACAGAAACCCGGGACCTCTGTGTATGCCTAAAACAGGAATTTCAGCACAACCTAAAGTCAGGCTTATAGCATATACCTTTACATGTAAAGCATTAATGTGAAAGACCGCACATTGTATACATACACATAGACACCAACACATCTGTACATGACATACTGTACTCAAATGTTTGTCAATATACAAGATTCCATCCACATTGTCACATTTTACCACTCCTCACCACATACGGAGGCGGTGCGAGTGTTTTGTGCAATATCACCCCCGCCATACAACGGGAAAATGGCAGGACGGCAGGGCGATTTCAGCACTCGATCTGAGACTGCAGCTGTCTCCTCAGCGTGAGCGTGCGGCGGTGCAGCTGCTGCATCTGCTGCATGCGGTCCCGTTGGCGAGCCAGGTTCTGGGGCATGGGGTAGCGCTGGCAGCCGTACAGGAAGCGGAAGGGGATGCGCACGTGGCAGGCAGTGGCCCGGCAGCGGGGCTGGGGCATGGGCGGCAGCAGCATCCAGCGCTTGCGCTCGGCGCAGTAGCGGTACGCCTCTTTGCGGTACTGCTTGTCCACGTCGTCGCTGTTCTTCCAGCCTCCGATGATGAAGACGTCCTCGCCGAAGTAGCAGATGGCCGCGCCCTCGATGCTGGTGACCTCGGGCGGCAGGCTCTCCAGGATCTCGTCGGAGATGCGGGCGCTGATCTTCTGCTGGGCCGCCTCGTCCTGCACCGAGTAGCTCTTGGGGCAGCAGGCGGCAGTGTGGTAGAAATTGGTGGGCGCCACGGCCATCTGGAAGAGGCAGTAGTTGTCGATGAGGGGCAGGGAGTCCACCTCCTGCCACTGCCGGCTTTCCGTGTCGTAGCGAGTGGTGATGGTCTTCAAACCGTCCTCGTTGTCCATGTCCACCGGCGTACGGGCCGTCACGTAGACGTACCGGTCCTCAACGCTCACCGCCTTCACGTCTCTCAGGATCTTGGGAGCGGACTCCAGGTTGTGCCACCGGTCGTGCTCCGGCTCGTACACGCTCACGTCCTTAAAGCCCGGGCTGAAGTTGCCGTGTCCTCCGATGCTGTAGAGCGTGTCTTTGATGCAGGTGAGGCCAAATGAGTGCTTGCGTGTGGTCAGGTTACTCACTTGCTCCCAGGTGTTGCGGTTGGGGTTGTACCGTTCCACCGTCTTGGCGAAGCCAGGCTCCATGGACCCCGCCACATAGACGTGCGACTCGGTGGCGGCGATAGCATGGCCGTCCAGGTGGTTGTGGATGTGCGGCAGGTTAACCCAGCGGTCCTCGTACAAGAAATAACCCACGCACTCGCTTAAGTAGTCGCCCCCTTCTGACACCCCACCCACGACCATGATCACGTCCATGTTCTGGCCGAAGCGTGGCTGGAAGGCCGCCATGTAGGAGGTCCAGAACTCCAGGTCAGCCGACTTCAGGTTCTCAAAGCGGATGGCGTGGCCTTCCACAGCCTCCGACACCAGCCTCAGACAGGCCTCATTGTCGGCCACCAGGCGTTCGGACTTGACCACCCGTGTCAGAAAGGTGGGCTTGATCTGGGGAAGCCGCAGGAGACGGAAGAGCTCCTCGAAGTACTTCTCTCGCTCTTCGGCATTCCGCTGCACCCATTTCACGATAGCCTCAAAAAGCCCCTCCTCAGAGTCCACCGTGATCTCTGCATCGGACAGCCAGTCCCGCACCAGATGGAACGGCAGGGTGTAAAACTCCTCGTCCTGGATGACTTTGTGGAAGTTGCGGCGGATCATGTCGGCAGCGCGCAGGGCCAGCTGGTCCAGCGTGTACATGTGGGCCAGGCTGTGCACCGCAACGCAATTGGTTAAGTTCAGCTTCTTCTTCAGGAACTCGCCACAGAAGTCCTTCAGCTGAAGCAGGAGGAACCTGAAAAATTGCAACAGAAACTCATCTTTTTGATCAAGAAAAACAACCAAATTCAGACTCGTCAAAACAGACGTTTCCTACCCCCTTGACTGACTTTGACTGCTGTAGCCTATCCACTTGGAGTTATGTTGTGTTGTGTGTTCAGAGATGCTCTTCTGCATACCACTGTCGTAATGGTTATTTGCGTTACGGTCACTGGCCATTCTCCTCTGACGTCGCTCATTAACAAGGCGTTTCTGTCTGCAGAACTGCTGTTCACTGGATTTTTGTTTTTTGTTGCATTCTTTGCGAACTCTAGAGACTAGTGCGTCTGTAAATCCCAGGAGATCAGCAGTTTATGAGATACTCAAACTACCCTGTCTGTCACCAACAATTATTCAATGGTCAAAGTCACTTAAATCACATTTTTCCGCATTCTGATGATTCATTAACTGAAGCTCCTGGCTCCTGATTGTATGAATTGCACTGCTGCCACACAATTGGCTGACTAGATAATCGCATGAATAAGTAAGTGTAATTAAGCAAAAATGTTCCTAATGAAGTGCTCGGTGAGTGTACATTCATTAGCATAACACAAATTACCCTACATGAATTTGCAGCTTGTTGTATAGGTCTACCTTAGCGATACATTAAATTTGCACAATGACATATTTACCTGTACAGTGACCTTTACCATTTAGGAACAGTCAGCTTTATGGGTAACAGGAAAACTTTGTGAATTAAAAAGTCATGTTGAATAATTTAACCACTTTATTATTATTTTTTTTACTTCATCTGGCTCTTAGTACGACTCTTTTGACCTTAATTAGTAGGCTAGTTAGTTTTTAGTTTTACGATTACATATTACTGGTACGGCTTCCAAGAAATTATAGGGATAATTCATACGTGAATAGACGAACTACAAAAGGGCAGCTACTCTGTAATGTGCTTTAATAGGCCAGTAACGTAGCCTGCTCAGACAATGATATACACCCATGGAACAAAATTAATACTGCGCTGTTACTGTCTAGTGATTCTACACCATGTTACCATGAATTCCCAAGTGCGTGAAAACATGTAGTGCGCAACTAAATAGTCTGTTATTGCAGCCCATTGTGCCTTTCGCTGTGAAAAATGTAGCCACTGCAGCGATATGTACCATGAAGTAGGCAACAAGAATTTTGTAGGCTCGTAGGACTGTCTCCACAACTTTCAATCACTGCTGCACGCAAGCTCATGAAGCTGTGCACAACATCTTACCTGTCAGCTAGTTCCAGCACTTCATGAATATTAGCAGTACTGACACGAATTTCCCCAGTGTACATGTATTGTATAACGCTTTCTACAGTCTCTGGGTCTGGCCCCATTTCAGAACTCCATTCCTTCATCTCCACTCGTCCAGATAGTGATTCTGAAAACTGTCCACCGAGAAGCGGGGTGAAGTAATCTGTCGCCGCGGCCAAAACCGAGCGGTGAGCAGATAACTCACAGCACGTAACACTCCCAGTAGCCGCTCCACCGCTGAAGGCCAGAGTCACGTCGCAGAACAACCCAAGCTTCCTTTGCTCGTTCTGCCGGTGAGACAGTTCAGAGCAGTGGGAGGAGGAGCTGAAGTCCTCGGCTTCCTCCGAGTCTCCGTCCCCAGTAAGGGCGCTGGCTGAGCCGATACTGCCGCCACTTCGGGTCGATTCCTCTGGATTAGGCGCTGCGGTCGCCATATTAGCTATGTTGTGATCCTAAATCGCAGTAAACTTATCTTTGAAAGAACATAAATGCAGACAGACAAAAAAATACACACATATAGCCTAATGACGACATGCGTTGCTGATGCCCGGCGGCACCAAGTTGCTACCAACGCAGTGTGCATAAGAGGCGTAGGCTACACGGTTCAGAGGCGGTTCTCATTCCAGACACTCCCCATTTTAACTCTTTGCTGAGTATGAGGCAAACGCTGAACACCTACAAGGAGTCCACACGTTGTCACACCTGAGGAAACTGGGAAAGTAAAGTTTCAGGAAAAAATGTAGTAGGCTATTTTTGTGGACTAAAAGGGGGGAGGTCCAGGTTATTTTTGTAGTCTGTCGGTAAAATGCACTTTATATATACGATACTAGAATTACACTGAATATTTGCCAAACAAATGTTGGCAGGCCTACTAGCATAGACTATTTAAATAACAAGGTGAGGTTATAAACCAAACTATAGCCATCTGTTGACATCTATGATATAATTTATGTGAAAAGGATGCGCAAATAATGTCAATAAAAAATTAGTTAGGGTAAGGATGGTATACATTTAGAAGTGTTTGAAGAAGTTTCGATTTATCTTGCAAAAAGCTAAAAATGTATTTGATACCCAAAAAAAGCTGGGACTACAATCTTCAAAAGTTCAATCTAGAAAATGTAAAACTGGCGGCTGCTCATAGTATGACTGACTATTCAGCAGTATATAACTGACAGTCCACTGTGGTGGTAGCTACACCGTTTGCCTTGTCCTTACCGTTGCAGTGACAATCATTTCACAGAGAGATGACGGTATTATCTAGTTCGGAAAAGTTTGCAGGTAAGCAAATTCTTGGTCATGCATGACAATTCTGAAAACCAATCACATCATCTTACTTCACTGTGTAAATTGATGATGTCTCTGTAAAACAGGCTTCCCAGCACCTGGTGAAATGCAACCCACATGGTATGAATGAGATTAGTTTGATTGGTTGATGGTTTGCACCAAAGATAGTGCGCTTTTTGCCATGCATATTGCTTTTAGGCTAAATAATTGAACTTCTCAAAGTCTAATCAGACCACAAAATGTTCTTCCAGAAGGTTTCAGGGTTTCTCGCATGGCTTCTGGCAAATTCCACACATAACATAATACCAGCCTTTTTTAAAGAAGTGGCTTCCATTTAGTCTCCCCAAATCAGTGAAGTGCTCATAAGAATAATCTAATGACAATCTCTCTCTCCTCCCCCCTTCCCTCCCTCTCCTCTCCTCTCCCCCCCCCATCATTGCATTAAGTAGTTTTCATGTTTTAGTTTTTAATGAAATTGTGAAGACATATAAATACTTTATTTCAATTTGATGATACAATTACTTGTATAGGAGTAGAAAGATTGGATTTAAATAATTTAACTGGAAATGGACAATAGGGTGATATGTTTCTGAGCATTGTAAATATCAAATGAACATTGGGAAATTAAAATCACAATATTAATCAGAAATAATCACAGTAAAAAGTTATCCAAGAGGTACTTTATTATACTACAATATTACAGTTTAAAGTTATTAATATATTACTTACATTAGCAATACAGAAGCACATTAATTTCACATCAAATAAAACGGAGTAAAACGTATAAAAATGGAACATAGCAGGTTGACAGTTCTTTCCAAAGTGTTGGTGATCCGTTTAATATTTGTGGATATCTCTTGATGAGTGTGGAAATGAAATGTACTACTAAACACAGATAGACCCTTGTTACAGAACCTCACAGCTCACAGGAATAATGGCACGTGGGGGTCATGCTTGCCAACAAGTCATCACATTTGGGTAAAAGGAAATGCCTTGATTACTATGGTCCCTCACAAGTCAAGACTTACTGGGCCTTATTCAAGAGTCAACATCACCTAAATTTACCAAGGTTTGTTTGTTTTTTTGAATGAGGAGACCTGGGGTGAGGTAAAAGAAGAAGTGGTCACATGTTTCATAGGGGCCAATAGGAGAAGTAAACAGCGAGTTAACAGAATTTCGAGAGCTTCACTGCTGGACCAACCCCCACCTTATACACAAAATTGCAAAATATCATTTCCCAACATAATTCACATCAGGTCTGCAGTCTGCAAAAGACAATGGCTATCTACGAGTCAGGCAACCCCTAAACTGGCCTCATAACATGCCAAGACATGTTTAAATTAGTGTGAGTACTTGTTATTTTACAACAGTGGTAAATTTATGATGAAGTTTAATGTTTTATGGACAATGTATTCAATGCCAAATAAGGAGCAGAGGGGAGGGTATGTTTCTATCAACAGCCACTGAGGTCTGCTCATACGCTCCAACAGGGCAGGAATATCACTATAATACTCATGTGCACACCCATAAGGCTATGGGGCTATGGAGGTCATGTGCAGCTGTGAACCCAGGAGGATGTGAGGGTCAAAGTCAGGTCTAAGACACCTAGTCGTCAGAGGAATAGCATCATATAACTCACCACTCTCAAACAGTGCCAGTGGCTAACACTTTAGGTCTGCACTTGCATTCAAAGGCTACTTACTACCATGTTGTTTTTGTTTTTACACACTATTTCTGTATACATTTCGCTATAGCAAGTGGCTGATTAAGGTGCAGTAACTTGGATAGCACAGCATGCCTTTGATTTGAACGGCACACTTCTTTGAAGAGATTTGACGAGAACACTGGGATATGGTAGCATTAACTTAAACACAGCCAGGTACTCATGCTAGTGTGTTGTTAAAGAAGTAATACAGTATTTTGTGCTAGGTGATGAAAGGGCAGCCAACTGTAAATCAATCAGGATGAACCAAAACCACCGGGCTCCATGAATATTGCATACGGTGAGAGACTGAAAGTGTGGGTCGGTTCATACCATGTGCCACTGTGGTCATAAAAACCGAAGACCCCCCCCAGCTAAAATTTGCCTCCCACTCCCCTTCCCTTGATGTGACCACACTGTTTTAACCTGCGCTGAATCTCCCCTAGTTTGTCCTGTGAATCAATAAGCAAAATGTCTTTTGTCAATCATACTACCGGTCATAGTTTCTCTTCTATTGTGGCTGATGAAGAACTGGTGAACAACTACCCATCCGAACCCAATGTCCCTCCACCAAATCACCTTTCCCCATCCACACCCCTTCTTTCCAGTTGCAGTAATGGAGAGAGAACTGAAAGCAGTGGTCCTGGGCTTCGCCTTCCAGGATAAGGCTGGCTCTACAGTTTCCGCAGTTACATGGACATGTGTTCTGGAAGCACGTAGGAGATGTCGTCCCAAGGGTGCCTGTACAGACCCTGCTTCAGTCTCTTCTGGTCCAAGTAGTGTCCTGAGAGCGGAGGAAGGAAGAGACCGAGATCAATAGAGGCAGCATCTCTTACCCTTTCCAATTATCTGATGCCATTATCCGCACTCAAGAAACACAGCAGCTGTGGCATCTCCCACTGCTCTGACCGACACACTGTACAGCTACTTAAAAACAAACTGCTTCAGCTGGCAGTGTCACATAATAAATTACTATTACAATGTTCAAATTCCTGGTAGTTAATCCTCCGGATAAACCTCCACTGACCTCTCCTAAACATTTTTGCAAGATAAAAACCCAAACACTACTGGGTGTTGTGATGGTCAATTCAAAAATGTCATTTTTATTACTGAATGTTATCTGCTAGTTCGTTATATAAAATAATTTGTTCAAATTTTTTCCCTTTCTCTCCCAATTTGGTAGCCAATTGTACCCTATCTAATCCAATTAGTGTTAGCTGCGGATATACTGCTTACGACCCTGTCCCTTCAGTGCCCCAGAGGGAGAACAACACGCCTTCTTCAAGCTGTCTCGTCTCACAGCCCGCGACCATAATTCCGAGGCGCATGCACGCAGCGATCCCTACTAGTTCCTCCCCTTGGAGCAGCGAGCCAATTATGCCACCCCAATGAGAGCCGGCCAAACTCAGCTTTTGACTGGACCGGGAATCGAACCCCGGTCCTCAGTGAGCAACTGTAACAAACTGATGCCTGCATCACGGTCTGTTACTTTATCTGCGTGCCACTGCGGCCCCCTTCTGCTAGTTTCTTAAAAACATATATTTTGAATTCATCATGGCTAAATTGTGCAATGGTCCATTAGCCAACCAGTCATATTTCATACCGGTCATGACATATCCGATATGCAAATGATGCAGCCCTATAGTTCAACCACAACAGAAACACTGAAGATGAGCTTGTAGATTGTGGGGGGGGTTCAGAGAATACGTAATCCTGCTTTCTTGCCCACGTTTCTTACTGAAACTTACCAATGAAGCCCATGCTACGACCCAGGACGAAGATTCCATTCAGGGCCCCGATCTCCACAAACTCATCAGCTTCATCCCTGCAACACAAATGTCATATCACTAGCCTGTATTTCGCTTGCTGCACTCAACCCAGAGCTCAGAACAGCAGGTGGAAAAGTTGACAGCGACACACATGGGAACATGTGTGAAGCAAGCGTACACAAAGCCAATCGTTCACAGTAAAAATATACACGTGCAGACATATTCCCACCGTGTGAATCCGCCACATGTCCTGAGCAGGTCCACAAAAGCCACCCCGATGAATCCATCCACATTCAGGATGAGGTTGGGTTTCTGCAAAGCAAGCGCACTGTTGAGACTCATTCTTGCACACAAATGGAATTTAGATGATGGGCGTTTTCATAAAGAATTAAGATTAAGATTTAAGAATGAAAAAGATGCTATGACATTAGGGGCCCTCTACTCCAGAATGAGGACAGTGGGTGTAAGGGGGAGGTGTAGGTATAGGGAGGCGGGCACCTTAGAGGTGGTGATCTTCTCTACATCCAGGGCGTAGTCCAGCAGCTGTGTGGCAGGAAAATGCTGCTTCACAAAGTCCTTCAGTATCTGGACTCTCATGTCAGGATTGTTGATCTGAAAATGTATAATTTTTTGTTTTACACTTATTGTCTATTCTTTCTTATTTCATCATACTTCCATATGCAGACACATTTTTATATATAGGTTACATATGGTTACCCGATTATCAAAAAAATAAAAAAAAAGAATACAGTGCAATCCGTAATTTGGACAGTGAATACACTTTGTTCTTTTGGCTCTGATAAGTTTGTTTCGATAAGCCTATTGTTTGGCCTTCTAATGGCATCCTTGAATTTCATTGGCACAACTATGGCCCTCATATTGACAAATGCTAATAACAGATTACGAAGGCAAATTAAAGCCTCAAATCAAAACTAGACACTGATAAGCTTTCTTATACCTGCAAAAAGGAAGTGATTGAGTACACTGGACTAATCAGAAACAGCGTGAGGCCAATTGTCCAATTACTTTTGGTCCTCTAAAATGGAGAACTGTATAAAAAGGTGTGCAGGAGAAGCATGTGAGAGCCGAGGAGGAGGAGCTTACCGACTTCACCCTGTGTCCGATGCCCATGATCAGTTTGCCCTCTTTCTTCATCTTGTTGACAAACTCCATGGGCAGGAGGCCGCTGTCGAAAGCCTTGCTGAACATCCTGGCAGCAGCATCCAGAGCCCCTCCGAAGCGGTCACCCTGAAACACACGCAGTGACTTTCAACAACATGACAACACCTCAATGAGCGCTACACCTCAATGACAACACCCGAATGAGCGCTACACCTCAATGACAACACCTGAATGAGCGCTACACCTCAATGACAACACCTGAATGAGCGCTACATCTCAACAAGCTGAGCGCTACACCTCAAACTTGGCCATGCAACCTAAAATGAAATGCAGTAATGTCGGTGGTAACAATATAATCTAATGTTATGTCAAAATGGTTTTCATTTTGGATTGGTTTGAGTAGTGTGCATGAAGGAGTGAAGGTTTCGAATGCATGGGTAAAGGTGGTTGCTCTCAGCAGGCACCAGTCCTCTGTGCATTGTTGCCCTCGGGTGACACGAGCAAGGTCCTGCGTCGATACGATATGCAGAGAAACCAGTGCCATTCAACTGCACAAATACAATTAAAGTTTTGTCTTGTTGATTGGGAGGGGCAACTCCAGACTCCCTCGTTTCATTTTTTTAAATAAATGACACAAAGACTGCCCCTGTTTTTGGTGGTACAAGTCGACTATGAGACTAGGAGATCTTGAAGGAATGATAGTTAAAACCGCTTATACCAGTTTTATCTGGCAGAAGGACTTAACAGGAATTCAGGGAGCAGCCTGTCAATGCAGACTGAGGGAGAGGCTGGGTTCAAGAGCAGAATCATGTACTGCTTTCACTGGCCAAGGCACTTTTTGGCAGATGTATCTATGTCTTTTCAACTCCCTTGTTGAACCATTTCCTTATTCAAGATCTCTGTACCACACCAGGCTTAAGGTGATACAGGGTAGAAAATTGGGCCAGGGGGAAGGCATGGGTGTGGGTTCATTTAGACTGGTGGTTTAAACCTGGTACCCACCCACCAATACCCACTCAGTTTCCACTGAGCAAAAGTGACAAACCTGGGGGTGATGCACCAAGCTAGTTTTAAAATGGGAAATTGAGAAATTTGTCAGAATGAATTGGCAGCCATGTTGAAGCCACAGTTCCTGCCCTTACAATCTTACCCTGCGCGGTTAGAAATATGTACAGAAACATACAACGGGAAGCATGAAAAAGAAAATCCAGAAAACCAGGGCTTAGCATTCATTTTTTGGCTCACGTTTTCCAAAGTCACTGGCCACTGAGCATTTTCACCAACCAACCAAAAAAGAAATAAATAAAGTAATAAATAGGTCATTGGACATCGTCAGTGCATGTAATTGTTGAGCTAGCTAACGTGAATAAAGTGTGCGTGTACGCATGCATGTGCGTTTGACCATTTGATTTGGTTTGTTTGTTTGCCTTCTCCTACAGAGGAATCCGTGTACACCCAGCGCTCATGGGAGTTTTCCCCACACTTCCTGAAAGATGATACAGCGTGTTGGGCAGGACAGTACTGATGCCGCACTGGTTCTGTGTGTATGCAGCATAGTGTGGGTGGGGCGGAGGGGAACCCTGGTTGCAAGCGCGGGCCTTACGATGGTGAGCAGGCCTGATGTCAAGCTCGAGATGAGATCCTTTCCAGCACGGGCACAGACGATGGTGTTGTGGGCACCGGACACTGCTGGACCGTGATCCGCTGTCACCATCAGGCACATCTCTATGAACTGGCAGGCATACCGTGGCAACCTGGGACACAGTAGAGACATCAGTGTGCAACCTCCATGAGGCTGAAAACATGGATTCCTATACTGCAGGTTTTAAGCATGACCTTCAGCTTTGACTTTTAGTCTTTCCATACAAGTTCCATGTACACTGTCCCGAGTAAATGATAGGTTTACAATGATTGGTTTGGCTTGTGCATTTGATGCTGGGCGTCAGGCTTGGAGATTCTAGGTTGTGAAAAACTCTGGCTTTTCTAGTGTTAAGTTGCCCAACCTAAAATCTACAACGTGTGCCTACAGAACACATAGTAATCACAATGTTTAATCTTTAACAAGTAGTCAAAAAATCACATATGAATTATATTATAAGTATATATAAGTATGAAATACAGGTATACTTAGAAAAAAGCTAAATGTTGCTCTAACTGCAAACAAACTAACTGCTAGGTGTTAGCTTCTAAAGAGTGGCGACTGGTGATCAAATTCAGCAGTCCAAAGACATGCAGGATGAAAATGAGCTCATTAGTGAACTCTTTACATTGATATGTAGTAAATAAAAATGACTCATTCTGAAGAGTTGAAAACACCGTGTCACACCTTCTCTGGAACCAGAGCAGCCCCAGCACTCCTCCCAGGCCCATCTCCTCTTTGAAGACCTCTGTAATGGGCATGCCGGCATAGATCAGCTCCTGACCCCGCTCATCGCAGATGCTGGTCATGAAGGAGGCTGGCTTCCGGATCAGACCCAACTCCTACAGCAGGGAGAGAGAGACATCAACACCTACAACATAGATATTACCACATCGGACCTTTGGTTCCCCCACTAAACACAAGCACACACACACTTTTGCTGGAACTAAGGCATAGAGCATGGACAGTCCAAATGCCCATTGATAATAAAGTGAGGGGGGGGGGGGGGGCTTTATTTATGTAATTACTAGCCAAATTTCACAACCAGACATCCACAGATTTGCTGTAAACACTAATAGCCAAAGACTTGGCACAGTCATCATCACACGTACCCTTGCCCAAGAGTAGTCCATTGGCACTGTTGGGGGGGGCACCTCCTGTGCCGGAATGATGATACCTTCGGCTACAAGGTCCTCATAAACTGACCTGTGGATCACAAATACAGCCAATTAAAAATGTAACAATACGCAAGATACAGGGCATGACGGTCCTGTTTGTGTACCACCAACAATAGTAGCCTGAAAATGCGTTAATGCAATCTCATAAAACACAATTATAGAATGACACATTTTCTATTACATTATCTTTGCTAAAGTCTCCCTTTGTAATACTGTATACAAATGTATGCAATAACGGAAACAAAATGTATTGGAAAGCAACACGACATCAACACGATAGCAGCATTATTTTCATAGGTAACGTTAACCCACTTGTCCCATCTGGCAGCAGATTGCTCCTGCAGCCATGTTGATCTCCCTGTGTTCATGCATTAGCACCAGGATGAAGTCAAGGGCTTCATTGATCAGCGGCCGCTTCATGCAGAAGTTTAATGTGAATTAGACCGATAATTACGGAGAAATTGACAAAACTGCCACTACTTTCTTGTGTTCCGAATAGATCACTTTAAGCCTGGTGTTACGAACACCCATTCACAATGTTCTGAACAGTGCACATGAAGCAAATGACCAAACTGGGCATTTAAAAAAATGCCTGCCCATCATGCACCAGTCTCTCAATAGCTAAAGCCACTGTCACAGGCAGGGCTCCATTATCTTATCTCTGCAGAGACGGATCATGGGTGTCTCGTACCTATATTATCAATCGACTTTATTATAACCTCCACCACATTGCTTTGCTAATGCTGGTTAAATTACTTGGCGAGAGAAACAAAGCTAGCCAGCTAATTTAGCATGCTGCTAGGTGCAACGTACAAAGGCAGCCATTACAATCTGCAATGGGATAACATGACCTTGTTCAAAAACTGTGGGCCATGGCAAAAGTGCCGTTTTTCTGTGGCAGTTTGCCTTCCAGTTATATTACAATGGGTGAAGTCGAAATCTCTGAAACAGGAAGTTTGGGGTTACAGCAACGCATTCCAGGTAATTTCACTGCACAAAGTGCAACTTCCTGTATCTAAAAGGATTCCCCTAAGTGAGAGTGAGTGCAAGGGAAGAAACTTTTGATTAAACCACAGCCTAGATCTCCACCCAGAATCGGGTTAAAAAATAATAAAGGAGAAAAAACAATGCAAAATAACAAATAGTGCCCCGATGGAAGGATGCAATCCTGCTGGGAAAACTGACTAACCAGAGTGACTAAGGCCAGCAAAGGGGCAAAACAAAAGTCAAAGTCGGGGTGGGTGAACAGGGTTTCACACATTTCGCAGAGCTGTCAATGCAAACGGCAGTCGTTTCAAACCGAAAGTAGAGCAAAGACACACCAACAGCAAAGATGCACAAATGTAAAGAAATGTAAAGGCTTATGACGAAGGCTGCCTTATGTAGAGGAGTTGGGCGTGTAAAGCGCCTCCTTGTGGCCTTGCCTGGGCGAGGACTCACCTGATGACATCCCCCAGTTCATCAAAGCTTTTGGGAACAAAGGCCCCCGCCTCGCTCAAGGCCTGGTTCTTGGCCACTGCCGTCTCGGAGGCCTGGTTGGCGCAGGCCCCAGCATGGCCAAATTGCACCTGAGGGTACAACGAACATGTGTCACCGGGTACCACCGTGCAATCGGCAGATAAAACAAAATTCCACACTGTCCAGACCCACAATCACCCCTTCTATTCAGCTTTGTGGTTACAAAACATGACAATGCATTACAGAACAGCTTTGCATACGATCCCAACATCCACTGTACTGATGGAAGTTCATGGGAGAAACTGAGAATTGAGTACAGTAGAATCCGTAGGTATTTGGGCAGCGGTACAATTTCTCTTCTTTTGGCTCTGTACTCCAGCATATTATATTTGAAATGAAATAATGAATATGAATATTAAAGACTGTCATCTTTCATTTGAGGACATCATCCATATTGGGTGATCCCCTTCTCTGGCGTTTCTGATAAGTCAACCGTATTCAATCGCTTCTTTAGTGCTGGTATGAGAAAGCTTTCAGTTTCTAGTTTTCATTCTAGGCTTTTGATTGCCTTTGGAGCCTGTTATTGGCGTTTGTCAACATGATGGCCAGAGTTGAGCCAGTGAAAGTCTACAGTAAGTGCTTCATACTCCCACTATACCTCGGAGGAGAACATGGTAGCACAGGTCCCGATGCACCAGCACACCACAGGTTTGGTGAGCCTGCCTTCTTTGATGCCTTGGCAAATCCTGTATTCCTCCGTGCCTCCAATCTGCATCAAACAGAGAAAAACCAAGTACAGTGTGAGCTTGCACAGTGTACAGCAAAGGTTAAGCTAAAAAAACAAGTGAGATGCAGCATATCACAGTGGGTTGGGAACTTCCAAGAGATGCTTTGGGAAGGTGGGTCTCACCTCTCCCAGCACCACGATCATCTTGACTCCAGGGGTGTCCTGATAGCGCAGTACATGCTCCATGAATGTGGAGCCTGGGTACCTGTGGGAGATGAACAGAGGTATGAGGTGTGAGGTATGGGGTATGAGGTGTGAGCCTCTTACAGTCAATAGGAGGAAAATTCCATTCCTAAAACACTGGGGCTTCGGGAGCCTCTTAGCAGATCCATCATTGAGGATAAAGAAAACTGAATTAATTAAAAAGTAGGCACACAAACATGTTTAGGCTAAAAATTGAGAATTGAGGGTGCAATTACCCTTGAAGTAAAAAAATAAATTAAAATAAATTTTAAAAAGGGAAAAAGGGAAAAACTAGTTCTAATTGCTACAGACGGGCTCTCCTCACCTGTCGCCCCCGATGGCCACTCCCTCGAAGACACCGTCAGTCGTGCGGGAGATGATGTTGTTGAGCTCGTTGGACATTCCTCCGGAGCGGGACACGTAGGCCACGCTGCCCGGCCGGTAGAGCTTAGAGGCCAGGATGTTGTCCAGCATGCCCCCGGTGTTTCCGATTTTAAAGCAGCCAGGTTTGATCCCACCCACCTGATGAGCAACACACAGAAACACACACCACCGTGTTCACAATGAGCGATTTGATTGATTGACGGGTTGCTCGTGTGCTAGGCTGAGGGAGGGGCAAGAGTTTCCCGTTGTTTCCTCATTGTGATCTTGTGGCAGCAACACAGTTTCTGTTGAAGTGAAGAACGGCAATACACAATATACAATATAAATTATTGTTCAAGTTCCTGTGGTAGTGCAATGAGACTGATAATTGCTTTCGCAGCTTACCAGTTACCATCATCTCTAAATAAATAGATCACTAGCAACAGCCACCCCATGCCATATAAAACTCAGTAGCCTATGAGTATTGAGGTCGATGCGATTGATTTTGGCAGAGCAAAATACATATTTATCATACCCGACCATTGTGTTATGGCACTGATAAGTATTGAATGACACTATGAAAGTTTGTTTCATTGGGACCATTTTGAGAGCAGCATGCATGTATCCTTCGCCAGGTACGATATTCAATAAGTCTTTGTGATTAACCGTAGGCTTCTTACTTCCATTAAATTAATGCCGGCTGAAAACAGACGTAGTCAGTACGGAACTGTAAAAAAGCACGTCCACAAGTGCATTTATACAGCAAGCTCGATATTTTATTTAAGTCATTTTAATTACATAACACACAAAATAATGAAATAATGTATTTAAAGTCTTTAAGCCTCCCTGAGATCTCCATGAACAAGGCAGCTACAGTTATTGTAAGCCCGCATCACGTAATCACTTCCTGCCTTCAAAGAGCGTCTCATTCACACACTGCCTAAGCACCTCTGAAGATGCCTTTGAAGGAGAGCGACTAATCAGGCAGCGAGGCATCAAGGCAACTGCCTTCGGTTTGAGACCCAGCCAATGTCAGGGTGTTAAGATATAATTATGCATCCTTAGGATTTTGATTGTGTTTATTGTAAAGTTTATTGTAGTCCCCAGGAAGTACAGAGGAGAGGGGTAGTCTAGAACATACATTGCAATAACAGCATCAGTATCAGGGGAGGGAGGGGGGGCTTACCGTTGCTGGACCAATGATGGTCACACCCCTCTCGTCTGCTCTCTTAATGATTTTCCTGGTCTGAGCCTCAGGGATGCCCTCTGCAATGATTGCAATGGTGTGGATCTGGAGACACAGTCACGTGCAATTATGAGTCTCTGTAGCATGTTTATGCAAAGGCCCATCAGCGGAATGATTGACAACTCTTTGGACCAATTAATCCAAGTTCATTGCTGCTCAATTTTCACAATATACTCAGTGATACCTAAAAGTCCTCGCTGAGTGTATACACATGCAGAATGGAACATGAATCTCACATGGAATAAAACCAAGTGGATCGCTTGTATACAAACTGCATGAGCAAACGAAGAACAATCAAAGGGAGGATGGCTTGCCTGGGGGTGCTGCATGGTCTCCATGGTGCTGTCAAAGGCCGAGCGCAGCGAGGCGAAGCTGATGAGCACGTCCACCTCCGGGTGCTTCTTCATGGCATCGGCCATGTTCTTGTACACCGGGATTAAGATTTCCTTGTGGCCCCAGTAGAACTTCTGCTTGTGGTCCCCACTAATAAATGTATACATTTAGCAGCCATTCATAAGTGCTTTCGTTGGGCATCAAAATGAAAAAATGTAATAAAATAAAATTCACAAGAACAATGGCCAATGGCAGTGGTCCTCACACCTGGTCCTGGAGAGCTGCAGGGTGTGCTGGGTACAGTTGTTACTTTGTTATTCAGCACTTAATTGATTAATTAAAGCAGTTAAAATATAGCTAACTCACCAGCTTTCCTGGGTCTGAATTGGTTATTAAGACGAAAAACAAAAACCATCACACCAGGCTCTCCAGAACCAGGAGTGAGGGCCACGGGGCTAGGGCCATGAACTGCAGCACTGTTCATTTTGCACAGAAGCCTTTTCACCAGCGGAGGAAGTGCGAGATCAGTACTTACGTGAAGGGGTAGACCATAGCCGCCACAGAGGGGTCCTCGCGGGAACAAACGTAGTCAAAGTCCAGCATGCCCTGCACTGCCCTCGTCTGCATGCCCCACACAATGGACTTTGTGTGCTTGCTGAAGAGAGTGGTGGCCTTCGCTGCAGAGAGACGGGAAGGGAGAGACAAAGAGAGACACAAACAGAGAGAGACTTCAGCATCAGAGATATAGAGGCATTATATAAATGCTTACCACACCCTTCCCCCCCTAAAACACCAGAATTAATAACCACCTGTTATACCAAAAAGCCAAATAAGAACCATGTGGAAAAACAAAATTTGCAGCATTCTGCCCGTTTACAGTATTTGGTCATTGTTGATGGGTGTTACCGTTCTACTGTAAATATTTCAATAACAGGCAAGTTGTACCACCAAGCAAGAGCAAGGATAGGGGCCAGACACACACACTCCACACAGTGGAAGCATCTAAGACCATTCTGGAATTTTCCGGTCAGGCAACGATTGTTGTTCTCAATATCAATCTCAGCATCAACAGGGATACCGCACGTAATGGTCAGTATTAGCAAAGTATTAATGCGATCATGTAAATTTAAACAGAATGGCATTAAGACAATTCACTTTGTGTGGAAAAACTATCAAAGTACAACCATAACAAATTATTTCACCAATCTTGTTGTTCTCATGCCGCAATGAATGCACAGATACGAGACTTAATTTATACCCAGCTTAAATGGGCCGTGATTATTCCAGGAACTGTTGACAATTTAAAGCTCAACAGTTCACACAAGCAAGTCTGTCAAAAAGAAGAAAAAAGAAAAGAAAAAAATGAATGCATCGAACGACCACCTAGTGCAGTCCGTTTTTGGACAGCAACATTTTTAGTGGTTTTCACTCTGTACTCCAAACAAATTGTTGAAATAAAACAATCACCCACCAATCTTAGGGGACCAAAAATAATTGGACAAATGAACACTGAAAACTTAAATAAAGTAATCATATTCAATATTTCATTGCAAATCCTTTGCAATCAATGGCTGTCTGAAGTCTATGGCACATAGACAGCACCAGATGCTGGGTATCTTTCATGGAAATGCTTTACCAGGCCTGTACTGCAGCCCTCTTCAGTTCCTGCTTATTTCAGGAGTCTTCAGCAAGTGAGTGAGCCAGTTCCTGTGAAAGCCACACCATGTTTCACAGATGAGGTGGTATGCTTTGAATGATGTGTGGTTCTCTCTTCCTACCTACACTGTTCACCCAATATGAATATAAAAGCAATAAAATTCAAGATAAGTCTGAATTAACTTCATAGTCATTATTTTATTTAAAATTCAATGTGCTGGAGTACAGAGCCAAAACGACAAAATGTGTCACTGTCCAAATACTTGCAGACTGCACTGTATGTGAATAATGTCTGAATCAAGATAATGTTTTAAAAACATTTTGTGCATTACTAATGAAAAATGTTTTCTTTTCTGATGCATCAGATGCATTGGGTCTTTAGTTTGGAAACACCAGATGTCAGAGCAGTTCAAGAAAAACCCTGATAAAACCTTCATTGTTGTTAAGTGAATATGAATTTGGAAGACCGCAACAATGCCTGATCAGAAAATCGTCAGTATGTATTAAAAATACTATTTTATTATTACGGTTTTCAATTCAGGGTTAAAGGTCAAAATGTTTTGTGTAGAAAATGCAGCTCTTCAGACCAAATTAAAAGCCCAAAAGGACAATTAAGTAAACATCAAAATGAATTAAAGGATGACAATTAAATACAAAAATTGAAATGCTGGTGATTGTCAATCATAGAGTCCATAAAATGCCTCTTCTCAAGCCAAAAGAATGAGCTATAATGTTCTCAGATGGCCACATGAAGCCCAACTTCAATTCTCAGCTGGAGGGAAAGTACATCATAATAAGAGTGCAACAGGATGTTTCATTGCCCCAAAAAACACTGCTTGCTATCCATTAGAATACAATTTGGATGTTAAATATTTAATATTTTCCTCAAGCTGAGAAATGACTTGGTACTTCAGAAGAACGAACACATGCCAAAGCAGCATAATCAAAAAAACCCAAAAGAAACATACACTTGCATGTATATCATTTTGGACCAAGGTTGATTCGGCAGGAAAGGACACACTGGGGTGGCAGAACACAATGGCAACACCACATCAACAGTGGAAAATGGCAGACTGTGGGTGGTGGCACAGGGGCTGACGTTGCACTAGACGGCTAAGCAGGGGTGACATTCAATTTAATGAGCTCTACTGCATTCAACCTACTGAGAAAAATGTGTGTTTAAGATTATGATGTTCCTGAAACATGAACCATCTGGAATGCAAGGAACTACTTTACCAATAATGCAGTTCTGCCACTGATGACCTCATCATTCTTTTACAATGAGGTTAGATCGCAGTGGAATTTGGGCATTTGTCTAATGAGGACCTCATGTTTTTAAGCATGGGTGAGGCAATGGTTCAGGCCTCACGTCAGTGCCGAAGCCGTAGCTCTACAGACCCAAGAGGCACGTTGCGCTGTCACCACTGCCGTGCTCGTTTTACTCCTGCAACGTCAGTCGCCGTGGAAACCGCCCAGCAGGACCGAAAGCTTTGACCACACAGCTGAGGAGGCCCAGAATGAGGCCTGGGGGCCAGAGGTCAGACCACCTTTCCTACCTCCGACTTTGTGTGACGGGGCCTGCTGTTCTGTAACACCACCAGGCGACAAAACACAACGATGACAAAACAGTAACAAAAGATACAAATTAAATCACAAATGCTTTAAATTAAAATTTAAATAAAGTCAGCTCTCAGTTACAATGGGCTCTACACAAGTTAAAAGCGAGGAGCGATTTCTGACAAAATTAAGCTGAAGAGCCTTGAAAGAACAGAGCATGCTGCAGTCTATGTGTCTAGCAGGGTTTGCTGAATTGTAAATTATAATAAGTGAATGGGCAGGGGAATGCAGGCAAATCTACAATCTACAGAATGCACAGACACATAAAAAAAAGTTAGCTTTCCCAAAATGCATCACGGCACCAAACCATAACCAAACCAATGCCATTCCAGCATTTGTAACCACGAGCAACTGGAACGAACCCACACCTCGTGAGACCGTACACAGGAAGGAAGGCTTTTCACAGAAGAACTGGGAGAAGGTTGCTGCATCCCAGGAGCAACCCTGATCTAGGGATTGTTATGGACAATTTACAAGTTCACAGAGTAAAACCCAGAACAGCTCATTTTACTTCAATTCTTAGCATAGCTGCAGTCCATATTCCAGTTTTGGAAGGACTCTCGGTTTTACTTCTCCAGCGAACACAAAGGCCTGTTCCAAAAAAGCAGGATTACGGAGTTAGCTGGATAACTGCACTAAGTTAAAACCCAGAACCCACCCAAATCTGGAATATAGACTGATATGGACCCAAATAGCTGTTCTGGGTTTTACTTTGTGCAGTTCTCCAGCTAACTCCGTAATCCAGCTTTGTGAAACGGGCCCCTGCTTTGCGATATAGCCCGTAGAGCAGCTGTCCACTCTACCTCACAGCTCCACAGGCTAAGTATGCATGCTCTCCAAGCGCACACTTTAGACCGCTTACAAACGGAAACGCAATCATTGGCAAGCTCGGGCCTTCACAGCGGCACGACAACACGGCACACGCATCACGGTGGGGTCTGAGGCGGCTGCAGAGCCATGGGATCATTCTGCAGTTACTAACCACCCACCCACTGCAGGCCGCCCCCTTCCCCCCAAACACCCAACCACTAGCCAGGGTGAAAGGGCTAAAACCAATCAGGGAGGGGTGGGAGGGGGCTTTAATGTACTAGGGGAAAGACGGCTGTTACTGGAGGCAGGAGCGGTATGTGGGGTTTGGGGGGGGTTTAGCGTTAGTGGAAACCTGCGCTTACCTTCGACGTCTCTCGAGAAAGTGCTCTTCAGAGACCAAGCGGGGCAATGAGCAGTGGCTTACAAAATTGATCATGAAAAGACACAGTCAATTAGACAGAAAAGGAGGGGCCAATTATGGCAATGTGGAGAACTGTGCTTGGGATGGAGTGATGGTGACAGAGAGGAAAGGGAGGACAAGGTTGAGCGACATTTAGGAAGACAAGACGTGGGCAGGCACGCGGGAGGGCCGGGGCTGAGAGTTGTGGTCAGATAATAATTTTGGCAAGGTGAAGCACAAGCAGGCGCTTGCACATGCGCTCCGTGGGAGAAACTGCCACCTCATGTACTTTCTATGCACAAACCAGAAAATTCTGCACTGAAACCCTCCATTGCTGTTTTGGGGATTCAGTCTTACTGAATTAAAGGGGCAAGTACATTTAGCATAGTGTACATTATCATAAAGTATGAAACAAATGTTGGAAATAATGAAACTGCGCGAGTGAAAGAAGATTAAACATTTGACATAACCTGTGCCAATTCATTTAGCAAACAACGGTGTTTACTTATCTGCGATGACATTCATTGTGGACACTAAACCATTTCGAGAACCGAAGTTCTCAGTCTTCTGTATGCCTTGGTTATAGTCCACCACTCCTTTACACACATACAGAGAAGCAGCTCTGGATAGCAGAACTGAATGGCAGAAATGGTGGGTGTAAAAATCAGGTCACAGCAGAGGAAGGTGGATGGCGTGCGTCAGGTCCTTTACTCTCTCTGTACAAAACCGCCCAACAAGTCATGACCGAGTCAAAGCACACCAATAATGTGCCACTAACTTATGACCTTCAAAAGGGACGTAAATGTAAGTTTAAAAAGAAAAAGGAAATAAAGAAATACATTTAAATACTTTTCTGTGCTCAATTGATCTTGTCCGGGACCAGGGTTAGCACTTTTTGACAGCATTTCAAAAGGTTCCGATACACCAGATGAGCTCAGTAAAGCGTAGAAAAGTATTTGAATCCAAAACAATTGCGTGTTTGTCCCAGGCCTGGCTGAGACTGAACGTCAAGTGGTACATTGTGCGTTTTTACATTCTGCCAAATACAGGGATGGTGACACGGGTCTGTCACAGTCACATGACCGGGGGAGAGCGAGACACTGGGAGGAGCCTGTGGAAAGGGAGGGGAGGAGTGGGAGGGAAAAAATGATTTTAAAAAATGGGAAAAGGGCACAAAGTGGGCACAGTGGCAGTTACCTGGGGGGATGCCCGGCTTGGACTTTTTGGCAGGCGTGGCGTCGTTGTGCAACTTGGGCTCAGAAAAGGAGGCGGTCCTGCTGGCAGCTGGGGTCTATGAGGAAGAGACAGGGGAGGGAGGTGTGAACAGTTCTGTACAGACCGGGGAGGGTGTGCACCGCAGGGGCGCATCACCAGCAATGGGCCAGCAGGAGACCGAGATGATCGCACCACCGAACACTGAGGCAAAACTGATGTGGGACTGGCTCTTAACACATGTACAGATGAACCTCAGAGAACCAAACATGTCGGGAATGAAAGTTGTTAGGAACCCTGAAAGTGACGTTGAATTGCACCAATTTTAGGAAATATTTACTATACTTCCCTTGTAGGCTACTCTTTAGCAACAGCCATTAAGATCAGTCCCTTGTCTAATTTCTGTATCATTTCAAGTTTCTCAATTAACAGTGTTGCTCGTTTACAGTTATATAATAGTTTGTATTAATGTTATACTTCAGATTGTTGGTTTTCTGAGTTTCGGATCTACTATTTGCAAAAAAGCTTTTCTGTATTCCACTGCATGTTCCTGTTCTTCCGGAAGATGCTTATGACAGACCAGCAATCAGGACTTAAGCCTGCAACCCTGGAGTCAAAGTATATGGTGTTCTCTAGAACTACTCTAGTTTCACAGGGTGTAACTGTAGCAGCAGCAGCGACGGTATAGGTAGGCTACTCAGCAGGGCTGAGTGCGTTTCCACCAACAGAGCTGGAGTACAGCACCTGAGGGCAAAATACATACAAACCTGCATCTGCACAAACACACTGAAGAAAATGGCTCTAAAAGCTTAGCTGCAGCATATGTACAATGGGCTTTACCCAGCCTGAGGAGGTGTACTGTCATCAGGATGTTATATTAAACAGAAGACAGACAAAAGCACATCTCTGTCGCTCCCGGGTGGAGGATGACGACAAAAGTCACACGCAGCCAGAATTCTGCCCCAGAAGAGCCAGGTCTTCAATTTTGCTGTGGCAGTTAACCCTGACAGACCCAAGCCCAATATTAAGAGGCTCGACGCAAATCACAAGAGGTTTTGGCTTTGGTTGAGGAAATTTTGTAGGGTTTTAATAGGGGTTCAAAACAATAGTAGAGCAGCCATTTCGACTGGTTGAAAAGATACAAGGTCGAGAATATGGGGAAGAGAGAGGGGAAAAGACATGCAACCAAGGTCGCCTGGTCGGATTCAAACCTCAAATGTCCCGGCTAGCAAGGAGCATGTTGATTGTGCTCTACAGGCTACGCCACCAAGCCACCCCCCCTCCCCCCAAACACCGGTTCTAACAGTGGTACCGAAATGCTGCCACTGGAGTTGAGGAGGAAGTTGGCGGTGTGCGCGGCCACGGGAGGCTGGTTGGGGATGGGCCTGTGACCCAGCGCCATGCCAACGATGGCGGTCATGTGGGTCTCCGTGCCGAAAACGTGGATGGGGATCCCAGTGGTCTTCCCTGTGGGGAGGGAGAAGACAGTCAGGCTCAGGGGACAGAAGTGCAATCGTGATACACTGTTGTAGTGAGGGACCTCACAGCGAACAAACAAATGCTAAACAGTATGCTCTGCCCACTACCTCAAAGCACTCCGATGACAAATCCCCTAGATTCATACGAAGATTGAGACTATTCCCTAACGAGTCGTGGAATTTGTTCCTTAATGAATCACGACTCCCTAAACACCCGGCTAATTAACTCAAAACCCCTGGGGGAAAACCAGCAAGACTCAACGTTAGGCGCACTTACTGTAGCCGCACTGAGGCAGGTTCTTAACAGCCCCGTTCTTAACAGCCCCATGCATTCGACTGTTCAAGGAAACCCTGCTTTTGACCGGGTCACTCACCCACTTCTCCCATCACCCTCAGCCCCTCCTGGTAGTTGGGGCCTCCTCGGCGCACGAAGATGGTGACCTCGTGCTCCTGCAGGGGGACCTGGTAGTCTTTGATGGCTCGCACGATGCCCTGTGTCACAGAGGACCGGCAGTCAGCTTTGTAGCCTGGCACTAATTTCTCAAAGAAACAGTGAACAAAAACTCATGTATAAATAAAAATAAATAAAATAAAAAATAAAAAAGAGCCTCACCTTGAAAGTGGCAGCAACATTTGTGAAGTTGGCAATGCTTCCGCCAATGATCAAGACTTTTCCTGCAATCAGAATGGAAATAATAGTACACTGGTCCAGGAACGAGAGCGGTCAGTGATCCATTAAGTGCTTCATGATCACAGTCACTTTCCAAACACACGCACACACTTAATGAGCTCCATAATGTTCGGGACAAAGACTTTTCTTGATTTGGCTCGGTACTCCACAATGCGTACATATAAAAAGTGCTGTAATTCCTACACGGTGAAACCAAAATAAATAAAAATATAAAAGCACCACATTAACCACATGTGAATCGTTTCATAACAAATCTAAAATGGTGCAGCCAAAAAAAAAAAAAAGAGAAGAAAAAGTGTGCCAAACATTAGCTCACTCGACACACAGTGTTTGTACAGCGGACATAGCGTGCGTCTTGTATTCGCTAAGTGCTTTGGTATGACTTTCCCTCGTGCAGACAGCCCAGCGGTAATCTGAAGAGGGCGTACCGTCTTTGTGTTTCTCCCGGGTCATTAGCGACAGGATGGTCTTGGCGTAGTCGTACGTCTGCTGCTCGCTGGGCGCCCCGGAGTACTCCCCGTAGTTAGCCAGCTCGTCCACTCCGCCCAAGTCACAGATGGTGTCACTGGGAAACATTCAAACTCAGCGGTCATCAAGCGGTTCCAGAAAACAACCGTGTTGAGGAGAAACGGAGAAGCACGCATCCTTACAGTCAGTTGTAAAAGGGTGTCTCTTTTCTAGTCGGACAGCTCATTTATGAATCATCCCCCCATAAATTTCCATATGTATCACTCGACTCTCGTTTAACTACCATTATTAGCCGTGTAATTTTCAAGAGCCTTTGGACTTTGGTGGAACGCAAACATTAGCCCACGAAACGAGCAAACAGAATGTGAATGTAAAGAATGTGCAGGAGACCGATAAGTTCAGCGACTTCACTGGTGTGCTGGCGCCAAAGGGCGAGCACCCCAACTGTCAACATCGGTGAAAATCTTCACAATGTAAACAGTGCTTCTGCAGTATCTCATGTTTGTTCAGGTCACTGAATAAACAGTAGAAAAATAATACCGGTTATAAACCAGCACTGACGCAACAACTGCCAGCTCCCAGATTAGAAAAGGCTACAGAAACCCCTTGAGCGCAAGGACAAAACCTAAATACTGAAGAGTAGTCGAGCTAACTAATGTTTCCCCTTTCAATTCATAGCACTAGTAAGAAGGCAGGCCTGGAATCATCAAAGCAAGTCAATGGATGAGATCATATCCATTGAGGCAGGTGGTGATACATTATGATGACTCTGCAGTTCTTGGGATTTAGGGAAGCTATGATAAAATCTTGAGTGCCAGCCAGCGTGTGGTAATTTGTAAGCTCCAGAGGTCACTGGTGCTGCACACTACCTGTACACCACAGATGCCCCTCCGCCGGCCACCATGGTCCAGATCCTGCCCCTTGGGTTGAGCAGGGTCAGCTTCAGGCTGGCTCCGCTCTTGGAGTCCAGGTCTGCGATGTAGGCTTCCTGTAAAGACAAACAGTGTAGAGACGCGTTACTGCTGGCCGCTTCATCATATCCTCGGGCTCCTAAATCTGCTAATAGAGCTCGCTTTGCCAAAATGACAAAATAGTTTTTCCAACTTTCTAATCAGCATCATATATCCACAACAGCAGCATGTTGAAAAAGTGATAATGGCTAATATTAAAACAGTCCCTGATGTACAGTACTGGCACAGATTATGGAAACACTGCATTTATAGGCAGATTTATATGCATTATTTTGCAACAATTTCTCTTTTTGATATAATAAATGTAATAAACAAACAATTAAACTGATATGAACTAACTTCCAATATGCATTAGTTCATACTGCCTACTGAACATCCTAATGCATCTTACTGTCGGAAATGTCATAATCGGTTTGAACATGCATTTCTTTGTCTAGTGTTATTCTACATGGAATTATAATATTCATGCAATTAAAAGCTTTTTTGGCTTGTATACTTTATTTAAAATGACTGAAGGCCACATAGTGGCATTACCACTTGTGGTCAAGAAGATGACAGTCCTAAATTGACAAGACAAAATATTTACATATTAAAATGGTTCTTTACCCTGATAAGCAGCCTAAACCTGAATAGCCGGTTTCAGAAGGGGTGGTTTAGGTGTGCACACTAAAGGAACACACGTAGACATATTTGTTTTTCATTTCTCATCTGTGACACAAGCGCAGCGAAAAGTACTCAGCAAGATGGAACAACATGCTTTATTTACATTCACAGGTTATATACGGCAGCTATATACTAATTGTTACACCTACAGATAGCTCCGTAATTTTTGGGATAAAGAAATGTCTTTTCTTGATATGCCTCACAATTTTAATTAATTGTAATCAAACAATTCACATTAGTTCAAGCGCAGATTCTCAGCTTTTATTAAAATGTATTTTTTAAAATTGCTCATGAACATTCATCCTGAAATGATGCCCCTGTTGTAAATGGTTGGCATTTATATAGCGCCTTTATCCAAAGCGCTGTACAATTGATGCTTCTCATTCACCCACTCATACACACACTCACACCAACGGCGATTGGCTGCCATGCAAGGTACCGACCAGCTCGTCAGGATCATTTAGGGGTTAGGTGTCTTGCTCAGGGACACTTCGACACAGGGGGATCGAACCGGCAACCCTCCGACTGCTCTTACTGCCTGAGCCATGTCGCCCCCATTGTCGCCCCAGCCATTGTGCAGGAACATATCTACCCAATGTGCTTATTCTGATTTTTAAGGTTTTGGCTGTGGTCTATGCTTGTGGAGCATGCTTGTACAGCCTATAATAGATAGATTTTTTAATCGGTTAATCGCTAAAATGTCACCAAACCAAGAAAACACTGAAAATACCCATCCCTAGCAAAAACCGGGCAGCAAATTAAGGTTAGGTGCACATTAGGCTCAGCGCATCAAATAAGCAAAACTAAAACAAATAATATCCTGATCACATGGTGCGGTTGCTATGGGTCAGTGATCCCACCACGGCTGCCAAAATAGGCCCGGCCTGGTGACACAAACAATGCCAACTTCACATGGTTATTTATAGCAGGCATTTATGGCACTGCCATTAAAACAAGGAGCAGTTTATGTAGCGACGTGGAACCTGGATAAGTCAGAGATGACTTCACTTCCTACTGAAATTACCCAAACCATCTGATAAATGTCCCCGAAGCACGGAGGAGACATTCTAATTCTATAAGACAGGGTAGGGTACCTCAGGGTAGGCCTCCCTCCCAAAGGGCGGTGGGAACTCCACGTCTCCCCACTTCGCCTTGCATATGTAGTCAGCCGTGGCATCGATTTTGGCCGCCATATCCAGTACGAAGACACCCTCTTCGGTGACCACTGGGAGAGGAGATGAAACAAAACGCGCATTAAGAAACAAACCCACAAGAGCCCCCTTTCTCTACTTCTCAACCAACAACCTTGCCCAATTAACCGAGGATCAAATTGATTGTGAAAGCTTAGCATCAGCTTCTCTTTCTGATGTTGCACTATGTAGCCTAAATCAGCATTGGACTTCAGATAGCATAAAATGGCCCACCCAGTTACTGCCCAACTGAGAATACAGGATACTTCACTGTTGTGTAATTGCTCTAAATTAAAACAATTTGAACACTGACACAAAACCCAATCCCATTTCTGGCATTTAATAGTAATAAACAGGCTGTGTGCAAGTGTGACAGAACTGCACTTCCCCTCTTCACAGTAGGTGGGGAAAAGTGATCAAGTAGTACACTTCATACATGGACAAAAAGCTGTAAATATTTGCCTAAAATTTCAGCATGTGATAAAAAGAACTTGCCTGAGATGACACACTTGCGTCAGTCCTACTTCTATGTTTCTAACAGTTAACCATGTTTCCCAATCATACACTTGTAACAGCGAGTACAGAAGGACATTGCCAAATACTGAACTATTCCTGACATTTCTTTTTAAATGTAAAGAATACTTCAGTATTAGCTCAAAATAAAAATCCACAGAAGGAATGTGCACTTTGATCAGAATGAATGACATGGAAGCACTTAGAAAAGAAAAAAATACAAAGAATACAAAAGCAGTTGTATTGCATGTATATTCACGTTTGTAAAAAAACAAAAAACTTCCTTAGGGGTAAAAGTTTCTCTGTGGACTCAAATTTGGTAATGTGTAGCTGGGCGCAGCTCTGCTCCACATTGCTCTTATGTTTACAGAGACCCCTTGTGCACGGGTGTTGCATGAAATGCAGCAGTAAATTCTCAAACTTTCCCAATTTTCTCAACCACAGCCAAACCTCCTCAGGATTTGGGTGGAACCACTTCATAGTGGGCATGGGACTGAAAGGGTTAGCTAAATTAGCTTCACCCATTAGATCCAAACGACATTCGTCCATCGGGCTAGTTGGGGTCATAGTGAGACTCTTGACATACGGGGGGGGTTGTTTACGTTTTAACATACTGTGAGGGGCTGGGGTTCAGGTTACAGAAGTGACACTGCCACTCAACTGTAGCCCCCCCTCCAGGGACCTTGGGAGCTCTTGAAAAATGCACTACTCAGAAGCAGGCTGCTTAGAAAAAGTACTCCGACGCAGGTTCCTTGAGCTAAGAGACAGAAACAGTGCAACAAACGGAGCCAATAACACTGCTTCGGAAACGGACAAAGCAGAAGGGTACTGTTTGAGTTGTGAGTTTTAAGCAACACACAAACTGAAAGCTCCTACAGGTGGAGCAAACTTCAAGCAGAATACAGGAAGCTGCAGACGTGAGAGCCCGGCCCAGTGTCAGCTCTCTATAGGGAGAACATCAAAGCATCAGCATCTGCCTCGATCTGCATCCGACCGCGTAGGAACATCTGCTGCAGGGCTAACACGGTGAGCCCTCATTAATACACTTCAAAAGGCATACAGGCTTCATCAAATTCATTTCGGAAAAACCAGTCATCTTACTGTGCGGATTATTCATGCCATATTGGACATGCGAATATCCGGATATGCCCGTGGAAACGGGTCGTTACATTATTTAACTACACATATTTGAAATGCTTCCGCTTGCCCCTTTCCATCTCCTTGTTTTTCAACATGTAACAGCAGCCCACTTCTAAGCCAACCTATTTCAGCGGTATAGCCATCACCATTCAGACCGAGGAGGTGCAGAAGAAGGATGAAAGGGAAACAGATGCTTTTTATAACTGCAGGCTGCCAAATCCCATCAATTGGGATCTTTCAGGAGACTTCCATCAGGGAACCAGTGACGCCCCTTTGAAAAAATGCCCTTGAACAGACGGTTGCTTCGCCTCAACGGTTCATTGGAGACTCAAATAAGTCTTCAGTCCCGTTTCTGTTTGCGTTTGTTTGATAGTGAGATGGTATAACGTCTGCAAATAGTACACTGGTTGGAGATTGTGACTAATGAGTCATGGCGTGGTATTCAACTTCCATGTGAGAAGTGTGTGTGTGTGTGTGTGTGTGTGTGTGTGTGTGTGTGTGAGAGAAGGGGGGCATACCCAGTGGGTTTATCTCCAGGTAGGTGAAGTACAAGTCCTCGTACAGATTGAAGAGTCCCACAATGAAGCTGGCCAGCACCCTGCGGGAGAAAAAGTAGTCAGACCCTAAACTTTACAAACAGATCTGCTTAACTCAACAGGACTGAGCAAAGAAAATCGCATTGGATCAGCTTTCAGCAAACGCTTAAAAAAAATAAAAAAACACACCGCTCCACTGTAGCTTTGCGCTGACTTCCGAAAGCCTGCAAATTCAGTTCATGCCCGTAGTCATTTGAAAGCAAATTTATTGTGGGTTCTACCCAAGACATGAATTTCCAACACGACTCAACCCAACTCAGCCCAGCTCCATCGAACCACATCACTGCCGGGAACTGTTTCCGCCCATTGAATTGTTGTGATTACAGGCCTGATATTTAACGGCAACAAACACACAAGCCGCCCCGTCTCAGCGCCCCAAGCTGGAGCGTGTGGGGCTATAAATACACCAGACATCTAATTCAATCTTTCCCGTCCTGCAGAGGCCGGCGTGGGGAGTATTTTTCCACCCTGTCGTTTTCTCGGCCGCTGTTCGTGTGATGGGCCCGTCACTGAGAGACCGACTTGGGCCCTGGCACCGGGTTCTGCTGGGAGCTGGAGCCTGAGGTGGCGCAGGGCCAGTGGGGACAGAACTGCAGACAGGCTGACAGGTTTTAGAGGGGGTTGGGGTGGAGGGGAGACGGATTCGGTGTGATAGCCATCGAAGCGAAAGGGAGAGCTCCACTGACGTGTTTGGAATGAGGGATTACAGCAATGCAGTGGGGTGTGAGCTGGCTTCATTTGCCTGAAAAATTACAGCACCCTTGGTGTAGCTTTTATGCATTGTCGTTCTGTTTCCCCTTAGGTGGTTTGGCTGCTTTGCACGGTGCAATTTTTGACAACACTTGACTATAACTCTTATACAGTTACACAACTCCTATACACACACAGCAACACCGAGTTGGGCAGGGTAGTATTGATGAGCCCATTTTTCCCTGTAGACCATCTCAGCGATCTTAATTCCAAGCCTATAGGGATTGCTGGTTTTTGTTTCTGCCTTAATATCAGCAACCAATTCAGACTAAAGAATCCAGGTGAGGCGAGTTAACCATGTCATCAACTGCTTTCATTTATCAATGAAGTGCTGAGTAACTACAAAACCCAGCACACCCTTCGGCTCTCCGGGACCAGGATTGAAGACCACCGACCCGTCTGCTCACGGTCTGAAGGCCGTCCCCCGTCACTCACTCTTTCTTGCCGGGGGGCACGTGGGTGAGCAGCTGACTCAGCACTGTTTCCTCGCTCAGCTTCTCATCCACCGCCACCAGGTGCTTCTGGGCCTTGGAGTCCACGTCGCCCACGTCCACCCCGCCCTCGTGGTGGAAGAGCACGTAGTCGCCCTCTCGCGTGGCGTAGATGCAGACGTAGAACTCCTCCTCCTGAGGGAGGGGGAAACCTTGGGTGAGGACGGCTCGCTCAGACACAACAGATTAAACACACAGACTTTAAGGCCGTTAACAGTGCCCCTCAAACACAAACACGGCCCTGCTTTTCTTTTCTGCCAGGTCAACAGTGCTACTGATTAGACCAGACTGCCTTCACACCGGACTCCCAGATAAAGCAGTTCCCAAACCTCAAGGACCGCGAGTAGCTGATCCCTGCTTTAAGGGGCCGGGGCAGACCAGGACAGGCTGTATCTTTTCCCAAAAGGGCCGGTGTGGGCGCAGGTTTTTGCTTTAGCCCAGCACGGAGGCACCTGATGTTTCTGGTCAAGGACTTCATTGAAGCCAATGATGAGATGAATTGCTGAATCAGATGGACTAAAACAAAAACCTGCATACCCAATGGCCTTTTTCGGAAAAGACTGATACCCCGGCTTTAAGGAAAAACGAGCAGACAGACTGGAAACGAGGGAGAGAGGAAGAGAGGAAGATGCAGGGAGATATTTATGGTGACACACAAAAACACACAAAAACAAAAACAGAAATGAAATGACCTTACCTGTTCATGAGCTACAAACGGCTCGATGAGGAAATTCTTCAGGGTGCCCTTAGCTTTTCCGACCTGGGGAAAAAAAATAAAAACAGTTAAAAAAGCTTAAACAAAACCACTACAGTTGAAGGACGGTGCAGCGCAGGGTTAGAAGTGTGAGCGATGAGGGACAGAAACAGTAGGACACTGGAGAAAAGAGGCCAGCTAAACCACCTCACCTCCAGGTCCTGTGGGAATGGGCACTCACCACAACCATTACACTGCAAGGGTAAATAATGCGGAATAAAGTGCATCTAGAGGTACCTGACGGGCAACTTCCAGATCTACCCCCAACACCGGGGTGGAACTCTTGAAAAGGGGAAGGAGGAAGGAGAAAGGAGAGGACGAAGGCGCTCCTATTAAGGCTCGAGCTGTATAGCTCAGTGACACAACACAAGGGTCCTTCCGGAAATTAGCGGTCAATAAGACAGCATTCTTACATCAAAACAAACCCTGAAAATATCAGAAAGAGATTTAATTGTGGTCTCCTACAACCTCCTTGAAAACCATAACGCCCTTTCTCTTGAAATGATAGGAATTTCTGGTGACAACGAAAATTAATTGTCCCTTGCGGTCATTCCTGTGCGACGTAAAGTGACACAAGATCAATTAAAAAGTTTTTGCCAGCTTTGGCGACAACAAAAAATTAATTCGGCAGCGCTTCACGCCTAGAGCTAATCCGGTGCGGGCTCTGTGCAGCCATTAGCTGACGCAACGCCGTGGGGAACGAGTCTGGCGGGGGCCGCACAGCAGACCATGGCATTCGCAAGAACAGTGAATGGTGACATTTAAAACAGACAAGTTTAAAAATAAATGTCAAAAAAGCTGAAAAATCAGAGCTGTCCTTTCAGCTCAAAGGAGCAGGGCGGAATTTGCCGGCAAAGGAGCTGAACCCCTCGGTGCTGCGTGACTAAATGAAATGCATGCATGAAACCGGGAGGGTGAGGGGAGAGGAGAAAAGAGAAAACAGAAGAAAAAACATGACAGAGAAGAGAGCGAGAGAAGGTGTGGGAGAGCAGCAAAATTGCTTTATCGTAGGACAAACAAGAATTCCTGAGATGTCCCTCCCGTTTTTGACGCTTATGTTACACAACCTCTGGCCTTATGTAATCCTACACCGAACGTGGGGCCCTAGAGTTAGCAGTCCGCTGTGAAACCGACCATGAACGATGTGCAGTGGGCGCCCGTGGTGAGAACAGGAAATGTTAATCAGTTTGGGGAGGGACTCCTGTCGATTTTAGACACCCTCCGCCCTCCGCCCCGGTGAGGATTCTGCCGAGCCTGGCAGATCTCGGGCTCAGACGTAAGCCCACTACCGCACGCTCGCACGGTGCAGATTCAGAGGAACGGGGAAATGAGCCAGCCCTGTGCTGGGACTGCGCTCCAATCTGGGTCAGTGTGGGCTGGAAGCACAGGAACTGCAGCAGTGCGCGTCAGGGACAGCCAGGTTGGAGAAACAACTGTACTTAACTGTGTAAATTAGGCACACGATCGACACAGGAATATTGTATTTTTATGTAAAGATATGCTACTGTGGAGACAAAGCAAATTCATCATGGATCAAACATTCATTGTATCCACTGTCAAGGTGCAATTTTAAAAGCTCAAAAGGTAAGCACTTTCAACATTTTCATCAAAGCCAGCTAATGTGATAGAACGTATCTGGCATGTGGCAGTCACGTGCCCCTAACTGAACACGTTCTGGTTTACGGTTGGTTGCAAACACGGTTATTGGAGTTGCCAGGGACAGGCGGTGAAATTGGCTGAAGAGCATGAATTCAGCCTGCCAGACATCACTCAAACTCAAGCCCCCGTTAAGGTTCAGCATGAAGAGAAGGCGAACACTAATGAAATCTGAAAATGACATTTCCCCGAGTGCCAGGGGATTCTTCCCATTACCTGAAGCACAACTGCACTGTTAATGAGCCAGTGAATGAGTGAGTGAGTGTTATCCATAGAGCCCCTCAGCACTACTATGGTCTGAATGAAGAGAGCTTTGGCTCCTTCAGAACACAGGAGGCTGGGGGTGCTGGTGACAGTGGTAGCTCAGATTCCAGAGCGACTCATACTAACATACTTAAAATACTATCTGAGGATTAGTTGCTGTATTTTACATTACATTACTGCTACAACATTCAAAATACAAGAATTTGACTGAATAGCAAATGATTGTGGAATGCTCATTTATAAAAGTAGGGGTTGCATAGCTCCAGTTCTGGAGGACAGTTTGTTTGCTGGTTTTCGCTCAAAGCGATTATTCTGACATTTTCTAAACGGCTGTTTACACCACTGCTGGTTGAAGATTATACCTCTCCAACATTAAAACTATAACTCCTAAGGGGAGCTCAGCGACGTTAGCCAGGCTAGCAGGATGCTAGCATGGCGCCTGCACTCACCGTGGTCTCCCTCATGAGGCGGGGCTTCAGCCATTCCCGCACGCCCGGCAGGTCCAGGTCGACCCCCACCAGACCCAGCTTCCCTCTCCTCTTTATCAGCTGGTCTGGCTTCACCACCAACCGCTGTGACACAACGAGAAAAACACAACCTGCTACCAAACCGCACAGGTGACGCAAAGGCTATCGATAGCAAAGGCTATCGATTAAGTGCCTTGCTCCACCACTTGTTTTTTCCTTCTGTCCACAGATGAGAATAAGGGGTTCCTAGAAATCCGATGAACAACCTGCCTCGGAGATGCAATTTATAATGGATGTGGTGGAGCCTAGAGTGTAGCTATCAAAGAAGAGGAGCGTAGGGAACGAATAGCGATTTCTGCTATTTCTGGAAGCCTACCAACCTAAATACCCACAAGTAAAAGTCAGTTCAATTTTCAAATCAATCACAGTGCCCCGACTGCCCAGCTCCTGCCTGACCCAGGCACTGACTGTTTCCCTGCAACGCCCAGCAGATGAGTCGTACTGGAACATTAAGCTGCAAGCACTAAATAAACTTAAGTGAACGTTGCGTTCCATTACGACCCAACATTCAAACTAAAGGTCTTTTCCATTACCCACACCCGCATTTCATCTAAGAGCGGCTTGAGTCCCTCAGAATAATCTCTCGCTCCCCTCCATTGAACTGGACTGACCCTCTTAGCTAAGTACGGGTCTGTAATGTAGTTTATACTTCACGTGGACGCTAAGAGGGAGCTAAAGCGGGGGAGCGGGGCAGGAGCCGTCGGCGAGACGGGCCTGGATCAGCGAGACGGGCCTGGATCAGCATCCTAACCTCTGTGAGCAGCCAGGGGTGGTCCTGAGCAAGTCGGTCCCAGTCGGTGTCGTTGGTCACGCTGGCGTACTTGAAGCGGTTCTGCACGGCGGCTGAGGTGCAGATGTACTTGTAGAGGAACTCCTTCCCTGTCTGCTCCGAGATGGCTTTGGCTGACATGGCTGCTCAGTCCACAGATAGGCTGGAGGAGAAGAATGATGGGAGGTGTTTTTTTTAGCAAGTTTGTGGGGGGGGGGGGGGGGGGCATCAAGAGGTTTTCAGAGAATGAGAGACAGCAGGGATTGAGGAAGGCAGAGGCTGTTTGGGGGCTGATATTTCCCATTTGTCATCCCTTCTGTTACTATGTAAAGCATCTTTGGGACAGTCTGTTGTGAAAAGCGCTATACAAATAAAATTGAATTGACTTGACAGAGACAAAGACTGTCAACACCCTACTGAGAGTACCAGCAGATTTCTGAGCTTAACACAAAGCAGAACTTTTTACTACATGACAAACTACAACAGTTCCACTCAGATAATGTTGGTCAGAGAAATACATGACAGTGCAGTGTTTTACTTAAATCTTTTATTCAGAAACAAAGCAATGTGGTCTGTGCCCAGGAGAAATATATATGGCTAATTATCATGACAGCCATACACAACAGGGATCCTCTGACCATAATGCTCATGAAAGCTCTCAGATAATCAGACTTTTAGAACAGAGGGACATCAGAGTGTAGTTCAGCTGGTCTTCACAGTCACAAATGGGACCTTCCCAAGCAATTCACTCAGCTTTCTGATACCTTAAATATTGGACACTTCCCACATCATTTTCAAAATTAAGATACCATTACAGGACAAAAAACTAAACCGAGACCTAATTGAAGAGAAAGACCACAGGTTTATAAAGTCTAGAACATTCCCCCAGCAACATAGCTTGATTATCTGAAAGACAGGGCCTACAAAAAAAAAACATTTTCATTGGGATGTTTTAAACATTTGATACCTGAAAAGCACAACAGAAACAACGTAGATTTAAAAAAAGACAATGCTTTAGAGAAGAATCAATCATGTCTGGCTAAAGAATGGTTAGTAAAGATAACTAGGCATGAACAAGCCTGCCAAAAGATTCCACGTCATCAACTTAATTTCCACTTACAGGGGGACATGCTTAGCATTGGGACATGTGAATACCCAACACAAAACGAACATTTGCAAGAGCAAGATGGTCAAGAATGAAGGTGGACTAAAAATGTAATGGCATTATTTGGCTCCACACTAAAGGGCTCCACTCCATCCCCATTAGTCCAGTATGAACACAACAATTCAGGGTTTAACCCTTTGGCTCCTTGAGAATAAACCAAAATATCATAACAGCAAAGGGATGATATGATGAAGATATTTCAGGATTAAAAGGAAACTTAAAGGGTTTCACTAACCTCTTTCAATGTCAATATAAAAATAACACTGCGCACACACACTTTTCATACATTGAAACATTGCGGTTAACCTTTCAGTGTGTGAATTGAACTTTTCAAATGCACCTGACTGAAGCCTATGTCTGGTCACCCATTTCGTTTCCCTTTGGTCTTATTCCTTTTCTCCGCGTTCCTCCTTTGTTTAGTGCGGTTAAAAATAGCCCAGCCTTCCAGCCGAATCGGCGGTGACATCACTCAGTTCATTAGCCCCAGACGTGACACAGGACAAGAGAAATGGGCCCTCCAGCCAGCCGCCTTAAATAATCATGGTTATTAGAGTTCCCTGGAAAAACCCAGCACCAATAACTCTAACAAGCACAAAAAGATGGACATGAACTCTCACTCACGGACTCAAAACACTTGCACTTTGTCCATCACATAGCAAGTTGCATGCACACATTCACAATCATACATGCAAACCCACTTCCTTGCCACCTGCCAAACACAAATTAAACTAGTTAGCCAATGAGCACACACAAAAAGGGTGTCAATAAACCAAACTTGAATAAGGGTCATTCAGTGAAAGATCAACCAAAGGCGTGGGAGTTGACCACTCTGATTTTGCTGGAAGTTTGTGTAAATATTCTTTATATATTCAATAAAAAACTTCCAAAACATTAGCCTCAATGGACTTGTTATTCTAGAGATATTGGGTCATAAAATGGGACTAGGGACAGATAATTGTGATGTTGATAGCTCACAGACATCAGGAATGGAATGGAATTAAAAATGGGCTGCAATCACTACATGTTGAAACCAAAATGTATAAAAATGTGGTTTATTAAAAGCTGGAAATCTGCAATTTGACCACATATGAATTGTTTGATTAGAAACAGTGGAAATAAAACATTAATCAAAAAAAGCAAGAAAAGGGCAAGATGTGTCCAAACTTTTGACTGGTACTGTATGTAAATTATGTATATGTAAATGTTCCTGTAAATTGAGGCCCTGTTTGAACTTATCAAAACATGCTCAGGCACTGCAGTATAATGTAAATTTGTTGACAGTAGGCCCATTGTACCTTTTGAACATTCTCCCTTACCATCAACTTGGTTGAATATCAGGTAACACTTTTTGTTGGTCCATAACAGGATATGTTTTTGAGAGATGTGTTTGAAGACACATGGTCACCACAGATGAATGACCTCAGACATCAGCAACAGGCAAGAAAAGATAACAATAAAGAAAGTTTTTCCTTCGTCCTCCGGTCTGCAATTTACATTACACAATCAACAAAGTTTTATGGCTAACGTCGCCCCAGCTGCATGTGCAGTCTATGAGCTACATATCATGTTGCCACAGACAACCTCCAAACCACAAACGGGAAACACTGAAATGACTCTGCCGTTGTACGATTATTCCTCAGCTCTCCCCATAATAGACAGAGGCAACATTCAATCAAGCCCAACAACCAACTGATCTTCAACTGAGCTGCCAAGTTGCCACTGGCAGATGCGATGGTTCCAATTTCCCCAACATCGTGCTTCAGGTGCACTGGTGAAGAACAAACAAACCCAAATCAAGTCGGTTGGGACATGCAGTATGCAAGAGCCAAATCTGCCTACGCTTTCACACTGGGCACATTGGGAGCAGTGCACAGAAAAGACTTGAGGCTGAACAGAGAGAGTTACATGCTCATAGTCAAATCAGGACAGGCCAGAGAACCCAGAGCCCATTGGCTATGGAGAGCTAATTCGGCCAGAATGAACTTCTCCAGAGTGGCAGTTTGGTCACAGAGAGTGTTTTGTTCCCGACCGTGTCCAAGTGGCATTAGAACGGTTGCTCTCCATGCTCAGAATTGTTCGGCCTGCAGTGGAAAAGAGGCTAGAGAGCCTATTGGGCCAAGAAGAGCCTAGACTGCAGAAGGTAGAAACAATGAGAATGAGCAGATTTCAGAGTACGAACAACAAGCCGCAACAAAATAAAACCAAAAACCCTACGAACACAAACAAACCCAGTATGTATTTTTCGCACGTACTTCCTGTAGGAGAAATCAAAATGGCTTCTGACCTCCACACTGTCAGATCCGTCAGCCCGTTCGCCAAAGCTGTGAAACCGCGGCATCGGAAAAGCAAAGGAATTGCAAGATTTCAGGGCTCGGCAGTCGTCTTAACACACGCGGCTCAGTGTTCTCCCCTCCGCCTACAGAGGGGTCTTTGTGCGTTTGCTGCAGTGCCCGGCCTCGACATGCACACGGTCAGACCCGGCAGCGGCGTGTTGCACAAGCCGCGGAGCTGCGTAACTCATTGTGTTCGTACGCTCCCGGATCGCGGAGGCGACGCACGTTTTTGCCGAAAGGCCGTCTCGGGTGGCTGCAGTTAGCTTCCTGAGCCACCTCCACCCGAGGAAACCCCGGGGGCTACTCAATCGCTGCGGTCGTCTCAGCCCCCCCGCAAAGGAAACCCAGAGTGTACTGCAGGAATCTCCAACATGCTCCTACATACATGTAGCCAGGAATATCAGTGCCACCGTGTTGCACTTTAAAGCTATCGATTAAATAAGGAACAAACTTACAGCTCGCAAGGCAAGCTACAAATCATTAACACTGACATGGGCAAAGTGACACCCCCATCCATGCTAACGGTATATTGCACATTAAAAACAAAGCTGGCCTATTCTGTCTAGGAAAACAAAACAATTAATCCCATTGTTTCAGGAAAAGCAGTCTCAAGAAAAGGTCATGACCTCTGTGGTGAAAGGTGCCCAGCTGGTTTAAATGAAGCCATATGCCCAGGAAGAGCTGGGGCTAAAAGACGGTGGGTGGTAGAAACCCCCTCCATGGCCTCACACTGACTACAACTGCCACTAAATCCCACCATAGTGGACATTAGCCAAAAACCAAGGCCCCTACATGTGGAGGGACATTAGTACATCAATCACCACAGACTCGTATGACATCACAAAGGGGGACCAATGATGCCAATCTGTGGTAGATTCTACTCTGTGAGTGACAGCCCAGAGACACCGCTCCTCTAGAGAGGACACAGGTAATCAGAAGGCTGTGGGTCTTCCTCTGTGCCAACAATGAGGGGAGGGGGTCTGTTTTCACAAGAAAATCAGGAGATGAGGAGGGGTGATAAGGGCACACACCCCTCCTATCGCTGGCCCATGGTGAGCACTCGGGACCCGTTTGTCTTGCTGTCACACAGTTAATTAGTAAGATTTCTTTTCTTTTTGCAAGAGTGGCAGAAACTCTGCAATCTGTGCTCACGTGGTCTTTATGGACAGGATAGCAGGCAAAGAAGTGCAGTAGTGGCCAAAGTACTAGTTTAACTAGGGAGTTTAACCCTCCTATTATGTTTGGGGTTGATTTGACCCCATTTAGTGTTTGACGTCTGTTAAAAATCAGTTAACCTTGTTTCAAATTGATACTGTATGGTTTTATTTTTCTAATATTGAGGGATTAAATATTGATATTGCAATATTAAATCCTGGACCAACTTCGCATACAATCTTGTTGTGTGGGGTTCTTTTTACCATCTGTAATTGTATAAAATGTCAGATAATATACAATCATTTTTAATTTTATCCCAGATTTATTTTGATGATTCTGGTGGCACGTTCCCATACAGGTGCCAACGTTTCACTTACTGTCTCTTAGGCTCTAAAATGTTTCTAAGATGTTTCTCAGATTTTTCATATTTATGGATAAAAGACAACCAAAGTGTCAAAATATTTCTATTACAATAATTGTGTGTTCATATAAACTACAAAACTGAAACATAAAAGCGGTCATAAAATCTTAAAATAAGCACGCACGCACGCACGCACGCACGCACGCACGCACGCACGCACGCACGCACGCACGCACGCACGCACGCACGCACGCACGCACGCACGCACGCACGCACGCACGCACGCACGCACGCACGCACGCACGCACGCACGCACGCACGCACGCACGCACGCACGCACGCACGCACGCACGCACGCACGCACGCACGCACGCACGCACGCACGCACGCACGCACGCACGCACGCACGCACGCACGGTGTGTGAAATAAACTGAGATGTGGCAAAGAGCTGGAGACCAGAACACCCCTGTTCCATTTCTCATTTCTCATTTTCTGAAAATGCAAAATGGTCATGTATATAACACATTATGCAACCGGGAAAAAATACAATAAAATCACTCCTGTCATTATACTTCAGAGAAGCCAGAATGTCACTGCATACTGCCTATTGGCCTCAGGCTAGTCTGTCAGAGGTTCATATACTTGTTGCATTTCACTTACATTCATTCTCATGGGTTCAACAGAGTGGAACAATACCCAATTAAGATTACATGTTACCAGTGGACCACATAACTGGTTTTCACCAGATGGACTTGCCTTCAAGGTAGAATACAAGCAACTCATTACACACCCAAGCCATTGCTAAAGCTTTTGTGATCTCCTCAACACTAGATAGCCATTGGTTATAATCCTCGACATTTTCAAATCACAGTATACAAGTGTCGTACCCGAAACCACACCGTCCGGTTATGCAGTATCCTTAAAACATCACTTGCTTAAGGCGAGCAGGTACAGCACACGCTGAGTCTATGACAAAGACACAATGGCAACTCTGGAATCTTCATGGGGAAGAACGAGCCACTCCCCTCATCAGGACTGTTGCTTCACTAGCCACCTTCCGGCACGTTCTGACCATATAACCATTTGCACTCACTGCACCTTCACTACCAACATACTTCCAACATACACTGAACATGGAACTCACTTGTGCCCAATGATGCCATTAAACAACAATCGCTTGCGTCCTATTTTAAAGATCGGTATGGCATCTAGCACCGTTCAGACTGTATCCTCTGTAGCATTTCAGCTCTATGAAAGCTTTTATCTAGTAACGAATGTCATCGAGCCCTAGATAAGACAATCTACAAAAACAATTAATTATTTATAAATAAGTGTCTCAGGGCCAGACCAGTCAAAGTCTGATGCCTGAAGATACAGTATATGATTCAAAATAAAGAAAAATACTTTGATAACAACTCCCTGAATTACACTTCAAATATATTTTCACTGCAGTCTAGCAAAATTGCATGAAACCTAAATGTTATAAATATTTATAAGAGGTGATGTTTTCTTAAATTGAAATAGGGAATATTCAGTCAGGAGCAGACATCTGCAAGATGCTGCCATATCTGTATCAGAAGCTGGACTTTGTGGTAATGTTTGCACCACCCTGTTAATATTTCCTCCTTTTACTGGCTTTGCTTGTAATGTTGTGACCATTTACCATGTGTATTACTTATGAAAACAGAACTTTTTTGATGAAAAACATTAACACTTATAACCAACAAGTAATACTTAATTCATTTAATTTTAAATAGTTCCTCAAAACTAATTTGAGCATATATGAACACTGTTCACCTACAAAGGTAGAAACACGTTACTTAGTTACCATTCGCCCGACTTCAGCGTGACTCAACTCCACGTCCTGCGGGCATTCGCTTCAACCATGCTACACCACCTGATTTCACAAATTATCTTATCTGAACCAAGCAGGTAAAATAATTAGTGAAATCAGGTAATGTAGCACACAGTAGGAGCAAATACCTGCAGACACTGTGGCCCGCAGGACATGGAGTCTTATTACATATTATTTTATTAACCTTTCTCTATACATAAAGTTGAGTTGAGTAGCACTACTCTCCTTAATATGGAAAATTCATTTTTTTTAAGGTTTTTTATTTTATTTTATTTTTTTTTTTTACATCATTTTCATTTACATTACATTACATTACATTACATTATTGGCATTTGGCAGACGCTCTTATCCAGAGCGACGTACAGTTGATTAGACTAAGCAGGAGACAATCCTCCCCTGGAGCAATGCAGGGTTAAGGGCCTTGCTCAAGGGCCCAACGGCTGTGCGGATCTTATTGTGGCTACACCAGGATTCGAACCCCCAACCTTGCCTGTCCCAGTCATTTACCTTAACCACTACGCTACAGGCGTACAGTACATTTGTGTGCATATGTTGATTGCCCCAGATAGTTTGGGTGTAATAAAAAATATTGTAGACCCTTCCGAAAGTCTGATAACCAAACAGCATGTACAGAAAAGTTTATTTTCCAGAAGCCGCACATATGAACAATATCATTTATTGCCAATGAAAAACATAAATCAGTTTTAATACCTTGCATGCTACACAGGACATCCTTCAAACTGTAAAAAAGATTACACAGTTTTTAAAGAATTGCAAGATAATATGCACATGCATATAACCTCTGCCAGCATAACATCACCGTACAAGCAGCTTACTGCAGTTTTAGTTTTATTACCATTACTGGACAGAGGATACAGGTAAAACAGGCAGTGCAACAATTTAAAAACAAGGTTATAGAAAGGAATGTGAAACAGAGGTAACAAACCCAGAGGGGCTTATTTAAAGTTTGGTTCAGCAGACAGGTCCCAAACCTGAATTTCAAGTTACCAACAAGAATTATTTTTCAGTAGATATGAAATCGTTCCAGTCTTGATCCTCTTTATCAGACAGAATACAGGCAACCATTGGTGCATGAGCTGGGAAGGTCAAGCTTACTGGAGTGGCTCACATTTTATGTATGCAGCTGAGAATTAAATTTGAAGTATGCTTTGCAGGGTCGGGAAATGGAGTCAAGATGATATAAACATTTACAGACCCTGATTGAACTAGGCTATATTGATGCCAAATATGGACAATATTAACTTATTAAATACAGGGGCAGCTGAAGAAAGTATCTCGCCTGACAAAATGTAGTCTGTATAATGTGTGTGCTATAGAGACTGGTGACATATGTAGCAGCCAAACCAATAAAGCAGTAAGTCATGGGTAGAACAAACTGCAAGGAGTTAAAAAGCTAAAGTCAGTCAAATTCTCCAAACTGCTTCTTTTGGCGAATACAATGAGGCTATATTACAAACAAAATTTGCATGATCATTCCAGCTAATTTTTTCTTCTGTCAAATAAATCTGGTTGATGAAACCAGGCATATTTTACCATCGGCAGCAGACCCTGGCACTTTCCTGCGAAAACAATGAATTTGGACTTCTTGACATTTAGATATTCTTTGTTTAGTTTGAACAATTTGGACATTTGCCTGTGTGAGTGTTGGCCTTGGTGATTAGGAAAGCAACACTCATGTGTTAAAATGCTATTGGCAAAAACTACAGGAAACAAATCTGATAATGTTGCATCAAGGTCACTGATGTAGACAACGTACAATAAACGCACAAGGACAGAATGGAACCCTGAGCCCTATCAGACGCAAACTCACACTCGCACACTCAAACGTAAATTGAAAACATACACTACAACTTAAATAATATTAAAAGAAAGCAACAAGAATTTGTACCTTTTTAGGCACTTTATGCACCTTTATTTCTGAGTGTGGACCCTTAAAGCATAGTGTGACCACTTTGGATTGCAGAGTTTGCAGGTTAATTAATACAAATGGCAGAGGTAGTCCACAAAAAAAGCTTTGTGTGTCTATGCAGTGAGTGTACAAAGGTCCGCATCAAAGAGTAACAACAGTACGTAGTACTGTAAGTAAGTTTAGCCCGCAAAATCTACAGATACAAGCAGGAGTTCTAGTCCTTCAGAAATGCTCCTAGGAAAACTTAACTTTCCTGCATAACTGGTAAAACGCCATTTATCTACTGACGTGTTAATGATCTTCCTTATCTGAATTCCTCCAAACACACCTAATACAACAGAAGCCAAATAAAAATCGAATCAAATGGCGACATGGAGGACTAATTTCACAAACAGTAACGAAACATTTTAATCAACCCATCAGTCATTATGCGCCGTATTTTATTATTATTGATTCCTTCTTCCACTTAATATAACTCCGCGTGTCACTGTGATGGCAACAATTCAACACGGATCCTGAAACAAAAAATGCCAAATAACCATTGAGCCCAAAAGCCTTGTGCTAATTTAACTAATTTATTGAATCACGCAAACTTGACCGAGCAATAATAAAGTACATTTTGGTGAGTTCCGCTTCAAGAATAACAAATCTACCAGTCTCATAATAACGCAGCTTTTCTTATAACATAGATTTAGCATTTATTGTTAAAGGAAAGTGATCCGAGAGATTTACTCCCATGATACAAAAAATCACTAATGCCAACATCTTGTTAACAACAGCGCATTTGACCCTCGAGCCACTGAACGTGAATGATGCAGTTCACTGCTCATTAAAGACAAGACCTGACAATCAATTAGCTAAGTTAGGTGGGCATCTAACGTTCGCGTCAGATACATTCATTCATGTTGGTTGCACTGAGTTTTGAGATAAAAACTTTAAAATTAGTGACAGCTCTTTGTATGGGCTGAAGGCATGTGTAGGTTAGCGGCTAACAAACTATAAAATAGGTAGCTAGCAATTTTAGCTAGCTCGTCCTTTTAACGTTAGCTATAGCTAATAGCAACTAAGTTCGGATGTAGAAGACTAAACGTTTTAGCTAGAAATGTAAGCCCTTTGGGGTGCAACTGCAAGATAATTTTAGGAGCTTCAACTTAGCCGGAGCTGAGAATTAGTGTTAACCGTCCTTAGACAGAATAATGTTAAGTTGTCTTGCTAAACAAAGACAGAGAGCTAGGGCAAATAACGTGGCTAAGTAAGCTAGTATTTTGCTGAAACCCGACTCATGTTTATTTTAATAGCTAGCCAGGTGGCCATCAAACTGGAGCATCGTAACCGCAAAGGACCGTTTTATCCAACCAATAGCTAAACTGGTCAGCTAACAGTTAGCTAAAACTTGGGACCCAACATCCAGTTTAGAACACCATGTATCATCTTGCCGAGAACACTTTTTGGTTAGCAATCACGCTAGCTACCATTTGGATAGCCAGCAAAAGAATAGTAAAAAATAAATGCTTACTTTATATTCCTGTAAGAATGAGGTGTCCGGGAAAACGTCTACGGTTAGATGATATGGTGCGCAGCCCCAGTCTTTGGCACTCGTGCTGTCCTGTGCTGCTCTCACCGCGTCCGCCTTGTACGTGTTCTTCTTTCTCCTGGTTTTCTCTCTCCTCATAATCTGGCGATACGATTACCTGACCTTACAGATCTTCCATTGGCTCAAAATGTACCATGTGATGATCTTGCTTCACGACGCACACGCCCACCTCCAGCATTGTGAAGTACAGTACAAGAAACAGAAAACGCAATAGTATTAAATGATTTCTGAATGGTCGGGTCTTTTCCTGATTAACAATTAACAGTTAATTTGCATGTTAATACAGAGACATGGTGATAAAAGTTAGTATCACAAGAATTTTCAAGTACTGTAGGACGTAATCATTAATTGTAGCTGTGAGTGTTGTATAACCGTCGAATGTGTGCAATGTTTTTTTGTTCGAATGCTCCGCGCATTGGGTTTTGATTGGTTTGTAGCTGCCACGGTGAGTATCTAGACCAAACCGCGTGAATGCGCGAATTTTCCAATGAGTAAAACAACTCAATGAGGTCTCCTGTTATATGTATCGACGCAAATGATGCAATATCAGTGACGGTGCAGAATTTCGTGCAGGTACTATTATTAGGTTTATATACAGTACCAATCAATAGTTTGGACACACCTTTACTTTTTCTGCTTTTTCCTGAATGTTTTATTTTCCCTGTTTGTAATGAAACAATTAATACGTGGTCAAAGTGCAGATTCAGATCTTTTATTAAAGGTTATTTTTGTAGATATTGGTTTCACCATGTAGTAATTACAGTACTTTTTGTACATAGCAACGCATTTCAATGTTTGAGACAAATGAACATAAAATAGTTATGTTTTGTATTTGGTTGCATATTGTTTAATTGCCATGACTTGCTGAAGTCTGTGACCTATCAACATCACCAGAGTCTGGATATGATATTTTCAGGTTTATACTGTTTAACTCAATGGAATAATTATTCAGGAGAAACAACACTTGAAGTATCTACTATATGTCTAGCAGCTGCATGGTTCATTGAGGCTGGTTTGATACCGCTTACCCTTGATGACTTAAAGCCTTTTAGCCAACAAATGTGTACCATACTGTATCAGCATAATTTGCAACTGAATCTAGTCCCACCCCCCAATTCCCAAATGCTATAACAAACAAGTTATAGTAATGCTTGTAGGACAACCTGAAAATAAAATATCAAGACTCTGGTGATGTTCATAGGTCACAGACAACACAAAGTCATGGTATGCAATGGATATGCAACCAAATCCAAAACATGACTATGTTATACAAAACAAAACATGCGATTATCACATCAGCCAATTGTGTGGCAGCAGTGCAATGCGCAAAATCATGCAGATACGGGTCAGATGCTTTAGTTAATGCTCACATCAACCACCAGAATGGGAAAAAAATTTGATCTCCATGATTTCGACCCTGGGCGGCACGGATGGTGCAGTGGGTAGCACTGCCGCCTCACAGCAAGGAGGTCCTGGGTTCGAATCCCCATCGGTCGGGGCCTCTCTGTGCGGAGTTTGCATGTTCTCCCCGTGTCTCCGGGTACTCCCGTTTCCTCCCACAGTCCAAAGACATGCACGTTAGGCTGATTGGAGAGTCTAAATTGCCCGTAGGTATGAGTGTGTGCCCTGAGATAGACTGGCGACCTGTCCAGGGTGTATTCCTGCCTTTCGCCCAATGTATGCTGGGATAGGCTCCAGCCCCCCTGCGACCCTGATCAGGATAAGCGGGTTCAGATAATGGATGGATGGATGGATGGATTTCAACCCTGGCATGATTGTTGGTGCCAGGCTTGAGTATTTCTGTAACTGCTGATTTTCATGTGCAACAGTCTCTAGAGTTTACTCAGGTGTGAAAAAGAAAAATCTTCTAGTGAGAGGCAACAAGAGGGAAACACCTCGTTAATGAGAGAGTTCAACGGAAAATGGCCAGACTGGTTCAAGCTGACAGAAAGGCTATGGTAACGCAGATAACCACAATTATGGTGAGCAGAAAAGCATTTAAGGATGTCTAACACCACATTTCCAGGATACTATAGTCATTACTGGATGAACTGGATTCTCCTTGTAGCGTATTCCAAACACTGGACTCACCTGCTGCTCCACATATTCCTTGGAGCCGTCTGCTTTCCCATAGTCGCAGAACTTGGTGGTGCAGTGGAGCATACCTTTGTCTTGAAAATACTGCTCCAGATCCACCTCTTTCTCAGCTTCACCAGTAACTACAACAGAATACATCACAGGTCAATGTCAGCAGCATCAACCAAGTTTGTAAAACAGAATGCAAGTCCTGAATTCCTCATCCTGCTTCAGAAAGAAGTGAAAGATCACTTCTCTCCCTCTCCCCCACTCATTTACGTAGTCACTGAGGTGTTCCTTGAAGGCCTTTACAGTCACCGGAACTGAATCCATAGAACACATTTGGGATGTGGTAGAATGGGAGATTTGCAGCATGAATGTGCAGCTGACAAATCTTCAGATATTGCGTCATGCAATTAAAATGGAACAGAATCTCAAAGGAATGTTCTCAACATCTTGTGGAATCCATGCCACAAAGAATTAAGGCTGTTTTGAGAGCAAAGGGAGGCCCTACCCAGTATTAGTATAGTGTTCCAAATAAAGTGCTCAGTGAATATATGTACATACATACATATACATACACAGCAAAAGTACAGTCAAAGCAAAGCAGAATACAGCATTTAGAATTCATCACCATATCAGTCACAAGCACTTGAGGGTGCACACTTTATATGTAGGACATCTGATTAATATGGGCCTATTAATATTTAACTTAAGACAGTAAAGCAAACATTCTGGGGATTTTCTATCAACATAATATACATTGCCCATTTCATAGATCTACCTTTAGATTTTGTTCTATGGGTTACATACAATCTGGTGCACCTCACAAGCAAAATGTGGTACCTTTTTCAGAAACATTAAATGCGGAAACATACTTTAAAATTATAGATACTTTAAATAATGCACATGGAGATTTGAATATTTGTCAGACTGTGTCCCTTTGTCAGACAAGACACCATCGCATTACATATCAAATATTGAATTAAGGAAAACTAAAGCCCTTTCCAGCACTTCTTATTCACAGCCAAGACAGCAAGACAGTACCTTAAGGTCTGCCTTTGGACAGTGACACAATCGTTGTCATTTTGACAGGACATTGGATTTTAAATTAAACAATAGGAGTGTGAAGCAAAATTAATATGAGGTTGCAGAGGGTCCGCTTTAATCTGAGTGCAGTTACATCCAGATCATGTTGAACGGTGTAGGAATTACAGCCTCTTTTACACATAGTTCCCATAAAGATTTGGCAAGAATCTACACTGACAAAGACTATAGTGGAGCCCAGTGAATATTAATTCGGATTACCTGATTAGAAGATGGTTTGAACACATGATTTCACTTATACACAATGGAATAGTGCTTTAACAGGATGAGTCTCTGAATATTTCTACAATACCTTAGGCATAGAGGTAGTTATTACTTTCTTTAGGTGCCAATTTGTAAATGTTTTGAAAGTGTAATCTGGTAAAACCAGTTTGCTATTCCCCAGTTTGCTTTATTCAACATTTAAATTTGATTTCACATGACTTGGTTTTTAAAAGTCTTTTACATTAGTTTATTTTGCTACTATTGGGAATAATATACCCTTGGTCTTGGGGAGGCTCACAAAAAATAAAGGGGAGACCAAGTGTAACTAAAATAAGCACATTACCTAGGAAATCAATTATATAGTGCCACCTGCAGGTTACTTTGGAAAACACACAAATGTATGACTGCTACTTAGAACAAGGAATTCTATATGAGAAATCCAAAGTTAAAAACTTGTTGGCCCTCCAACCACTAATGACAGTAATGACACCATGGATATCCAAATGGTTCTGTGCAATATCTGTCATTGTGAAATTGCTGACTTATTGTTTTTAGGGCCAAAATTATTGAGCTCATTTGCTGTGTGTTCAATGCCAGACTCAGGAAACCTGTTTTTAAAGGTTTGCGTCTACATACATATACAGTTCAACAAACTACTCCTCACTTTTAGAGCCAGACAGATTATTTATTTAGTGTACAAAAAGAAAAAGAATTACATAAGTGCAAAAATATAGTACATTATAGTAAGAACTACATAAGCATGGTTAACTGCAGCTCTACATATCAGTTCAAGTTATAAAACAGTTGACATTATTGAAATGTGTTAAGAGCAATGTTAAGTACCACAGAGCAAAATAGTAAAATTAAGTGCAATTTAAACTGTCTGCCTTCACATGATGTAGAAATGCAGAAAAGAACCAAAGAAAAATTCACAGAAATTGATGTGTACACTAATCACCTTAAACATTCTAATGCTACAAACTGCACATTCATCAGTATTCTCCCTTTGTGTACCACAGCACTGTGCAAACCATTTTGCAGGAAGGATCTCTATGAAGTTCACAGTCTAAGACATCACAAAGAACACTCACATTGACATACGCCCAAGAGCATCTCTTTGGCCCATGATGAAAATTACATTGCCTTCCCCTCCACGCCCATAAACACACACAAGGAACACCACAACACGGATGTAACATTCAATTCATAACCGCAACCCACAGGAGATGACCAGTCACAAAATGCGCTTCTCGATCATTGAGTAATTAATAAGGCAGCTTTGCAATTTTCCCAGCATGCAACATGTCAATTATCAGAGTGGGATAACTTCTCTGTATGTGCAAATGTAATACATCATTATTCAATGAGTATAAAACAATCTCAGAAACCCACACCTGCTGACTACATAGCCCCACTTGAATACTTGAGAATACTAAATGTGGGGGCATAGTGTGTTGAAGTATGGAGGGTAGTGAAGCAGCCATCAAGCAGTTGTGTAACTGATGACAACGGTGACTGAACATAGAGCACAGTGGAACCATACACCGGTTTCAAGGCCTCTTTGGTTGTGCTGCTGAGCAGAGGTGGGGAGCAGGGTTTTCCAAGGCTGCGGGCCTACTAACAAACTCCCTCAGTTGCCCTAACCAGGGGAGGAAAAAACATCTAACAGCATGCATGACCTACACCAAAAAACCAAAAACAAAAGCAGAGTTTCTACCCAAACCAATACTGCTGCCTGCTTTACTGAAGGTTGCACTTGAACTTCTTCTTCTTCTCCGCTTCCTTCTTGCCATCCTCCTTCTTGGGCCCGTAGTAGCTGCAGAAGCAGGCCGGGGCGAGGCCGGGCTCGTGGAGGCTCAGCACCCACACGCCCTTGCCATAGTAGGCGAGCGACCCCAGATCCAGGTCCTGCGCCCGCTCGCCCTCCTGGCCCTGCTGCTGGAGCAGCACCAGCTCCAGCAGGTCCAGGCCCGTCTGCACCGGCTCCACGCCCTCGGCGCAGCCCAGCGTGATGTGGGCCCTGCTGCCGGGCGGCAGGTCAGCTTCGGGTGCGCCCTCCTTCTCCGCGCCAGCGGGCCACAGGCGCAGCTGGTCCTCAGTGAGGGACACCCTGGCACCCAGCGTGCGCGGGGTGAGGACGAGCGTACTCAGCTTCAGCTCCGACATGCTGCCGTAGCGATCCTTCACAATCTGGGGCGAGAATCGGAGGTGAGGTGTTCTTTTTTTTAATACTACTTTTCTCCCAAGACAAATTCAAATTAGCATCTACCAGGCTTTACATTATATTCCATATGAAGCAATGAATGGTAACCTTTAAGTGCAACCGACTTGTCAATACTATTGCCGGGTGAGAAATAACATGCTTTTAACATTACATCACACCTACACAGACCACCAGACAATGATTTCGCAGTCATAACAAAAGGTGTTTGGGTCTCTGGATTATGATGAACAACTGTGTGGCATGTGAGTCTCATTGGGCAACATGCAACAACAGACAACTGGTTTATAAGCAAATGGGCTTGGCTGGGCACAGCCAGACACAAAATCATTATGACATTGAGCTGCACACAAAGTCACTGCCTCATAAATTTGGCAAAATAATGTGGAATCATTTTGTTTTGCATCCAGCACATTTAAGAAAAGAACTAATCACATTTTCTATCTTGGGAATCAAAGAAAGCAGTCAATAGTGTTGCTAATATACTATAAATTGAGATGAGGACAAGAGAAGGACATTTTCCAGGGAGCCACATGTCCAGGATACTACAGTCATAACTGGATGAACTGGATTCTCCTTGTAGCGTATTCCAAACACTGGACTCACCTGCTGCTCCGCATATTCCTTGGAGCCGTCTGCTTTCCCGTAGTCGCAGAACTTGGTGGTGCAGTGGAGCATACCTTTGTCTTGAAAATACTGCTCCAGATCCACCTCTTTCTCAGCTTCACCAGTAACTACAACAGAATACATCACAGGTCAATGTCAGGAGCATCAACCCAGTTTGTAAACTGGAATGCAGGTCCTGGGTTCCTCATCCTACTTCAGAAAGTGAAAGATCACTTGTCAAACTCTCTCTCCCACTGCCCCTCTCATTTACTTACAGTCACTGAGGTGTTCCTTGAAAGCTTCCAAGCCCTGAAGGGTTTTCAAGAAATCTTTTGCCATGCTTCTCAGCTTGTCCTGAAAGGCGGGGCACAGGAACCAGCCAAAGAAGAGAGGCATGGATACCTCCTCCAGTTGGCCCTTCAAGGCCTGAATCTGGCTCTTGTCTAGTCCTCGATTGGTCTTCTGGACCAGCTGCTCTACATCTTGTCCCCACTCAGTGCGGGGCTCCAAGAAGAGGGTGTAATACTGGTGCTTCTCTGCAAGCTCAACCAGCCTAGCGACTCGCCCATGAGCATGGTTGGTGTCATCCACCACTACCACTGCGGTTCCAGTGGTGCAAGAGGCTATGACTGCCTCATCCATGGCCTTGTGCCCCTCTACTGACGGGCTTTCAGGTTTCACATCGTGGTCATCAGCAGAAACAATAGTGCAGAAGCTCTGATAGTGATCCCTGATTGCACCAGCCAGTCGGGACTTGCCACTGCCAGGCAGGCCCCTGAGGATTATCAGTGTACGAGAGGTGCACAAGGCAGTCTTGGTATGCTCGTCCTCCAGGATGGCAAAGGCTAGTGAACCTGGGACAATTGGAGCAGGGGTTTCCACTTCAGAAGCCTGCTGGTCTGGTTCTTCCTGCATCCCAGGAGAAGACTCTGCTTGTTTCTCTGCTTCAGTTTCCTCAGACTCTGGCTGGTTCTCTGTCTGTTTTTCTGCTTCTGGCACCTTCTCTGGCCCTGAGTCCACCTGCTTCTCGGGTTCTGGTTGCTTCACAGGACTTGGTTCAGGCTGCTCAGCTTTGGGTTCCTTTACATGTTCTAGCTCTGGCAGGTGCTCAGGTTCTGGTGCTAGTTCCTTTACAGGGCTCACCTTGGGTTCCTTCACCTTCACATGGCTCAGCTCTGGCTCCGTCACTGGGCTCAGCTCTGGCTCCGTCACTGGGCTCAGCTCTGGCTCCTTCACTGGGCTCAGCTCTGGCTCCTTCACTGGGCTCAGCTCTGGCTCCTTCACTGGGCTCAGCTCTGGCTCCTTCACTGGGCTCAGCTCTGGCTCCTTCACTGGGCTCAGCTCTGGCTCCTTCACTGGGCTCAGCTCTGGCTCCTTCACTGGGCTCAGCTCTGGCTCCTTCACTGGGCTCAGCTCTGGCTCCTTCACTGGGCTCAGCTCTGGCTCCTTCACTGGGCTCAGCTCTGGCTCCTTCACTGGGCTCAGCTCTGGCTCCTTCACTGGGCTCAGCTCTGGCTCCGTCATTGGGCTCAGCTCTGGCTCCGTCATTGGGCTCAGCTCTGGCTCCTTCATTGGGCTCAGCTCTGGCTCCTTCACTGGGCTCAATTCTGATTGTTGTGCAGGGTCTGGCTCCAGCTGATTCTCAGCATCTGGTTTCAGGTTGTCCAATTCCAGCTGCTTCTCAACTTCTGGTTGTTTCACTGGTGAAGGTTGCTTAAACCCTAGTTCAGACAGCTTCTGAGTTTCATATACCAGCATTCTCTCTGGTTCTGGGCCCGGCTGTTTTTCCTGCTCATTCTTGGGTTCCGTTTCAAACTGTGGCTTCTCTTTCTGCGATTCTGGTTCCTCCGCCTCTTGTTTTTCTTCGACTGGCTTTTGTTGCTCTTCGTCCTGCATCAGAGACATTGATTCGGTCTGCTTTGCTTCTAGCCCTTCCATTTGTGCTCAACAGCTATGGGATACGGCAGGTGCTTGCAGATGAAATGAGTGAATCTGGAAATGAATATAACATCCATTAGAATCTCAATTAATATCACTTTTGATTCTGGCATTGTGAGTTTACATTTTTTGTAACACCCGTCAACCTATTTACCCTCTAATATTGATTCTACGCAGTGATCACAATCCTCTTACTTTAAATCAAACAAGATTATACACTTGCTAATACTAATACTTTCAACAGTTGTGGTCGTGCCAGGGTATTTCATAAAGTTTAAACACGACTACACAATGGAACATGACGACACAGCAGTTCCAGGGAAGCACGGCATTCGAAATAATATTCAGACAAAACATTTAAAAAATCCATGAATGTTTGTCAGTCCTCCTCAGCACTCAATCACATCGCGCATTTAAGACATGACTACATTTTACTGACTGCATTAGAGCCAAGACGCGTTGCTGACTAACGTTAGGCCAAAGTGAGAACAGAACACCTGCGTCTGATAAGGCGAGTTCTTTGTGTATCCTTCGGTACGGACAATTAAATCGGTAATAATTACATAATCATATATCAGTAACAATCCCAAGGAGAAGTGTGAGAGCTTAAATATCTAAACACTATTCGTCAGAATACGCTGATACACATGCCAACTTTAATAAGAAATAATAAAAAAGCAGCCCCTGACTGAAAAATGATCGAGATGTGTAGGAACACATGGAAAATGAGAAACCCGTTTTAATGGCAAAACCAATTTTAACAAAACCTGGAATAAACACTGCCAATACAACTACTCTGGGTGCAACCACGAGGATATAGTACAATTTGTGCGTTGCTAGCTAGATAGCTTGCTAGCTAACAAAGACTCACGCTGGCTAATATAAAACGGGGAGTGGCTGCCATCATTAAGCTGCAGGCAAAACGAAATAGCGTAACACTATCAAATCCAGAACAAAGACTGCACTCAAATGTAACTTAATGCTATAACAAAATAAAAATGTTTTATCAACAAAGTGTCAATTGTGGTAAAGACATTATATGAAGCACCTTAGCCAGAGAACTATCGATTTTACAGATGTCTAAATTAACATCACTGCCATAAGGTGCATTTTTAACAAAGAGTACAACTCGATGAAACGCATGCCAAATACAGAACTCACTCTCAAGCAATTAGCAGTTTGGTTCAGCAGACGTGTCCCACCACAGAACGCGTGTCACTGAGAGCTAGTTCAGCGTTTTGAAAAGCAGTGCTTTCTGCAGAAATCTCCCCCTGGCGAATATTCAGGAAACAAAACGGAAGCCGTGCCCAGCTCATGCACGCGCAAAAGGGCGGGGCACACTTCAGCACGGCACGTGGGCACACTGCAATTCGGATTTTATGATTGTCACGATGCTCAGTGCAAATCAGTGCCCGGCCGTAAATATGCCTACACATGGAAGCAGAAATATGTCTCCATTATTAATGTGCTCTATAAGTTCCAATTTCAGACATGGCAGTTAGACAGGACCCAAGCCAGGACCAAGATCTAAACATGTAACTTAGACCCACGTTGTAATATAGCCTACATTATTTCGTATAGATTGTCAATTGAATGTCGGTAGTTTGCCTGCCAAAAGATGATAGGGCATTAAATGGAGGTTCTTGGCAAAACCTAAGACAGAGGGACAACCAGAGTCAATCATAACATCCGGGCTGGATCCGTAACACGGGCTTGGCAGGGCCATTTGAGCCAGAGAATTGACTTAAAAGTAGAAAGACACTCTATAAACACTCAATGAGCAGACTAGACTTCTACTGTTGTAGCCTATCCACTTAGAGTTATGATGCGTTGTGTGTTCAGAGATGCTCTTCTGCATGCCACTGTTATAATGTGTGGTTATTTGCGTGACACCCGTCAACCTATTTACCCTCTAATATTGATTCTATGCAGCGATCACAATCCTCTTACTTTAAATCAAACAAGATTATACACTTGCTAATACTAATACTTTCAACAGTTGTGGTCGTGCCAGGGTATTTCATAAAGTTTAAACACGACTACACAATGGAACATGACGACATATCAGTTCCAGGGAAGCACGGCATTCGAAATAATATTCAGACAAAACATTTAAAAAATCCATGAATGTTTGTCAGTCCTCCTCAGCACTCAACCACATCGCGCATTTAAAACATGACTACATTTTACTGACTGCATTAGAGCCAAGACGCGTTGCTGACTAACGTTAGGCCAAAGTGAGAACAGAACACCTGCGTCTGATAAGGCGAGTTCTTTGTGTATCCTTCGGTACGGACAATTAAATCGGTAATAATTACATAATTATATATCAGTAACAATCCCAAGGAGAAGTGTGAGAGCTTAAATATCTAAACACTATTCGTCAGAATACGCTGATATACATGCCAACTTTAATAAGAAATAATAAAAAAGCAGCCACTGACTGAAAAATCTGTCACCTTCCTGTCAGCTTTGACCAGTCTGGTCATTCTCCTCTGACGTCTCTCATTAACAAGGAGTTTCTGTCTGCAGACACAACTGCTCACTGGTTTTGGTTTTATTTTTATTTTTTATTTACTATTCTTTGCAAACTCTAGAGACTAGTGTGCATGGAAATCCCAGGAGATCAGCAGTTTCTGAGATACTCAAACCACCCTGTCTGCCACCAACAATCATTCCACGGTCAAAGTCACGAAGATCAAATTTTTGCCCCATTCTGATGGTTGATGTGAACATTAACTGAAGCTCCTGACCCATATCTACATGATTGTATGCATTGCACTGCTTTTCATAGAATTTTCATTGACTATGAAAACTTTATAATATGATTTGATATAAATTCTTCGCTCACACTTTGAGGTCTGTGTCATCAGAGGTAAATCTGTCTTTTCAAAGTCTTGCTAAGTCCACCATTATATTAACAGTTCATTAAGCATTAAGTCCAGCTACTTTGCAATGAAATATGGTATTCCAGAAGTTTCAGTGCAAGGACCATTACTCTTCTCTTTATATATGCTACCCATATGGCAATATTATTTGGGCACACAATGTAGTTTCACTGCTATGCGGACAACAGACAAATATACTGTATGTAACACAAATACTGTGTACCAATTGACTACACAGCATTGATGGATCAGGCTTAAAATATAGACAATTTAAATGCTGTATTATTCATAGTTATTTAGTCAGGTGGCATGCCACCTAAGAGCTAGTATGTTACGTTATTGTGGAAACCATGTAAGGAGCAAAATTTAGTTTGAAGCTAAATGTTATAATTAATTAACCCCCTTTCCAGGGCATTGCAAGCCCACAATGATTCTATCTGCAGCAAGAAATTCATGAGCTGTCTAAACCATGCTCCTGGACATCTACCATCCAGCAGGTTTTCATTTCAACCCTAATTTGGCACACCTGATTCTACTCATTCGTAGCTCAACATGATCGCTAGCTGTTGAATGAGGTGCACTTTGTTAGGGTTGGAGTGAAAACCTACAGGACGGTAGATCTCCAGGAGCAGGGTTGGGCAACCCCCACGGATTATGCTCATGTTGAAATTCTCATTAATATCTCCACTGGGAGAGTGCATGTCCACTCCTCTGCTTTTTTTCCCACACTTTAGTTTGCACTTCATCTCCAGTTTAACAGACAAACTTGGAGGCACTCGATCAACAGGCGGTGGTTGCTGCTGCATGATGAGATGTTGAAAGTTGAAATCCTCTATTCCAGTGAACTTCATTCTTGGCCTTGGTGGACCAGCAGTCTGCTGGTTTTTGTTTTTGCCTTAATATCAACAACCAATCCGGCCCTAAGAAACCAGGTGAGGAGAGTTAACTGTGTAATCGACCACTGTAACTGATCAAATAATTTTGAAAAGCAGCAGGTCAACCAGGACCAAGAATGAAGAACACTGCTGTGTTCCTAGAGTACGGATTTGAAACCAGATCATGGGGCATGTTGAGCAGTTTACAGTACTATAATCAAATTCACTCACTGTGGCATTCTACATGTGTAACTGGTTACTGTATAAGTTCATCACAATTACTTAAGTACTGAATGCATCAAAAATAAAATCATGAAATAAACACCAATAGAGAACATAATGTTTTTATTTTTAATAGACATCCTAATACCCATTAGAAGGCCCATATACACAGGCAAGATGAGCCATGAAAGAAAAACACATTCTGTACATAAAAGCAGGAAACAGCAGGAAGCCAGCATTGACTCTTCTGTCACACAATGACCTGACACCTCATGGCAAGCATCTATGTTGACTCCTCTGTCAGGTATTGCCTCGCTTCTGAAAGCGCCTGCATGAGGAGACACAACAACAGAGCTGATCAGTGTTCTTCTGTTCACCTGTGAAATGTAATATTTTGTGGTGGAAATGTAATATTGTGTGGAAGTTCAACTAGTTTCTCTTTATTCTCAACAGTACATGAAGAAGTAAACTGAAACTGCAAGTCAACTGCAAGCCCTCTGAATCTGGGATTGGAACTGGAATTGAATGACAATTCAACTGAAGGAACCTACCTTCTGAGGAAGGCAATTTGAAATAGAGACGTGCATTACCTTCTGAATGGCTTCCTTGGCAGGGTTGTCACGTAGAAGTTTGGCCCACTCCAAGGCTCTCTCAAAGTGCTCCACACCGGAGTTGTGGTTTCCCAGCTTAACTGCACAAGAAACATGTAAATCTGTCATTCATAGGAGAGAACTACAAACATCTGATGTGGCCTGGATTTGTCATTCACTCATTTCACCGTTAGCACCTTTGGTTGCTTCCTTAGTCAGTAAAAGAGAGCTTTCATTATCCTGTCTTGACTCAAAGCTTTTGAATTGCCTTTTGAGTCTGTTATTGGCGTTTGTCAATTATTATTATTAACCTTTATACAGGGTAGGTTGACTGAGCACGCTTGCTCTCCTGTTAATGCCCCCCACCACATTGGATATTTCTATACATTTTGGTTTCATGAAGTAGCAATTACAGCACTTTTTATATATAGCCCCCCTTTTCAGGGCACTATGTTTGGGACATATTGTTATGTAAATGAAAGCAGTCATGTTTTGTACTTGCATATCGGTTGCATACAATGACTGCTTGAAATCTGTGACACATATATGTACATATTATCAGGTGCTGAGAATTTCTTGTTTTGGAGCTGTTGCCTTTCGTTTTTTTCTTCAGCATATGAAATGCATGCTTAATTGGATTCAGATAAGGTCTTGGCCAGTCAAGAATATCCAAATTATTGGCTTTGAAAAACACCTTTATTGCTTTTGCAATATATTTGGGGTCATTGTCTTGCTGTAGGATGAAGCACCGTCCAATGAGACTAGACGAGCCTAGATTAAGCTCATATCATCAATGAAGTGAGCCAGAAACAGTGGCAGCCGTACATGGCCAAACCTTAAGACCCCCACCACTATGTTTCGCAGATGAAGGAGGAGTGCTTTGGATCTTTGGTAGTTCCTTTTGGCCTCCACATGTTGCTCTTGCCATCACTAGACATCTGATAGAAGTAAATCTTGGTCTCATCAGCCCATAAGACCTTTTACCAGAACATTGAAGGCTTTTTAGGTACTCTTAAGTAAGCAAATTGTAAACTAACATAACCAAACTAATAGTATGGAACAACAAACAACTATCCATCTGCACCAAAGTGCGCATCTATGAAGCCTGTGTGCTAGCCCATTGATCCGTGGTGCTGAAACCTGGGCAACATACAGAAGACAAGAAAGCAGACATTTCATACTAGATGTCTCCACTCCATTCTGGGAGTCACCTGGAAGGACAAACTATCAAATGAGGAACTGTTCAAGATAACCAAGTCCCAGCCATTATCATCAAGGCTCAAGTTCATCCGTCTTTGCTTTTCCGCCCTGTATGGAACCACATCGACTTCCCTGCTCCATACTTTATGAAGCCCTTGAACAAGGAGTTCGACCAATTGGACGTCCCAGACTGCAATTTAAGGATGTCCTTACTTAATAAGACTTCCAAATTCCCACCAGGTCATGGCCACAGCTAGCTAGCAACAGATCTGGCTGGAGGTCTATGCTGCACGATGGGATGAAACAGGACCACCAACAAACTGACAAAAAGATGAGGATAGAAAGACTCCTTTGATGGCTTTGTCTAACCGTGACATTGTCATTCACAACTGACGTCTGCCAATATAATACAATAATTAATAGTTTGCATCTTGCAGTGTAGCCTCTGTGGTACTGCCCGTAATCAAAACGCTTCCACAGACACTAGTCACTGACACATCCACGTCTGCCTCCTGAAGAGTGTTTCTGATCTGCTAGACCTTTTCTTAATTATGGTTTGAATTATTTATTCATCAACAGCAGAGGTATTCCTTGGCTTACCAAGCCCTTTGCGATTACTGTGCTCTCTTCCTTAAGTCCAAGGTTTAGCCTGTGTATCTGACAGTTTTTTTCTTATTTGTCAGCCTCAAATGGCTGAGAATTTACTTTCATTAGCACAACTCTGGTCCTCATGTTGGTGGTGGAGGTGTTATAGTCTGAGCATGTATGGCTCCAGGTGCTGATTCACATGCCTTCACCGATAAGGGAACTTCAGATAGCAGCAGCATTATTAATTCTGAAGTGTACAGAATCATCTTATCTGCTCAAGTTCAAACAAATGCCTGCAAATTCATCCTTCATCCATGCACTTAAAGAATACAATTTGATATTTCATTTTTATTCTGTTGGTACATTGTACTGTATTGTAATGGCAATCAGCAGTAATAGTATATTAATTCTGGTATCTCTGTTACAGCTTGACTTACTAGAAATACTATTAGCACAAACAATTATAAACTGCCTTTCTGTTACTGCTGCTGTTTAGGAGAGACAGTTCCCCTGCCACAATAGGACCTCACCCTCTGACTGAGCCACCAACACGCTGGCATTCAGCTGCCACTTCTCATCACCCGTCTCATTAGCGGCTTCCAGCGAGCGCGAACCATAGTCCCGGGCCTCCTCAAAGCATTCCAGCTCCAGGTAGCAGCGGCCAATCTCATGGAACAGCCAGGTCTTCTCCAAACTACTACAGACCAAAGGGATCTTTTCTTCCCAGCTGCAAAAAAACAGTTAAATAACACTTGATTATACATGTGAGCACATACACTCAGTGAGCACTTTATTAGGTATTTATTAGACTAATTTTTTTAGACTTATTAAATCTTCTGCTGCTGTAGCCTATCCACTTAGAGGTTTGATGCATTGTGTATTCTGCATACTAAGTGAATTTTGATTTCAGCTTGTCTTTAAAAGTCCTAGTACACACAATCGTGTTCACTCACGCCTCAATTGCTTGCATGTATTTCCCAATCCGGGCGTAAACTCGTCCAATGTTGTCCAGAGCCCTCGACTTTGCATCTGTAAGATTGCTGGTAAAAATAAAAGAGCCAAAAAGCACTTGTAAATTAAATTTTTTAAGTTATGTTCACAAAGCATTTTACATTTATGAGCAAACATAGAATCCAACACGATTTCACACATGTATAAATGCATATTTATAGGACTGCAGCACGTTATACCTGATGAAAGCCTTGATTTCAAGTGTTGACACACCAAGGGAATGTAAGACCTTACAAATCATGGATGATTAGACAGACTGAATGCCAGGTTAATTTGACCATGACAATTAACCCCCTGCTCTTTTGTTAGGTCAAACTGGATCTTTAAAAATGAATGAAACAGGACAGTGCTTCTAAACTTAGTTTTTTATCATCAAATTGAACTAACAGTTTCAATGTCCCTGTCACAGTCATTTATGTAAATGAGGAAAAGCAGTGGTTCCCGAACCTTATGGGACTTCACGTCCCACAATACCCTGCTCAGATAAGATCCCTCCTATTACTACTCTCTACTACTACTACTACTCTCTATTCGATCGCATAATCAGTTCTGAGCCAACAATGAAATGCCTCCTGTAATTGCTAGCGTCTTCATTTTGACAATAAGTCTGTCAAGTGGTACATTATCAAATGCTGGAAATCTTTGCAAATCTAAGCGTATAATATCATAAGCCCTGCTATCATCAAATCACTTGGTAGCTTCCTCAAAGATTGTCAAAAGTCCCTTGTGAAAAACACCCCAAGGGATAATAAATTGGTTGTTGAATGTATCTGTAAATGTGTGTGTATGTCAAATCGTCTGGGCTGCACAAGAAGAATATGGACTCTGAACACGATGTGAGAACACCTGATGCTGGAGTTCTTGTCCAGAGTTCTGTTCTCCTCACCCCTCTACACCCTGCTGTAAAATCCAGCTATGCTTGAAAATTAAGCCGGTCAAGCTGGTCATAAAGCTGGTCTAGCTGGATATGAGCTGGTGAACTAGCTAGTGCTGGTAGCTTGGCTGAGCTGGTAGGTGGTCAACTAGTACCATCACATTACATTACATTTAGCAGATGCTCTTATCCAGGGTGATGTACAGTTGATTAAACTAAGCAGGAGCCAATCCTCTCCTGGAACAATGCAGGGTTAAGGGCCTTGCTCAAGGGGCGAACGGCTGTACGCATTTAATTGAGGGCGGGCTGTAGCATAGTGGTTAAGGTACATGACTAGGTAGCAGTTGGTTGGTGGTTTGATCCCCACAATAAGATCCGCACAGCCGTTGGGCCCTTGAGCAAGACCCTTAAACCCTGCATTGCTCCAGGGGAGGATTGTCTCCTGCTTAGTCTAATCAACTGTACGTTGCTCTGGATAAGAGCGTCTGCCAAATGCCATTAATGTAATGTAATATTGTGGCTACATCTAACCACCGACTTTGCGGGTCCCAGTCCCAGTCATGTACCTTAACCACTACGCTACAGCCCACCTTGTATCAGCAGTTGTACCAGCACAAACCATGTCAAGCTGGGAGCTGGTCTGAACTGGTCAAAATCTAGTTTGAGCTGTTTTTTCAGCAGGGCTTACTTCTGTCTGGACAAGTCCAGATCTTTTTTGTGGCTTTCTAGAGCTCCATCCATGTCCTCCAGATCAATCAGAGCATTTCCAATGCAGCTGTGCAGGTTTCCCAGCACCTCCTTCTTGTTGGGTACAGTTTCCTCTGACCAGCGCTCCACTGTCTTCAGGACCCGCTGTGCCTTCTTAAGGCTCTCTGTGACATTGCCGGCAGCCATAGCTGAAATAAGAGAGCAACCAGAAAAGGTACCATTATGAGCTTAAATTGGTCTCAAACAGAAAATAAATGGGTAATATTGAGCTGGGATTTGACAATCCTGACTTGAGCCTGTAATGTTATACTAAGCCCTTTTATGCAGAATCAGGCAGAATGGTAAAACAAAGGAAATCTAAGCATATAATAGCATAAGCCCTGCTACCATCAAAACACTTAGCAGGTTCCCATGTGAAAAAACCAAAACATAATAAAAGAAGGGATAATAAATTGGCTGTTGAGTGTATGTATACACGTATGTATGTCAAATGGCTGGTGTTCTCTCTTCCATAGGAGCAGAAACATAAAATGGGAAAAAAGAAACACAGTTCAACCCTATTCATTAACTTGCAGTGGGACTCACTGGCATCAATCTCTTCCAGACTCTTCAGCACATAGCCCGTTGGGTCCGAAGGCAGGCTCTGCTCTGCCCTTTTCCACTTCTGCTGCATAAGCTTGCGGTCCCTCTCTCGAGCATAAACCGGTTTCTGCTGCCGCCAAAACTCTGTGCGAGTGTCCAGGTAACTGATGCAGTTGAGGATGAGGTCCTGGACCTTTTCTCCGCTACGCATCTCTCCCTTGATTAGATCTGCACGGCACGTAAGCATCCCCATGATTAAATCCATTTTATTGGACACCACAGACCAAGCGGTTGCAGAGTTTAATCATAGTTGCATGGTTAAACTGAACTGTCTTCGTAAATACAATGTATTGACCAATACAGTTTATGAATGGATACATACCAATTATGTCCCACTGTTGTAAACCCCTGGTCATAGCTAATGACAAACAAAGCCGAACGTGCAACTACTGTTGCAGGCCAAGGTGCGGTTGGGGCGATCACCTTCATCTTTAAGCAGCTTCTCAAGGTATTCCTTGTCACTGTAGAGTTCCCCCAGCAGCTGCTTGGCTGTCTTCTCGCTCTTGGGACTCTTCTTATTCTGCTGATTCTGCTCCTTCTTTGTGGTGCGTGCTAGTCCCTTTGGCTTCACTGATTTCCCCTGCCAACCAGAAGACTTCAGCATCACATGCACCTAATCAGTGGGTGCAGAACCTCTATAATGGAAACAAATTAGAGGAACTCAACTCACCTCCTTCTTCTTTTTGTGAAAAAAGGACAGATCTCCTTTATTCTCCAACTTCACTGATGAAGGGCCTGGGAAACGGACATTACCAATTTTTTCAGCACAACAACACACATCCATTGTAGACTGTAACCGAGTGCTACAATAACAAAGGTTACATTTGGAATGGTTTATACATTTCTTATTGTGAGGAGAAATAACACACAATGGAACAATATATCCTACAGCTGCTGACACTCACTTAATATTCACCTGCATTTTGAATTCATCGTATTGTTTTCTAGTGGAGGTTCACTTTAACTATTCATAAATAATAATGCTATCTATGTAGTTACTTGCTGTACTTACTACCAACTGAGTTGTCAATAGCCTCCTGAGCCTTCTGAATGCCCAGCCTGAACTCCTGGAGCTCTGGACGCAGTTTATGTCCTCGGTGAAAAAATACTAAGGCGAATTCAAAATCTCCCATTGTGTATAAAGCCTCTGCTTTTTGGTAGAGGCCCTGCAGAGTTTTAAACAAGATTGTTTCAGTCACTATTACGTAATAACACAGCTCCATGTTAGTGTACACATTGTAACCCTTTAACATTAGCTCAGAACAACATTCAATATATATAGTTTAGTATTTTATTGTATTGTGCACACATCATTGTATGCGTTTATTTTCTCCTGCAAACATATGAATACAATGTTGGGTACATTGGTAAAATACACTGGTAAAATAGCAAAGCATTTCAGGAATTATTAAATCAATTATTCATTCAGCAAAAATCACACACGCCAGTTGTCATTTGCACCTTGAAAAATTCTTTGTCTTCGTTAAGGGAAGCCTCGGCATCCCTCAAAGCGTTTGCGGAATCCCCCATCTTCACATAGCACTTGGATCTTGCCACCAAACAATTCTTATCATCCGGCTGCAATACCAAAGCCTACGAGAGAGTCCACATTATTGCAACAGTAGCTAGTGGATTTTATTTTATGTACACATGTATTGATGTCCTTCCGACGTCAAAGCTCAATGTGAAAACGTATCTCCCATTTTCGGCTACTACAGTGTTGGTAACATCTCGAAGGACTACTTGTCGAATTCTCTAATTAAATTCCCAGAGAGTCAAATAGCTAAATTTACGTTAGGCTAGCGAGAACGCTAGCTAACGTTAGCTAAACTTACCGTGGTGTAAATTTCAATGGCTTTGATGTATTCGCCTTTGAGGTAAAGCTGGTCGCCTTCCGCCACATATGCAGAAAACGAACTTTTTGGTACCTGATCGCCTTCCTCGTTGTCTGACATTTTAAATGTTTGATTTCCACTTTCTTTCAAAACCAAAAGCCACGTTGGTGTGCAAGTGTAACCCCAGCGCTGTTAACGGTATCCTAGCAACCAGGCAAACACAAATTACCATGCATTACTAAGGTATTGAGAGACACGTTTGCACATTCTAATGTTTGGAACACATGGCTTTAGTTGCCTCCTTTATGCAGGTATTAAGAGAGCTTTCAGTACCTAGTCTTATTTATCACCTTTGGAAACTATTATTGCTGTTGCACATTAAAAGTCAAAGAAGCCATTATGAGACTGAGAAACCAGAACAAAATCACATTCTGACATCAGCCAAACCTTATGCTGACCAAATTCAAATGTTTGGAACATAATTAAGAAGAAAGAGAGCACTGGCGAGCTTACTAAACGCAAAAAGGTATTGGCAGGCCAAAGAAGACCTCCACAGCTGATGACAGAAGAATACTCTCCATAATAAAAATAAATCCCTGTCCAACAGATCAGAAACACTTTTCAGGAGTCAGGTGTGGATTTGTCAATGACCAATGTCCGCCCAAGACTTCATTAACAGAAAAACAGAGGCTACACTGCAAGATGCAAACCACTGGTTTGCCGCAATCACAGAATGGCCAGGTTATTATTGCCAATAATCATATAAAAGATCAACCACAGTTCTGGAAAAAGGTCTGGTAGACGGATGAGATGAAAATGAACTAATAGAGTGATGGCAAGAGCAAAGCGGGAAAAAAGGAACTTCCCAAGACCAAATGTATGAACACTGCTGTCATTTCTACATGGTGAAACAAAAATGCACAAAAATGCCCTTCATTAAAATCTGACAATGTGCAATCTAACCACGTGATTTGTTTTATTACAAATCTGAAATTGTGGAGTAGAGTCAAATAAATGATGGGTCAACATTATGGAGGGCACGGTATGTGCCTGAGACTTTCATTTGGTATCACATCGATTCTGTTGTGATTCATTGCACCCAAGAAATGTAAGAAAGTAAAATGAAAGATGTAACTGGCTGTCTTGGCGTTACAGGGCTATTTAACATCACATACCCACTGCTACTTTTCTGACAAGGGTAGCCTACGTATCCGGGCTGGCAATTTCTAAATAGCTCAATTAGCTACGAGTGCACCAACTACAGAATGGATATTTAAGAATGTTAAACATTTTTAAAGCCGGAGATTATATTATAAACACCTTATTCATTGTCTTCAGAACTAAAATTGTATTATAACGACAAATTAATATCAAGAATTTAAAACTTGTATGTTCCAAAATTCAGATTCATATTAGATTTAGCATTGAACATTTATGGGGTCCTCTTCATTCATATTATTCCGCCTAAAATGATACAAAGAAAAAAAAACTTGATTAAATGCTTCTTTAATTTTTATAACCAAAACAACAAAAAAGTATGGCAGCGCTCCCAGTATACTACAACAGTTATACTATAGTTACTAATTATAAAAATGGTTCATAAGTACATCAGCTCATTAAAACGTAAAATGTCTCTTCACATACTGTTACATTCCACCTACATAATGCAAGTGGAAAGGAATCATACAAGACTGAAACATTTTTCCATTGCCTTGGTGCAAGACAAACACTGGTACAAGGAGGAGACAACCTCAACTGGAGTAGATCCCAAAGTTAGGAGACAAGTCAGTCACATCAAGACCCTGTCGTGTGACCTACCACAAAAACAAGAGCACGAAGAGCCAAACGACAGAAGCCATGCAGGAGCAAGTGGTCTGTTCTGACAGTTGATGTCCTGGCCTTGAACACTAAACATTCTCGCAAAGCAAAGGTCATCTTTTATGCACATATTTTCACATTATATTTTTTGTTCCTGCAGAGTTTAAAAATTAAATTGTGTGGTTTACACCATTTCTGTGTACCTATACTGGAGGCGGGTTCACTGCAATCTTTGTGCCTGACATTGGGCAGTCATCCCTTAAGGCACCACTTAACTGTGAAGACTTGACTGATGAACAGGGTGCCTTCACTACTAATCTTAATGAAGCAAAAAAAAAAGAAGGAAAGAACAGACAAGCAGGCGCTAACCTTGAAATTCATGCTAATCAATCCACAATGTTTGAGGAACAGCACTGCAGGGCAATTGCCAACTTTTTGTAGCGGGGGGCACAAAAGAACCTTCTTTTCACAAATTTATTTTGGATTTGAATTGAAAAAAAAATTGGTTGCACTTCAATAGGAGGTTCCAAATGGTATACGATTTTTTTTTAATTCTCAAAAAAATAAAATTCCAGTTGAGCAGATCACCCGCTCCCCTTGACCGTGGACTATAGTTTGTGATTTTACAATAAATATACATAAAAACGAAAGAAAAACGTAATCAACTATGAACATACATCACTTTACATTCCAGTAAAATGTACAATGCCGCAATAAATTCAAATATCAATGAGAGTCTAACTTTTTTTTCTTTTCTTTTTTAACTCAATGTGTGAAAATTCTGTTCCTACAGACATGACGACAAGACTTGTATTCACAACACCTTCATCCATGGGGTTTACTCGTGCCATTTCGGTGCGCCTACGCCTACGCTCGTCAAACCCTGAAGATATGCTTTGAGTACTTCAACAACAAAACAAGGCTACAATGGGATTCAAGTTGCGCGCACACTACCCGTCCCCCACCAACTACCGTTTTTGCCTTTGTGGGCTTAAACATTTCTGTTACAAAGCGAACTCAGCCAGGGCTTCACATGACTATGGAGAGCATAAATGTCTTGCCTCAGGGTCTGTAGAATTCAAGTTTCCATTTGCATTTTAATTCCACTGTCAGGTTGAGAATCACCATACTATTCAGATAGGAAAACTTTCATTTGGGTACGTGTGTTTGATGCTTACCATCCCATTCCTTACAAAAAGTAATTTTTTTTTTTTTTTCATTTTTTTTTTTTTTCATCTTAGAAAAAGAAAGCATGCCATCGACTTTGCTCGGGTGAAATTGAAATCCAATGTTTTCTGTCCAGTTTTGGATTGATAAAGGGCAGCATCGCAAAATGATAATCCATGATCTCTGGACAATGTCAAATTAAAATAGAAAGTGGTACATTTTTATTTGAAATTTTAGTTCTTTGTGGTCAATTCCATCATGGCACCAGACTGAGGAACACAAAGGTCAGGGACATTGGATGTAGGGCAGGAGGCGAGTGAATAATGTCCATGATGGGGCTACTGCATACACACTGGGAATCTCCATTTTAGCCAAACTGGAAAAAGAAATTTCCTGGTGCAGATGCTGTGGGGGACAAGGAAGGAAAATAAAATGCTTATCCATATCAAATTTCGATTCAAAGAAAAAGAAAAAGAAAAATTGTCAAAAGGTAAAGAAGTGACAATTTCACAGAAATTGGTATACATACATGAATTTGTTTCAAAGCTGAATCCTCCAGGTCCTCCGAAGAAAGCCTTGAAGATGTTGTTGGCATCAAAATCTGGAAGACAGAGACACTTGTGATTAAACACACGGGCAAGCCTACTACACCACACAAACTACAATGAGACATGAACGTCAGCCGACTGGCAATATTTCCCTTCAACTTTGAAACTGCTGAGTCAGAGCACATAAAAATGACGGTAAATACAGCTATTAATATGACATCCCGACCACGTGTACCTTTAACTATGCCATTCAAGTTATCCAAGTTAGTGGAATCGGTTGTCAACAAATTCCTTTTCCCCACCCCACACAAACAATAAAATAAATCACTTGTCACTTAAGATAAAAATGACATTAATACTAGATTTAACAAGGTAACAAATGTAAAGAATGCAAAGGGTTAAGGAAAAAGTCATTAATGGTTGGTAATGTAAATAATACAGCACCATGCACTTTCTATGTAAAATGTAGCTGAGCAGAGGGGCTTGAAATACAGCCCAACCAAACCTCAAAAGAAACAAACAGAAACTTCTGGAAAAGTCCACGCTGTAATTGTTTTCTCGGTTCTTTCTGGGACCCTGCAGGACAGTAAAGGAAGAAGGGAGAGAGGCTGACCTCCTGCGTTCATGCCATCGTCTTCCAGATCATGGCCGCTGTCATAGCGGGACTTCTTCTTGGGGTCAGACAGTACGGTGAAGGCCTCTCCCACCTCCTTGAACTTCTTCTCCTCCTCCTTCTGCACCTCGGTGGTGGCTGCGCTGTGTCGATCTGTTGAAAGAGTGTCTTTGTATTTTTGTGGGTAGGCGGAGGGTTGCCAGTTCGATCCCGCCTTGGGTGTCAGTGTCCCTGAGCAAGACACCTAACCCCCACTTGCAAGGCAGCCGATTGCCGTTGGTATGTTAGTGTGTATGAATGGGTGAATGAGAAGCATCGATTGTACAGCACTTTGGATAAATGCACTATATAAATCCATAGGGAAGAGGGATGAAAACACAAAGAATTACAATTTTAAGCGATTCATTTTTAAAAACGACACGCGATCGACCAGCATGCCTAGACGTAGCCTACTTGAGCACTGCGTCAATGTAAATGCGAATCCTTAATTTAGCAATTAGGCCATTATCTGACTTTAGGCTATTAACATTAATCCAATGTGGTCATTTAAATGAAACTACTTTAAGATGGCGCAAAAATAAAGTTTGAAAATGCAATTACATTTTTGTCATTAAGCTAAAGCATTATTTTTTCGTTGCCATGAAGATACGATCCCTACTGGTCAAAAAGCAATACTGGTTACAGCATTAACCGTTTTCAAAATGGGATGGCAACCATTTACTGAACCTGATGATTTGTCACATCCCTAGTGGTAAATAAAATGATACTAGAACTTCATTTAAATTCTTGTGTGTCCAGAATAATTGTGTACCGAGACACTGCCAGAGTATATTCCAACATAGTGGACCATGACGATCATGAGATGCCTACGAGAGCACTGCCTCTGCCAGGGTTAGCCGTACCTGGGTGGTGCATTAGAGCCCGTTTCCGGTACGCCTTCTTGATTTCATCTTCTGTGGCATTTTTGCCCACCCCCAGCACCCTGTAGTAATCTTTCCGTTTACTCTTCTTCAGCTCCAACTGTGCAGTCTTCAGGAGGTGTTTGTGTTCTAGGGAAATGGAGGCCCACATTAAGCAGGGCTCAAAAATAATGCTTGCCAGGGCAGGTAAAAAACAGGTGTCAGAAATCATGCTCAACCACCTGCTCGACTGGGCAAGGGATGACTTGGAGCCAATTCACAATTAAAGCTAGCACGGAAGTAGAATTGCTTATGAGGGGAAAAAAAAGGGTTATACGGCCGGGTCAAACTGGTCACAGAGACCACTAGCCAATCAGAACATTCGTAAACTAAATAACACCACCTCATGATATTTCATTACAGCACCACACTACTTTTTAAGGATGAGGGTGAACTAAGAAATGCATAGTAAACTGGCGCTGTCCAGGCAATGTTTATGCATTTCAAGTTAATGAACATTTGTCACCATCTTTATCAACTTACTCTTAACGGAGCTAATGTTAGGAGAGTACCTGGTTCAAAAATAGCATTCATCCAGCTAGTAAGTACACAGCAAGGTACTGTGGTCTAACAATGAACTAGTTGCTAATTCACAATACACAAACTGAATTGGTGATCAATGTGCATTGACTGAACATAAAAAACACATGAAAATAAAATTTCCCAATTGTTATAGTAATGGATATTGTTGCAATGGTAAAGCAATTAACTTGGCCAAAACTGTCCAAACTGGGTTTCACACACTGGTCAACCGCCAGTTTACCAACTGATCAGCCTACAGTGTATAGTCAACTAGTCCACCAGTTCACCACCAGCACACTTTACCAGCTTGACCAGCTTTGCCTAGCATGGAACCAGCTAGAAGGGTCAAAAACACCACTTAAACAATCTTAAACCTGCTTAGAAACCCAGCGAGTGTTATGGTTTTTTATTGTTGTTGGGGTTTTTTGTGTCATGTACCGGTCATGTCATTTAAATTTAGCCATATCCAGGCATGTATAAATTTAGATAGAGAAAGTATGAAAAAAACCTTAATATTGAACCGAAATTAAATCCGTTTAGCAAGAAGTATATTTTGTAGAAACATTTTATGCTCTTAGATCGCCATCTGGTGGACTCTTCTTCTGTTGCAGGGCATACTTTGCACAACATAACAGTAGGTGGGACTCGGAGTTTGCTCCAGAGCCAAATTTTTCTAGTGTTTTGCAACCTTTTTTAACCCTGCCGCCCGCCCCTTCTCTGAATACAGAATGCCAGTAATGAACAGTATTCATTATCACCACTCATCAGTGCAAACTCAACTCAAGCGAGCAGAGACAAGTATATGTGTTCCAACAAAGCATGCAATACTAACTGCTGCTGATCACCCCTCTGTAAGTTGGCCTCACTGGAATGAGTCAGTGGAAGATGCCTCACTGTCAGCTGATCTACAACTGAACACCTCATCGCCCAACAGGGTCAGACCGTTTGCGTGCGAAAATGGCGTCATCCAAGCAAAAAGAGACGCTCCCTTCTCAAGGCAACACTGTAGCCAATTGTCCATCACTGTGCAGAGCTGCAGACCACAGACCGCACTGACGTGGATTGTGTTTGACACCAGGCTTAGGGGCTTATACGTGCTCTACAAGAACCGCAAGGGAACGAACAACCAAGCAGCCCCGATACGGTTTCATTTTCACGATTTCACACTGTTCATTTCACCAGTCACGGTCTGAGCTGGCTACTGAGGTCTCACACAGATGAGATATAAATATCGCCTTCATGCGGCTGGCACTATCCAACAATCTCATCAATAAGAAATTTCTCATTGACAATCGTTGACGGTCAAATTGTGGACTGGCGACCTGTCCAGGGTGTATTCCTGCCTTTCGCCCAATGAATGCTGGGATAGGCTCTAGCCCCCCTGCACCCTGTTCAGGATAAGCAGGTTAAGATAATGGATGGATGGATGGACATACAAATTGGGGGAGAAACTATTCTGTGTCCCCCCCCCACAAAGTTTAGGAAAGGCAGTGCTAGAATGTGCATAGCATCGAGTATGGCTCACCCTTTGTTTTCTCTGTCTGATAGACCTTCTCGTAGTCCCGCACAGCTTCTTCATACTGCTCTGTGTCCATGTAGCTAAGTATCAAATAAACATAACCATAACTTGGGTTTCCAAACCATGAACACTTAACCCAAATATAAGGGGCTGGACACATGGGCAGCAAGCACCTAAAAGCCAGTTCAGTCTGGCCTGCGTAGAGGTCTGTAAATATGGGATTCCATTCAAGATTCATTACAACTTGGACAGGAATGTGATGTTAGCATTACATCTTTTGACACGCAGCAGACATGCCACGAGACAGAAAGAATAAAAACCACGAACCACTGCGCTCTCCGCAGATAGGCTTTGATATACGTCTCGTCCAGCTTCACGGCACTCGAGCAGTCTTCGATGGCCTGTTCTAGTTTCTTCAGCTGCGGAGAATGAGGAAGAACATTTTATCAAGGGAGACCGAGCCCCGGGGAAGCTCAGCAGATCTATTCACAGAGACACAGAGAGAGGGGAGAACAAAATTAAGCCGTGACCCTTTTGTGCGGAACCGGTTCCAGGCTCCTGGGAAAAGTACTCAAAGGGCCAGTGAAGTCAGGCTTGGATCACTTCACCTGAGCAGCAAAGGCCAGCTGCACATCCCCACACTAGTTTACTGCTGGTAAATCCGCTGGGAGCTTTAGACTGGTTCTTAAAGATTTGTCCTCCTCACCTTGGAGCCCACCGTCCCACGGTTGCAGTAAAGCTTGGCGTTGGTTTTGATGTTGTTGGGGTCTATTGTCAGCGCCTCGGAGTACAGCTTGTAGGCCTCGTCGTAGTTGCCCTCCTTAAAGGCTTTGTTCCCCTCCTCCTTCTTGGCTTTTAAGGCTTTGGCATTCTGATGGGAGGAGATGACAGCACAAGACAACAAAATGGCATCGATGAAACCAAGCTTATTAATCCGAGGGGATTTTAAAGCTCAGCCGCCTGTAAATAACTTGGCAGGGGATAATGACCCTTTGCACAATTCATAGGAAGAATGAAAATATTTTGAAGCGTAAAGAATTATCACTGAGAATTTTTTCTTGAATTTGCAAATCATCATTACCATTTTGACATCCGGCTTTCAAATGATCCCTGGTTGACTGGGACATACACTATTATTTTGCATAGCAATGAGATATGACAAAATGCTGAGCGGTTGCTTGGAGAGATGCAGAACACTTGGGCTTCATATGCCGCCATAGTAAAGGAATGTAAAGGGCTCCATTTGCCTAACATTGATACAAGATACACATTTTCCCTCAGCAGAAAGATAGATTTTCACGCAGAAGCAGAACAGTGGACGATCCCTGTCTCGGTCTACAGGTCCTGTGACCAGGGCCCTACCCTGCAGTCCATAAGTATTTGGACAGTGGTACAATTTCTGTTGTTTTGGCTCAGTGCTCCAGTACATTGGATCAAAAGCATAGAATCAAAAATAGATACTGAAAGCTCTCTAACCCACAAAACATTATATAATATGCATATCCCATGTATTCCTTTTATAAACAAACAATTTAACATCGTTATAATGTGCCTCACAAACTGGAATAACCAAAGAAAATGAATACAATAATTTAGCTTCATACAAATGAATGAGAGCATGCTAGCTAGCTGTCTGTGGAAAGAGTGTGGATAGCAGGAAACTATAGCAACGTCAATATTCTGATTACCACCTGCAGTAACTTACTGGTTCACCTGTAGTAACCTAACTGTGGGGGGGTTTCATTTAAAATCCAATGTGCTGGAGCGGAGCCAAACGAACAGGAATTGTTACCACTGTCCAAATACTTACGGACCGCAGGGTATAGGTGCGGGGGCACTCACTCTGCAGGCCAGGCGGGCCTTCTCGTGGTCGGGGGCCATGCGCAGCGCCTGCACAAAGAACTGCACGGCCTTGTCAATGCAGTCCTCGTAGTACAGGCACAGGCCTCTGACATACAGGGCGTCGCCGTTCGTGGATTCCATCCGCAGGATGTCGCTGTGGGCGGGGGGAGAGGCGAGTGAGACCGGCTACCGAGGACACGGGGAGGTCAGTGTATAAATACAGACACAGCAACCGCAAGAGAAACCAACGGGGAAAAAACTCATCCACACAGGGCAGCTGTTTCGCTCACCGCCCATGCGTGCGTGTCCATGGTCACACGCACAAGGAGAAAAACACGGAGTAAACCAATCGGAAAAAGAAAATTGCCAAGAGGGCGCAAAGATTCAGAAGGCCGGCCCTATATGTAGCATACATTTAACAACAGCAGATGGGGGGGAAATATTTTTAATTTGCTGTGAAACATGAACATGAGTCCAATGGGAAAATAGGCTTTTTGAGTGAAAATATAGCCACCACTCAGAGGCGATTTCATATCATTTGCCGAAACAAATAACTCAAAGGCTGGCCCCTTGGGTCTTCCAGCGAGGGTTTTAGAAGCCATTGGCCCAGAGGGGGAAAGAACAGCCTGAAATTATTCATGCTGCAGTAAGAAATCACATGAGCACATTGCCTGCAGTCCCCAAAGGGAAAGGGGGTACAATTATAAAGGCAACTGCTGTAACCCATATAACACAGTGATGAAACCAGCCCCACCAGCTGGTTCAATAGCATTACTCAGTACTGACTGGGTACTTGGGGATAATATCCTGCTAGCTCATGCAATACATTCATCAGCATCGCCCACAATGAACCCGGAAGTTGCATTTCCTTAAAAGTTAACCATCTACTATTCCATCATTTTCCTCTTTAACCACATAAATTTACAACAATTACAAAGCGTTAGGCTGGAATTACATTGGATGCGTTCACGGTGCAGAGCTTGCTTTCTTTCAGTGCCTGTGCTAGTGGACCCCAGCTGTTGCACAGGGTGCTTAGTATGTATGTAGGGCACGGGTAGTACGCACAACTGGTCGCATACTTTTGTACTCTCGCTGAATTTCTCTGCACAATGCTTTCACAGAAATAGTGTGGAAGTGCACTGTTGATGGTCATATTTACACCATGTCCCTATAGAAAAATAGCCCTTGACTATATATTTGATAAGCAACCTATTGTCATATCTAATGCAATTACACTAAAGTACAGCGGACTAAGGCGTTTCGGTCAGGAGGGGGGCAGACTGTACCTGGCCACAGACTGAGCTTCTGGGTAACGGCCCAGCAGGGCCAGACACTCCGCTTTCAGGATCTTGAAGCGATGACAGGCAGGGGCAATCTCCAAGGCACGGTCCATACAGAAGACCACCTAAAGTAAAAAATATATATAAATAAATAAACTTATTTTATTCCCATTAACTTTGGTTTTACGGTTATAATGATTTATGCTTTTATTATATTCATCACAAAAAAAAAAAAAAAAAAAAGAGACTACATTTTAAGTGAAATGCTTGCATTTGCTGACAGTATCGGACACATTTTGAAAAATTGAGTGCTTGCTTTCCACTGGTCTGACAGCGAGACTGGCTGCTGTTAGCCTGTCTGTGTGCCATGTACTGTCATCTCGTGACGACCTGCACGTGATGATGTTGCTGAACGTAACGGTCTCATGTTAACATAACATTCAGAACTAAATAAATTAGCCTCATTCATGTTAGTATTGTGTCTCGCCATGTTGAGTCTATGGACAATTCACGACAAAATTTGGAATTTTGAGGTCTAATTCAAATAGAATAAAATGTACAGTCATGAAATTTAAAAAAGCTAATTTTTCTGAATTAACCACATGAGTGGTCTCGTGTCGGGAACTGATGTATTTAAATTGAGATTTCTGTGCAAAAAAGTCATTGTTTTATGCTAATTTGTTAAGGGTATCCATAACACAGAAATGGCCCAACGTAGCAATACTTCAAATCAGTAGTTGGCGAGCCCATTGCCATTGTAGTAGACCTGCGAAATGGCATTAAGATTGGTTTTGAAGCAGGTGAAATATTCACCCTGAATTCATTTTGAATGAAAGTGCCGACCAACGCAAACATATAGCGAGTGCGGATGGCATTTTTTACTTCATCGGAGTTAAAGAGCACCGTCATGATCTTACAATTACATTCTGTGAAACCTGCTTTCCTTCTGACCCTTTATGAGAGTTGTTTCAACAATATTTAATAAGCATTTGTGGCACATTACTCACTACAGCGCTACGCCAATGCAGACCATTTACTATACACCAGGTTGCAGAAACAAACGGCATACTCGCAAGCGAAAAACAGAAAGCGAAACATACCTTTCTAAAATCCCTCTTCTCAAAGCCAAACTCCGCCATCTTCTCATATTCCAGCACAGCTTTTGCGTTCCTATCCTGAAACCAACAACGTTTTTTGTGTGGTTTTGTTACTTTAAAAAACAAATGTGACTGTGAATCACTGACATTACTCGGTCATGAACAAGTGGCAGGTTAAAGCATCAATTCAATTAATCAATTTCAGAATATTCTGAATGCTTGATAATACATGTAATGAATACAAAGAAAATTCCTTGGTCAATATGGCCAAAACATTACTGGTCCTGAGCCTACTGGCTGAGAGACCCACCTCCTTCTGCGCCTGGGTATTGACGGGTTCCAGCTCTAGAACCTTCTGGAAGCAGCGGCTGGCAGCCCTGGAGTTCCCCAGAGACAAGTGGCACTTCCCCTCCCGCAGATGACCCTGCAGGCAGATGACACATGCTCACGACTCAACATGGAGAATATTGTGAGAGGACCATGTAAATATGACTGTCTTTAACTTAACCAAGAAAATACATAGACCATTGCAACCATTTAAGACAGATCATGTGGTGTATGAATTAAGAAATCACAACATAAGCACTGACTAACAAAAGCCCACTCCAAGAGATTTGAAAATGAAGAACTCATTTCGAGTAGCATCCAAACATCGCCCCAGACTCCTGACACCAAAGCCTATAAGATCTGTGCATTTCCCCATTTGCCAAGTAATGCTCTTCCACTGTGAACAGCACCACAATTCCAGGCACTGTCACTTTCTGCTTAGGCTAAGCTAGCCAGGAAACGCAGCCCTGTTCAGCGTCGACCTTCATGAAGCAGTCGTCCAGTCGAACGGCCTGCTGGGAGTCCTCCAATGCCTCTCGGTATCGACTCAGCATCATCAGGGTGGCAGCCCGGTTCCCGTAGTAACTGGCATTCTTTGGGCAGGTGTCTGAGAGACGCATTCAATTCACATCAAGAGTCAGACCAAATCAAATTAATTTGTTACCGCAGGCTATCAATACAGGGCCCGCACTCCAAGTCGCACCCAGAAAGGGAATTCAATAAAAATCCACATTTATAAAAACTTTATTAAATGTTCCGTGTAACTTACAGGAAACACCTCTGTTCTCAGCTGTGTTCGCATTTCTGACCCGAAGGATCTAATACTTGAATAAGGATCTAATACTTCAATAAGTACTTAAATAAGAATTTAGAGTAGGTACAAAAACACCTTTAAAAAGGATTTTAAACTTCAGAAACACATTTCTGTGGCTTGACAGTTAGTCAGGGAACCATAAATGGCTTCAAGCATCAAATATTCGAGTCACAATTCAGTATTGGGACAGAGCAAGTGTAGACTATTGAGTCTTACCTATAGCCCTTGTGTAGTAGTTGAATGCCTCCGAGTAATCCTTCTTGATGTAAAACGCATTCCCTTGCTCTTTGAAACCTTCTGCTTCCCTAGGGGATGTGTGAAAAACACAGACAGAACAAGACAGGACAAGAAAGAGAGATTTACAGGTAAGTGAAAGGCTGTTCAGGGTCGGGGATAAGGAAGCATGTGAAAAAATACATAAAGCACAGAATTATGCTAAATTATAAATATGGTCCCTTTTTTTTTTTTTTTTTTTTTTTCCCCAGTCGATTTACCCATAACATTGTGCTTGGAAAATGTCATCAACCCAGAATGAACATGGTGTTATCATTAAAGGGGGCTTCCAACTTTCCAAAAAGTAAGATTGCAGTTTCTTTTATTAAAATAAAATTTGGGCTATACAGGTAGTACACGAGTGGCACGTTCACTTCACTGCAGAGATGGAAAGAATTGTGCTAACTGGCCCTGGTCTAAACATAGAAAGGGCAGGAGCAGCCAGATGGCGTAATCTAATCAGAGCGGAGAAACTGCTCAGGACGTGGCAAAGATTTTAGGGGCTCGCCAAAACAGAAGAGGCTTGTTCACAGTAATCTGTGGTGGGACAAGCTTCCCAGACCCCCTTGCTCAGGCAAACTTGCCTGCCGGAATTAAACTGCAGTTACGATTAGGTTGCGTTTTTCAAATGTTTATGCACTGAACCTACAACGGTCAAGATTTGCAAATAATATAGTTCCTATCCATTTCAGAGAAGATTAATTGCATTGTCCGGACGGGCAGAGAAGAGGATGTCTGACTATAATGCAACATGGAGCTGAAAATGGAGACATCGAAGTTACTTGTACTTATGGGCCACTGCTCTTAATTCTACTGGAGGGTTATTCTGTGAAAAATCAACCAGGGTTGTGGAGAGTGACAACTCCAACTTTGCTCAAACTGCCACCCAAAAAGTTACTTGCAAGTGGAAATCGGGGTTTGTGTTGATTTTGGGGTGTCAAAGCATTAAAGCAGGGGGAAATATTTTGGTTCAGAACAGCCAGAAAGAAAATGTATTAAATAGACTTGGCATGTCGTAATCACTTCAAAAAGGTAGGTAGATCCACTTTTGTACAAAAACATTGAGTTCATACTGTAATGCTTTGGCATGTTTTGATCGATTCAAACAGGACCTCAATTTACAGGACCATACATATATATCCTTGTGGCTGTTCTGAACCAAATATCCATCCATCCATCCATCCATTATCTTAACCCGCTTATCCTGAACAGGGTCGCAGGGGGGCTGGAGCCTATCCCAGCATACATTGGGCGAAAGGCAGGAATACACCCTGGACAGGTCGCCAGTCCATCGCAGGGCACACACACCATTCACTCACACACTCACACACTCATACACTCATACACTCATACACTCATACACTCATACACTCATACCTATGGGCAATTTAGACTCTCCAATCAGCCTAACCTGCATGTCTTTGGACTGTGGGAGGAAACCGGAGTACCCGGGGGAAACCCACGCAGACACAGGGAGAACATGCAAACTCCGCACAGAGAGGCCCCGGCCGACGGGGATTCGAACCCAGGACCTCCTTGCTGTGAGGCAGCAGTGCTACCCACTGCACCATCCGTGCCGCTTGAACCAAATATCAGCAAGTGAAATATTAAAAAAGGATTGCCAAGCGGTACAATGTAGCATTTTTGAATGACGATAACCTTTTCTCCTGAGCAGTATTATGAAAATCATAAGTCCATAATCTATAAGTATACAGAAAATTGTCAATTACATGTTTTCAGTTTTTTTCGACTCTTCAAACCCCAATTACCACTTGCAATGACTTTTTGGGTGCCACCCCTCACTTTTTAAGAGCCAATATCTCTAAAATTACAAATCCAATGAGGCTAATGTTTTGCATGTTCGGTATTCAATATATAAAAAAGCATTTACACAAAGTTTGAGCAAAATTGGAGTGGTCATACTCCCCCCATTCCATAGATTTTTCACAGAATTACCCTGGTAGGGTTGTTCTCTGCGTGCAAGATATGCAACACTGTGCAACAACGAGACAGCGAAAAATAGTTTTCATCCTCCAAGCTGCGCACAACAAACTGACTTATATTCACAATGTGACAGACCTCGAAACACATCTTCTGGCACGTAACCAACAGCGACTGCTGAATATTATATGCAACAGTCAAGGTCTATCCTGCCTTCTAGAATTATCTCCAGCTTTGCTTAAGATGCAATAAAAATGAGAACAGAACCTCAAGTATATTCGAAACAATTAATCAAGCAAATACTAATTAAAAAATGACATCTGAGGGTGTGGTTTTAGAGTGCGTAAAGACATTCTAGTATTGCGTTTTCACACAGGTATTCGTTGGCCTACCTCGCCTGGATCATGACCAAGAACGAGAATTCCCTCTGATGCAAGCTTAGATCCCCCAGTATAATTCCCCCAGATTTACATTTTTTATCGTGGTTTTATGATTCAATCTAAAATGTGCCATTCGCAATTTTAAAAATGTGTTTGTTATAGTGAGGCCTACTTAAAAATACAACTTCCATCGTAATTATGATTAAAGCTATATATTGTGAACTAGACTACACTGCGGGCATTACCAAAAATAGACATTACCTGCATTACCTCTTTTGAAAATAACTGGTCCAGCAATGCTTGTCACAGCTCATTCAACTTAGAAGGCTGATATTACCAGTTTTATCATTTCAACAATACCCTCGATGTACAATGAATACCTCTATGCTGTAAACCAGTGATTAACTAACGTAACCAATTTATCCCAAACTACAATAATTCCACGTGACATAGCAACATGCGTTTAACCTTGAAGATGAAGTTAAATTGGCAGGGTAAAAAGTAGCAAATTTCGTTAATTAATTTAGCAAACACTAATTAGCCGAGTTGGCTAACTCATGTCCCAAAAATAAAAACGAGTCGGAAGAAAACCTGGTTCGCATCCATTCGAACTAGACCGTTTGCGAATCGCATACCAGCATGTTCAGACAGTGCCTGCTAACATTAGCCTATCTATAATAAAATAAATATTACTAGAGAAGCCTGCTAACGTTAACACATTCAATGCGCAGTGTTAGCTAACCCTACGCAATTCAGATTGTCCTCAAGCGAACCATGATGCCAGCTGGCGAGATGAACTAAACGGCTGCATTTCTTAGCTACCCCTTGGCTAGATTAACTAAACAGCTGCATTTCTTAGTAGCTACATAACAACGGTCATATTTCAGACATGGTTCCTTTTGGGGGATTTGGGGCGATTAGTCAAAATGCGTGTCGAATATACACTATTCTATCACCAAAAACTGTAAATGCGAGAATGGGACTCGTGTCTCTATTAAAGACGGTAACTTAAAGTTAGCTAGACTCGCTGTTGTTGGGTTTAGCCAACTAGGCCCCGATAGCAACCAACAACACAGGGCATAGTTCATGTTATATTACTAAAGAGAGCAGTGGTAGCTATCTTCAGTTTTTACCACTTCTAAGAGTAATGGTTGTCTGCGAGCTTAGAGAAATATATTGAGAATCATTACTAACCTCTCCATCTCCTCTTCGCTCAATATTTGTGGCTCCGGCTCCATGGGCATATCGCAATCAACAGCCGCCATTTTACTGCCGGGGATAGAAGGACCTCACTTCCGGGACCATAGAGATTACAGCTCACAATACAAACATGCCGCAAAAAAACATCCTCTTTTCCACAGAACAGTTTTTTCTGCTTGAAGGTCTAGATGTCTGATCATTATGGCTTTAGCTAATTAGCCTGAAATGTGAAAAAGGCTAAGGAGAAAATGGCATTGAGATGCGTTAATAGTGTAATTCAGAAGTATACAGAAAACACACAATGTCAAGCTAGCACCCTTTTAAGATAAGATTTTCGAGCTGAACCTTAGGAACATCACAAGTAGCGAAGCAAAAGTATTTCATGCGACCTCCTGACAACAGGGGTCGTACTATGGCCCATCTCCTCGCGACTATGTCCACGTCAATGACAGTTTATGCCAACAACAGTAAACAGGAAGTTCTAGGTGGTGAGTTTTTGCTGAAATCAATGGTTATTGTCATTTGTGCTATTCTTTGCAAATTATTGTGTATATAATTAATACGGTAGTATCAGTGTAACTGATATATGTATATCGTTTTTATTTGACAGGCAGCTCAATGCATTAATGTAAAGAATCTGCTCGCGAATCCAAGTTTTTGGATTTAACTGGCTAATGTTCCATTTAGACTAATCAGATGCCAGGCTGCACAAAGTTGGCTGGCATACGTTAATATTTTTATACTTTTCTTACTGGTTAACGTAGACGCGACAGTCTGTACAATGTTATTGTCTTTTACAGGAAACATGATTCGAATGACGGACTAAAGAAATAAGCTTAGATAGCTGTGTCGATCATGGTGAACTATGTACCTGACGTTATGCGCCCCCCCCCAAAAAAAAAGGCTGGTTTAAAATTCGTTCCAACTAACGTTAGTTGCTAAAATATATTTTGTTTAATAATGTCATGGTTTACGAATTACTATCATGGTGTATACAGCATCGCAAGTTAGCTGTATCGAACGTTGCTTAAATTAACATGTCTCTGAACCATGTATCTTAATGTGGTATTTCTATATAATTCAGTTCAAGGGTAAAGTTGGATCTGAACTGCAGAGAATCGGACCGTGATCATAATGGGGAAAAGCTGTAAGGTGGTGGTATGTGGACTGGCAGCCGTTGGTAAAACCGCTGTCCTGGAACAATTGCTTTATGCCAATCACGTTGTGGGTATGTATGCGCTTTCTTTGACATAGCTCAATAATACTGAATTGTTATTATGCAGTTTTTAGTACCATGGCTTTCATCCTCAGTCTTCGGCTAACCTTGCAGGTCTCGGGAATGTTTAAAATTGTGCCATATGTTTAAAAAAGATATATTTAAAAAATCGCGAGTATAGTGCAGGGTTCACACATGAAAATCTAGCTCGATTTTTAGGCTATACTTTATGATTTATTTGTCAGAGCCTGTTTAGCTATACTTCACATTTTCCCTGGATACAAACGATCATATCTATTCGATCTCAAGAACGTCTGATTCACTGGTTATTTCATTGGTGTCATGAAAACATATCTCTGTATCTCCATTTTTGTAAATTGTCCCATTATTTCCTAAAGCATGTTGGGATTTCTCACTGTATGCACATGTTTAATGTGTAATGTTTAATATTTAGTCTTCTGACATGAGGGACCTACATAATATACAGTATAACGTAAATGCTATTGACATTGGAAGTGAAAGATTGGGCGTTTCTACAGGTTCAGAGCCAATGGAAACTTTGGAGGACATCTATATTGGGTCCATTGAGACAGACCGGGGTGTGCGGGAACAAGTCCGCTTTTATGATACACGTGGGCTGAGAGATGGCCTGGAATTCCCCCGCCACTACTACTCGTTTGCTGATGGCTTTGTACTCGTCTATAGCATAGACAATAAGGAGTCCTTCAAACGCATGGAGGCACTGAAGAAAGACATTGATCGTTATCGTGATAAGAAAGAGGTGAGTATGGTCCTACACAGACTCGGTCACAGATTCAGACTTTATTATAATCACAGAGGGCAACTGATGTGCAGCATTAAGATCAAATACAAAGCGAAGAGTCATCTCAAGAGTCATATATATGAAACACACACCTATACCTGACATATAGGGTCCAGATGTGCTGTATCTTCCCTTGTCTGGTTTCTCATTGGTGTTTTTCTTACCCCAGTGCAAGAGAAAATCCGTCAACCTTTTTCTGACATTTTCTTATTCCCCGATTTGAAGTCTGCTTTGTCCTTCCCTACTGTGTCACTGACACTAGTGCATCGTGAGCAGTGTCACTGACACTACATTACATTACATTAATGGCATTTGGCAGACGCCTTATCCAGAGCGACGTACACTTGATTAGACTAAGCAGGAGACAATCCTCCCCTGGAGCAATGCAGGGTTAAGGGCCTTGCTCAAGGGCCCAACGGCTGTGTGGATCTTATTGTGGCTACACCAGGATTAAAACCACCGACCTTGCGTATCCCAGTCATTTACTTTAACCACTACGCTACAGGCCGCCCCACTAGTGCATCGTGAGCAGTGTCACTGACACTACTGCATCGTGAGCAGTGTAGCTGAAGCCTGCAGGGTTATCTGGTACACCTGTGAGCCAGCCATTTTACATCCAACAGGCCACAAAACGTTGTAGGAAATAACTACTGCCAACTGGAGGAGAGGTGTATTGCTCACTGATGACAACTGGTAGCCTTTTGGCTGGAGATGTAAGGAGTTACTCCAAAGCCCTGTTTCACAAAGCAGGATTACTGAATTAGCTGGATAACTGCACCGAATAGAACCAAGAACCTTCCAAAATCTGGAACATGGACTGAAGGTAAAACAGCTGTTTTTGGTTTTACTCGACGTATTTATCCAGCCAACTCTGTAATCCTGCTTTATGAAATACCCCCCTGGTTATAGTTGGATAATGAAAGTGACATAGCTTGTAGCTATGACTACAGGCCCAACATCTTTAATATTGAGCTCAAGGGATTTTACTGGTTTGCATAACATGCTAATTGACCATCCTACAACAGGTTACCATTGTGGTGCTGGGGAACAAGGGCGACCTTCAGGACCAGAAGAGAGTGGACTCGGAGTTTGCACAGCACTGGGCCAAGACGGAGAAAGTGCGTCTGTGGGAGGTGTCAGTAGCTGACCGGCGCACTCTGATTGAGCCCTTTGTGTACCTGGCTAGTAAGATGACCCAGCCTCAGAGCAAGTCCACTTTCCCATTGAGTCGTAACAAGAACAAGGGTGGAGGCTCTCTGGACAGTTGAGAACCAAACAGGAGCAGGGGAAGCACTTCAGCTACTATCCAACCAACAGGCAGACATACACATGCATAAATACTCAGGAGGCTTATTGACCGGCAGACACTTCTACACACAGAAATAATGGACAATCAGAAGATCTAAGCAGAGTGCAACTGTTTAAATAATGAAAATATGGATGGATGTGGTCATAGATGTGGAACTTGTGAGGTGTCACCTTGAGCATGTGGGTGTGAATTGAACCACAGCAGAAGTTAGGAACATCTGTTAATGTGTTTATTAGCATTCCCATCTCTATCAAAAGTTTCAGTATTGCCTCTCACAGTAAAATGCTGTTCAATTTCAGTAAAGTTACAGATGCATTCCAATGCATTCCTTCAAAGCGTGTTTCAATGTTTAGTATATTGGTTTCAACAAGTTGTAAATTATAAGACAATGTACACAGACTGAATGTGGACCAATGATTTCAGTGCCTGCTCAGATCTATTTACTGTTTCTGCACAGGTCAATGAAACTTGTTTTTAAATATTACTTTTTTCCTTGTGGCACTGGCTAAATTATGGCTGTGTTACACAGGTTGAACAGAAAATGGGACCGTGACTGTTGCATTATGTACTTAACTACTAGTTTCTGGGTTAGTGCTATTACTATTGCCTATAGTATTTATCAGGTCATATATCAGACTGACTGTCTGACATTTTAACTGGTTAAAAAAATCCTACATTTGCCTTCATATCAACTTCCTGAAGTCTTGTTTTATGTATTATCTCAACAGAATACACTGGTGTTATTCGAACACATGCACTGTTAAGTGCAGTGAGTCGTGCAGGGATGTTTTATGCATTATATCCTAAAGCATCTACTCTTTCAATATGAAAGCTATGTTTATGTTACAAAAAGTGGACACTGCAGTGGAAAGCCATTCCAATGTACTTTGTATCCTTACTGTATGTGTAGTAAATGACCATTTTCATTCTTTATATGCTTCCAATTTGTTGAGTGATCATTTTTTGCATTATTCATTATTATAAATGTTCCTGCTTTTTATATAACTCACTAAAGAGGCATTTCCTACACTCTGATTAACATTGACCCTGGGATAAATCACACATTCAGACAATTGCTAGTCCATATAGTGATTTACCATTTTCATTAGGGCTTGCCCACTTTGTTGACCTCATAAACATACTCTACTATGATCTTGATAAGGGGCTTATTTCACAAAAATACAATGTGTATTTAAATATCTCAAAGATGCAACCATTTTCTATCTCAGATTTTGCCTTTAAAACATACTGTATAATGAACTATTGCCAATAACCACAGCTCTAAGGAAAAAGATAATCAGGTGTTTGGTTTGATAAAAGTGCTAGAGAGGGTCAGGGTGGATGAATGAGATAGTCTAAAGAGGTGGGAATTTAGTCTGTACCAGAAGATGGCTGGGTCTGGTTTGTGTGTGTTTGTTGTCTTCTGATAATCTTCTGAATGTTTGAAGGTACAGTCCCCTTGGTAGCCTGCTAGGCTAGTGCCAAGGTTCTGAATATGTCAGCAGTGTATGAAAGTACAATTATTTTTATAATATATACACTTTACTCCTTTTATGAAACCTTTTTTCATTATGTTGCAATGTGAAACAATCTATTCAGGAATTTATATTGAAAAGATACATGATCTATCATGTTGATTACCCCTGTAACCAAAGTGTCTGATGCTTCTAAATATCATTGTTATTTTTTATTGAGTTTAATTAGCATTGTGAAAAACATAGCAAAACCAAATATAAGCACAAAATGTTGGGTAAAAGGAAGGGTACTGTTCCACACTGCTAGATGCACTCAGAGATGCTCTGCCTCTCCACTGATACATCTTTATGCCCACAGTAAGTCTGCTATCAGGCAGAAACATCTTAAGTTTTCAACATAGATAACACAGGATGCATATTCAAACAGGCATGGAAGATCCCATGGGGAGAATTATGCTTCTCTGAAATTGTTGATTAGCCTATAGTATTCTCATTAATGCAAAAATATGTAAATAGAAATACTTTTCTGGATGACTGAGTCGTAGAAAAGTTGGAAAATGTTGGACTTGTCTGATACTGTTGCACACTGATAAGAACCATTTCAACTTACAATCTGTGCCAGTGGCTGATTTTGATTTGCAAGGGAAATACAATTACCTCTGATGACCAAAAGAGGTCAATAATGTTTTACACAACAGCCTTACAACAAAGTTCTATGATTCTCTGGATTTGAATCACGGTGGAAAATGTGACTGGTAATGTTTTTCTTCTGGCAGAAAGTTCCCAAAGACACCCAAGGGTAAGAGGGGCTCTAAGCACAGATATATCATATTGCATTACATTACAGGTATTTATCCAGAGCTACGTACAATGAAGTGCAAATGAAACCCAGGGATTCTGAGGAAAGTACAGTCCGAGCATGATCACATAGATACAACTTGAACCCTTGACGAGTACATCAACTTATCAACTAGCATACTACGGTTGGCAGATAAAATACCCCAAGCCGGTGGAGGTCGCTGAGCAGGGGGGTGACCTGAGAATGTCTGGGGACATTGAATACCAGACAAGCTGCAGCGTTCTGGATGAATTGTAGTGGTCTGATGGCGGATAGAAAGAGTTGGGTGTCATCGGCATAACAATGATATGACATGCCATGTGCACAGATAACAGGGCCAAGGGATCTGGTGTAGATGGAGAAGAGGAGGGGACCGAGGACTGAGCCCGGGGAACTCCTGTAACAAAGGGACAAGAGGTTGATACTTTACCATCTCTGGGAGGACCTGTCAGAGAGATAGGATTTGATCCAGTCTAGGGCTGTGCCGCAGATCCCTGTAGATGCCAGGGAGGATAGGAGGATGGAGTGGTTGACTGTCAAGAGAGATCAAGAAGGATCAGGACAGAGGAGAGGGAGGCTGCTTGTGCAGCCTGAAGGGATTCATTGACGGAAAGAAGTGCGGTCTCCGTGAAGTGGCCAGGTCTGAAGCCGGACTGGTGTGGGTCCAGCAGGTGATTCTGTGAGAAAAAGCAAGAAAGTTGATTAGAGGCAACTTGTTCAATTGATTTGGATAAATGGAACCTACTCCCCAGGCCTGGTCCCACACTGGCTTGGAGTCAAAACACAAACTGAGGATCCTCCTAAATAGATTGTTGCTGAATAATACTTGCACACATCATCAGTGATGTAACCACAGATCATTGGGTGTAGCATTTGTGGACCACAATTGGCTCTAATTCATCCACCACCACTTTAAGGCCTTCTCTGCGGTCCCTGTGGTAGGTTTAATGGCTTTCTGCTCGTGGATGCCATTGATGCCCAGACTACAATGAACACACAATGTGCTTGTCACCCCTGCATGCCACATTTCCCCACCAGCTCTTCATATTTTGCCCTCTTCCTCTCAAATAAATAGTGAATGTCTGGAGCCAAGACATTGCTCGCTTACTCGTGTGTTTGGGGTTGTTGTCTTGTTGAAACACCCATTTCAGGGACATTTCCTCTTCAGCATACGGCAACATAATCTCTTCAAATATTTTGATGTATTCAAACTGATCCATGATCCCTGGTATACGAACCCAACACTGTAGTACGAAAAACATCCCCATACTCTGATTTTTGCGCCACCATGATTCACTGTCTTCACAGTGTATGGCTTGAATTCAGTACCCGGGGGTCGTCTGACGTACTGTCGACGACCACTAGACCTGAAAATAACTATTTTACTCTCATCAGTCTCCAGAATGTTACGCCATTACTCTTTGGGCCAATCGATGTGTTCCTTGGAAAATTTTAACCAATTCTACACATTCCCTTTTTTCAGCAATGGTGCTTTACGGGGGCTTCTTGCTGATAGCTCAGCTTTGATTAAACGTCTTCTGACTGTAACAGCACTTACAGGTAATTGTAGATCATCTTTGATCTTTCTGGATCTTTCTGATGAATGGCTGAATCTTTGCCATTCTGACTATTCTTCGATCCATTTTCACAGTAGCTGCTCATTTTCTTCCGCTTGTTTCAGGTTTTTGTTGCCATTTTAAAGCATTTGACATCATTTTAGCTGAGCATCCTATAATTTGCTGCACTTCTTCACACGTTTTCCCCTCTCCAATCAACTTTTTAATCAAATGACGTTGTTACTCCTAACAATGTTTGGAACGGCCCATTTTACTTAGCAATTCAGAAGGACATATATTTTATAACAATGTGTGAAACATTTGCTTCCCTTCTTCCTTAATAAAGGACAATTAATGACACCTGTTTTTTCACAGAATTAATTAATTATCTAATTAAACTCCACACTGCTATTGTTTTCAACATGCCCCATTTCAATGAATGAGTCAATTACTCAGAACAAGCAGCGTGCATGTCATGACAGTTGGGTCTGTTGTTTTTCTATTACACTACTACATCTGCAAGTAAAGTATTTGCCATGCAGAAATATCACTACTACTAATAACAGTGGTTCATCAGGTTACTGATGTTGTACTGCTATTTTCTTGAACACAACTGTACCTCTTCCATTCTCTCCTCCCAGGGAACAGTCCAGCATGTCAAACTTGCTCTGCTTCCCCAGGTCTAGCTTCATCTCCTAGTCTTGTGCTGTTCCCAGGTGCTGAACTGATACCCTTGGCTGGGGCTTTCCCCTGGCTCTTACAAAGGTGATGGACCGTCTTGTTTAACTGTGGATTTTGCTCCGAGTGATGCCGCTGCAGATTTCATGAGCGAACACCTCCCAACCCTGGTCGTGGCACCAACCGATAGTGCCCCCTCACCCAGGTCTTTTGGGCTGGAACTGATGATTTGCACCAGTGTTCCTCTTCTTTGGTACAGGGGGCAAGATGGTGTCTCAGTTTGGATGGACTAGGGAGAACATCATAAGCTAACTGAATGAGGAACTTAATGCGGTGGGACTGGCAAAAGTCAGACCAAGTAATCTTATGGTCCACTACCTACTCTCATTTTTTCCATGCTCCTTGCTGCCTCATCCCCACCATTTGTCTGGTGTGCCTCTACCGCTGCTCACTCTTCTTCCTACACAAGCATGCATTGTTCTTTGGCTTGGGCTTTGTTGTAGCATGGTGTTGAGTAGCTCAGAAGCCCTGCTCCTCCAGCCGCAATAGTGTCCCATTTAACATCTGACATGGGACACTATGAACTGCTCACTCAGGCTGTTAAAGTTTCAGCTTGTTCTCCCGTACAGATCAATGCGGTTCAGGCTCCATGGTAGACCCAGCTACATGTGGAGGAAGTGACTGATCTTCCTCTCGAAGACTGTGATAGTAGACAGTGGGACTTGCAGTACTCTGCATCCTTTGTAGTATAGTAGTATAGTGTTTGGATAGTTAACTTTGGTGACTTTTGCTCTGTTTGTTTGTTTGTTCAAAAAAAAAAAAAAAAAAAAATGGCCCTTGTCCTTATCTTTGTTGTACAGGTAGCAGTTGAAATTGTACTTACCTCTAGGGTCTTTCAGCGAACTTATCCCTGGTTATGGGTATGCACTTTGTTGTACGTCGCTCTGGATAAGAGCGTCTGCCAAATGCCAATAATGTAATGTAATGTAATGTAATAGCCTCAGGTGTGCTGCTATTCTCTCCAGGTGTAGCTTGTTGAGCAGGAAGTCCTGATATGGGCACCGGGTGGAGCCAGCGCGCTGCCACGTATCTGTTCTCTCTTACCATAACCTTCACTACTCCCACCCGACTGCCACAATATTTTAAAATACAAATGGTCAGTTTAACCTTTATATGACATTTGTTTTAAAAGGACAAAGTTGTGAGTGTCTTTTTTGTAGCTAGACATAGCGGATTTTTGAAGCAAGAAAACCAAACTGTGGGTGGCTAAACAAATGGCTCAGGTTTCTTACATGACCTCTTTAATACAGTACTTACACTTGGGTGTCATTGGAGGTGATTATATTACTCACACTATTTGGCATTCCATGACATTCATTAGACACTATAGGAACTGATCTTGAACTGTTCAGGGTATACAGAGAGATGTGCAGAGTGACTGTGGATATAGATTTAGTTGCATCATGAAACGTTGTGAATAGCTTATATTTATTTAATAAGTGATATGTCTGAATGTGATATGTCTACATGATGGACAGTTCTCATGTTGGCATGCAATTCAGAGACAGAAGGGGAAAACAACTAAATGGAGGTGCAAAGACAGTCCACTAGGGAGAGTATTGAAATGGCAAAGGCACATTGCATACATTGAAAAATGTGCAAAATGGTAAACACAGAAATAGATCATTATGAGGTTTCTCTGGGGATCAGAACAGCAACAGGCAGCCAGAAGGAGACAGGGCAACAGGACTGATAGAGGAGGAGGAGACAAGTCTGGTAAATGGATCTGTATTATTTTTGTCAATTTTGTAGATTGCAAGAGGAAGGATGGAGATTCAATAACCAACAGGAGACATGATCTGCTTCTAGTCCCCCATGAAACACAGTGGATGCATGTCCTTGCACTGGAACAATTTCCCAGTTGTTATAATGCTAAATATAATTCATTTTTATTTTTTATTACTTTATACTGCAGCCATAGTAAAAAGGGTGCTCCATTATTCCACGTGAGGCAAGAACGAAATTTTAAATCGTCATATGCTAGCCAAGAAGCCCGTGGTGACCTCCTAATCCAAGGCATTTGCTCCCAGCAGTATATCAGTCAGAAGCTTTTCTGTTCATCATTTGGTTTGAATGGAGAGATATTTTTTCTGCTACACTGATTTAGTATTCCCTGCACAGGGGATATAGGTTAGCGCAACTCATAAGGCCACTGTTCTCAAACCCGTCAGTCATGCCAGCATATTACTTTTTTTAAATACCTGGTTGTGTTGTATATTCCCTGGACAAAAAAGTATTCTTCCTGACCCTTTCCTCATCTATTAAGTTCCCCATGTAAACCAAACAAGTATTAGTTTATCCTGATAGTGGACTGAGAACAGTCCTGATAGTGGCTCAAAGGCTTAGAGCACAGGTGTCAAACAGTCTTGGAGGGCCACAGTGTCTGCTGGTTTTCGGGTTGTTCCTAGCACCTGTGGTTCATTTAAGTCTTTGATTGGCTAAAGAGTCCACACACCTTGTTCTCAAGGCCTTAATTGACAGCTGATTGAAAGGCAACCAACCACAAAAACCCGCAGACACTGCGGCCCCCTGGGAATTCAGTTTCACACCCCTGGCTTAGAGGAACTTGAAATAATGGAGCATTTAGAGGGGAAAATTGTGCCTGTGATGGCTGAAACTCCCCCGGGGTATAGCATCGCAGGTGCTGGCACATGGATCAGCAGGTCTGCAGGGGGTGTGTGGCTGGTGAAACCCATCTTATGATTGATGACCCTCAGACTCTGGTCCAGGAGGGCATCTGCTATCCAATGTATGACTATGCCTGTGGTGCTAAGAGACAGGTGTGTCTTTTAAAATCCACATCACATTAAAGCAAATATCAATGTGTCCATAATTTCTTTATTTGGTGTTAGAGGGTTACTGCACTTGCACAGCTATTAATCTCCAGAGATTTGTAAATTGGGATTTATTTTGTGTGTGTGCGTGTGTCGGTCTGCTTCTCTATAGAAAAGGGGGGCAAGTGTTTTCAAGGGTAAAATAAATCTTCACTCTATTGTTTTTCTCATTGTGTCAGAATGTTGTTTTGCTTCAACTAAAAACTCCATCCATCCATCCATCCATCATCACCCGCTTATCCGGATTCGGGTCGTGGTGGCAGTAGGCAAAGCCGGGTATTCCAGGCGTCCCTCTCCCCAGCAACGCATTCTAGCTCCTCCTGGGGATCCCGAGGCGTTCCCAGGCCAGGAGAGATATATAATCTCTCCAGCGGGCTCTGGGTCTCCCTCGGGGTCTCTGCCCAGTTGGACGAGCCCGGAAAACCTCCAAAGGGAGGCGCCCGGGAGGCATCCTGATCAGATGCCCGAACCACCTCAATTGGCTCCTTTCGATGCGAAGGAGCAGCGGCTCTACTCCAACCTCCCTCCGGATGTCCGAGCTCCTCACCCTATCTCTAAGGCTGAGCCTGGCCACCCTACGCAGGAAGCTCATTTCGGGCGCTTGTATACGCAATCTCATTCTTTCGGTCACTACCCAAAGCTCGTGACCATAGGTGAGGGTTGGGACGTAGATCGACCAGTAAATCGAGAGCTTCACCTTCTGGCTCAGCTCCCTCTTCACCACGACGGTCCGGTGCAACGCCCGCATTACTACTGACGCTGCACCGATCCGCCTGTCGATCTCACGCTCCCTTCTACCCTCACTCGTGAACAAGACCCCGAGATACTTGAACTCCTTCACTTGGGGCAAAGACTCATTCCCAACCCGGAGGGAGCAATCCACCGTTTTCCAGCAGAGAACCATGGCCTCGGACATGGAGGTGCTGACTCCCATCCCGGCCGCTTCTAAAAACTAAAAACTCAGGAAGATTATATAAGGTCTGGATGACACCAACTCCAGGCGGCACGGATGGTGCAGTGGGTAGCACTGCCGCCTCACAGCAAGGAGGTCCTGGGTTCGAATCCCCGTCGGCCGGGGCCTCTCTGTGCGGAGTTTGCATGTTCTCCCCGTGTCTGCGTGGGTTTCCTCCGGGTACTCCGGTTTCCTCCCACAGTCCAAAGACATGCACGTTAGGCTGATTGGAGAGTCTAAATTGCCCGTAGGTATGAGTGTGTGAGTGAATGGTGTGTGTGCCCTGCGATGGACTGGCGACCTGTCCAGGGTGTATTCCTGCCTTTCGCCCAATGTATGCTGGGATAGGCTCCAGCCCCCCTGCGACCCTGATCAGGATAAGCGGGTTCAGATAATGGATGGATGGATGGATGACACCAACTCCTGCTGCAACCAAAGTATTAGCAGCATTGTTGTATTAGCACAGCCCCCCTCCACTGCAATGTCAGTGGTTGTTCTATATAGAATTAAAAATATATATAGCTTTTTTAAACTTAGGATGGGTGTCTTTGAGCCTGTGTGGGGGTGTGTAGGCTGAAAACCTTTGGGGCATCACTAGAAAACAGTCTTATCTACAGTCATGTCTTATGCAGAAAACAATGGCTAAGTAGTTATTGATAAAATCTCACTTTGATGTGGATATGTGACATAAGTTAATTACCTGCTGGTTATGTGGAGGTACTACAAATTTTATGGCTGTACACAGATCCCTGAAGTCGGTTGTGTGCACACTTTAAGAAAACCATTAATTGATAATCAATTTTAGGTATGAAGAATGCAAGAATCATGATCAATTCTGTTTTAAGACATGATAAATGTCTTGTAGGGCCGGTTTCACTTACATGGATTAAGCTCTTTCACTGACACAGAATTTGGTCTCGGCTTAATCTATATCTGTAAAACTGGCCCATAGTGTGCAACATGAGAAATTAATTAATTCATGACTGCACTAGCATTATTGGAGTTAAAACTGAAGTTCATTTGAGATTTGTATATCACGGTTGCATAACACGCAGATTCGCCACTTTAAGCCAACATGAGCAACTTTCTTCTGTCTCAGTTATTCTTATAAAAGTGTAATTATCTTAAGAGTTACATATGGGTTTAAATCCATTACCATTATAAATAAGGCCCCTGGTGTAAACTATTCTACTTCTTTAAGGTTTATGCTCCTTTTTTTTTCATCAGTTATGCGACTTCAACCTGGTCCATATTGAACACAGATGAGCCTTAAAAAAGTCATAAACAGAAAAGTTTGTTTAGATTAGTCAACTCACTGTAACATGCTCTTTTGTGCTTTTGTCAGATTGTTCAAAATTTTGTGTCCTCTTGCAAAATCCCTGATGCTGGACAAGAGGTTTTCTTTAAAACATGACACTTAGGTCAAAGTGAACTGAACATTGTAACCCTCCCAATCACTGGGAATTACCTTAGTATTTGCCATCAAATCCTCCCATTCCTGCACTGAAGATGCAATTTCTTTCACGGACCAGAGGGGACTGAACCCCGGAGGAAGAAACTGCATGCAATATGAACTCCTCAATGTCAACTTTGTTTACTGAGCTTACCCTCAGACTTCCCATGAAGGGCTGCACAGGGCTATAGTTCCTGCAGTCTTTATATCCCGAGACTGTCTCAGGTTGTCACCTGAGAGACCCCACGGGGACAAGCTAAGACACATCGGATGTCATGAAGCAGAACGTTCAGCACGCCATGTCCCTGAATCCCAATAAAACAGGACGTGACACCGATAAAGTGGAAGCTCTAATCGATTTATTGTGCCCTCCACCCAGTTTTTCCATCTTACTCTTCTCTATACAGCAATAACAATAAAAGCAATGAGCAATCTCTTATCAAAATACAAGTTCTTTTCTTTCACCTAACAGTTATGATACATCAGAGAGTAGGATAAATTGTACAATAAACATTACAAAGGGAATACAATAAAATACTGGCCAAGTCCCGGTATAGTTTTGTCTTTTTTCCTTTAATGTTTCTTAATTTACATTTTTCTTCAGATCAAACACAACTGATCACATGACTTGAAATACTGATATATACAGTTGGATGCACAAACAATGACCTATGACCAACATCCTTTCAGTCAGGTGATACTCACAGTGATTCGTACCAAAGGAGGCAACGGTGAAAGGTTAGGATGGGAATTAATTCAGTCAGTTTTAACTACCTGGTCAGTTAAGGGACAGCTCAGACCAATTGTGCTTTTATATGACCAACCAGTTTGCTCTGAAATTCCTATCTTGCTGAATTCTTGGGGTTGCATTGTCAAAGCAGACAAATATCGCCTTCAAACACACAAAAGAAAGATGGTCATATTACACAAAAGATACACAGACGGAGAATGCCTAACCAATTTACTGTATGCTTCAATTCCCCTTCCAATCTACTTGTGCTTAAATTATTCCAATGCAGATGTGCTAATATTGCGTAACATTGGTAGCATTACTCCTTTATCTCAGGCCACTGCTTTTAATGAGTGGGAAAAGATCAAGCGCAGCCATAGTCATTTCTGTGGCACAGTCAAGTGAATTCATGTATGGTGCTTCAAACAGTCCATTTGAGTAACATGCTCATTAACTGATTCCGTGACCTCAACTTGAATCCCCGAAGCGTCTCTTCAATGCTTTGAGACCATTTGTGCTTCTGATGCGTAAAAACTTGAGCAGTCCCATCTCAAGTCGCGCTTCAAAGTAAGCATTGATAATTCGACAGAATGTGACAGAAATAAATGGGCAAACCAAAAGCAACAAAACAAGCGTATTGTTTTGAGTAAGCACTTGCTGCAAAGATAGCTGATTAACAAATAGCAGTGACAGTTATTGCCATGATTGCATTATTACTTGACTTTTTTGGCACAAGCTCCACTGGCTTCACAGCATTTATGTACAAAGTAAAAGAGACTAAAAAAAGCTGGCACGGCTTTCCGGCAAGGATTATGAACACATGGTCTGCTGGAAACACCACAATATTATATAAAGCAATAATAATGTAAAGCTATAAAACAGAACAATATGCAAGTAACACAAAGTAGTGTACAGAGGAGCACCTTGTTCCAACTAATCCTCAGAATCGGAGGAAGTAAAATGCGTGACTTCTTCAGCTTGGAAGACTTTATCACTGTGCATTGTTGTTATGCTGTTGTGAGGACTTGGATCTGATAAGACATAACCAAATTCTTCAGGCATGCCTTTGTGGAGAATAGCAAGAATAAAACATAATGTAGTCTATAATGGTTAGGGAAATGGGACTGTAACTGAAATGTTTGGGGCTTGATTTCCAGCTGGAGCACTGCTGTCATACACTTAAAGGTACAATTTTCAACCAATGAGCTTCAGTTATTGTACTGCTATACAATATTTTAGTACAGAGTATCGGTCCATCAGTTGTATATTTTGAAACCCGAATTTAAGGACTATAAACACAGGCAGTTATCATGTCAGTGATCCTTCTTCAATGATAGGAAGGGATTTTAACGATGTAACGATGTTTTAAGACAAAAATCGTACCTATTGTACCTTTAATGTGACTTGATGCCCAGCTGTATACATGGACTGTATGTAAAAAATCTGGCCTGTGATGAGGATGACTGTCTGCTGCAAGTCTGTTAACAAACACTGGCCAATGTTAATACAAACATCATACCTCTTGTTCAGGAAAAAGCTGATCTCTGCTACATCAGAGATTAAATTCAGTATTAATGTTCAGGTGTGCTCATATTCTACTGTAGATAGTACTTCTTGGGGGGGAATACAAATTAAATACTTAATCACATGACAGAATGACTCAAAATCAATGTTTGAATCATTGTTTGATACATTATACATTAGTTAAGCAAAAAAGAAAAAAAACACAACAAAAAGTAAGCCGGCATTAAAAGCATTAAAAAGCATTAATCAGTAAATTGCAGGCCTATTGTTCAAAATGCATTGAATGTATCATGCACTGGATTGAATTGGCTACGTGCATAACATAGGGATGTCTAAGAAGTTCTCACTGACATTTTGAGCTGTTGAGACAAGTCTGTAGAATCTCTAATAAAAGTACACCCAATTGCAGGTATGAAAGCTGCTCTCCCTTCATTCCTGTGTCATTGTGGCCTTTTGAGTGAAAATTATTCATCCACACTTGTGTTTTGACAGCCCTGACAAAGAGCACATCATCTTTTTGTCAGTACAGAAGTCAAAATATTTTTGAGAAGGTAATGCCCTCTTTTCTGCACTTACTAAATGTAAGACCTGTGTTAAGTGATAAACCTTGGTGTGAGGAGGGGTAGAGCTATGGGCTAAAGCAGGGATCGCCAAATCTCATTCCTCGAGGGCTGAGAACTGCTGGTTTTCCACCCTCCCTCTACCTGGGAGTCTAACTTGTCAGTTAATTATCTGGAAGGAAGGAAAGCCAGAGCTGGGTTTGAATTGGAGGGCCAGATTTGATGATCCCTTGACGAAATGGATGAGGGATGTTTTAAAGCAGATCTGAGCCTTGCCACATTTGGCCCTCAGGCACCTTGGTTTCTTCAGCTTTATGCCTGAAGATGCCATTATCCTCCCATCTCTATCTCCATGTGAACACTTTCCCACGCTAAAATCATCAATTAAAAACATAGCCTCACTGATGACATTGATGAAGATTCATAATAGGCCAATTTCATACTTCATTTTCATATTGCTCACAGAGGAGGTTTGCAAGTTCAGCGAAGATCTGTTACCCCAATTTTAATGCCTCTTGGCAGTGTACTTTTTCCAATAAAACCTACCAGTCCTATCTGTTAGCAACATCCAATGCAAAAGAAAAAGCATGTGCCAGATGCATTCTTTGTCTGAAAAAATGAAATAATCAAATGTTGCAATGCCAAGACTTTGTTTCCACTGCAGTTCTTTTGTATCTGCTTTCCACTGCAGTTCTTTTGTATCTGCTGTCCATAACACAACACATTTCAACCTTTCTTCTCACCGTTCTTGTCCTCTCACTTGTCAAAATGCTGAAAGCCCAGCCGGTCTGCAGATATTCACCTTTAGTTTCAACTCACCACCCTCAAGAGATGACCACAATGCATTACAGACAATTGACAAGTTAAGTTGAGAGTAAATGGGATAAATTTAAAAGAAAAACTCACTCAAAACTCAGAAAAAAATATACCTAAGGAAGGCAAAAATAGTTTCTTCCACACAAGACATCTAAATATTTTATGTTTTCTGTTGCAGAGAACTATGGCAGACATTTATTGTGTGGAACAAACTGACCCCCAACTGATCATCAAAAAAATCAAGCCAAGCAAAATGATAAAAATGACTTCAAGTTGCTGTCAGAGGACGAGTGAGTTTTTCAAAAACAGAATCAATACTGCCAGCAGCGCAGGATGGGGTCAACACACCACAACTTGAGCTGTATATTTCATTGAGATCTGGAGACCTGAGAAGGCCAAAGACTAATCCGTGACTGTAGGCTGCCTTGCCTACAATGATGTCTCAGAAAGGCCCTTTATGCATTGTTTTCCCCCACTCTCTGTTGTTTTTTGAGCAAAATTCTTCATATTATTTTATAGAAATAAACAAACACCCAAGCGTATTCAGCATTTGTTACATTTGTGTTTTAAAAAGGAATAAAATATAAGAAAAACTAAGAGAAAAAGCACAGTACACTTTTCCAACCTTTCTTAAGCACATTTCAACTGTACATACATCAATGGAATCCACAAATCCCTCAGATAAATTTCAGTTTGATAATAACAATAATGATAATGATAATAATTGATAAAATCTCTATATTTACTCTATTATATCTATCTATTTAATATATATTTTTTACAGTTTTTGATAAAAATCAACAATTTTGGAGACTTCCCTTTAAAAATGAAACAACAAAACAACAGGCTGGTTCAATGTTCAGGGATTTAAGATTACTGGATTTCTATGGCATGAAAACTGGCTTTGTATTCCCAAAGACCTGCTGTTGACAAAAACAAAAAACAAGGACGTTTCCTTTGAATCGGCAGGAAGTCAGGATGTGAACTGTAGATGGCGCTGCTGTATTTCCACAAATGAGACCGAACAAGACAAGCGGCAGAGAGGGAGAGAGAGAGAGGGAATGACGCTCAGGATTTTTGTCATTTTGGTTGATTTAAATGACAAACAGAGCAAGGGCGCTAGCGCTGTTGCGTAAAGAGTGTAATGTAACTTTATGTTGGCCCTAATTTACAGCCTTTTACAGCCTGCAGTAGCAATGGAGACCACTTGGCCCAACTGATACACCTTTAAGAGAGGATTCAATCTACCGTAAGACAATAACAAAGTGCTGACAAAATGTATGGCATGAAGAACAAGGTTACATTGTATAAAAAGATAATTCCAAATAACTGTCACCAATTATGTATAAATCCAGTTTAAAATAGTCTTTCCACTGTGGTGAATGCATGGTTCTCTAGGGCCCACCAGCAGGCACTAAACCATATACACTTCTAAACATTTGTCATCTTTCAAACAAGGTTTTTCCAGTGCAGAAGAAAAGAGGGAGTGGTGGTGTGCATAGGTCTCCTCGTCTCTCCGTCCTGCTTTTGGTGATGGAAGCAGCGCCGTCACGGTTCCCTGAGCACCTCAGAAACATGGGCTATCCACACCTACCCACCGTCGCTTATTCCACCCAACAACCTCGTTTGTAATTTCCGTCCTCCCTGAACTGAAAAGCCCCCCCAACCAAAGTTACATCACCTTAATTTATTGCTTTGAGAATATAATGCAGGATTTAAGATTCACGTTGCTGTGTGTGACAACCCTGGGGTTAAGATCACTCCCCTATACTATATGGGGATGAAGAAATATAAGGGGAAGTTTTGAAAATAATAATGCTAATGCTGGTATTACTTAAACTGGAGTGCTTATTAAAGTCCTTATTAATTGCCACTTCTTGTTAAAAACAGAATTTATTACTCAACCTCAGATGCTTCCAAACTTATTTTCGACATAAAGTGTTCCCTGTATGTTATACATTACACAGATTTAGAAATCTGCGGATAATAAACACAGTGCGTGTCTGCACTGTGATGTGCGTAGCCGTTCCTCATTAAGCGGTTTGTATCATTACGTGCTGAAAACAATGCGGTACTCCGTGCTGCGCTAGTTCACCAAAGACATCAGCGGTGGGAGCTCAGGAACGGTGCACTGCTGGCTTACGGTTACACCTCCTGCCTCTTGCTTTGTCTCCTGGCCCATAAACATCCCTGACAATCTCCCGCAGATGGCAGAACAAAGAGGAGACATTGGAAATCGCTGCGAGCCGCTCCCCTCCACTGCACAGCGGCAAGACTAAGTGATGTGCCTCAAACCCAATAGATCAATCCGTTTTATCCCTTTATGCCATTTTCAATCCTATTGTCCATTGCTGCAGCTTCTGCACATGATAAGCACTTTCCTATTGAAAGGGTATACCTTGCACGCTACCATCAGGCAAATGTTTTGGGGGTTTGAAGTGTACAGTATTTGCTTAAAATGTAATGGCAGATTATATGTAAGGATAGATATTGACAACATTAACTGTATTGTTAGTTGCTTACAGTATCAAGTCCAGCACATGATACATTATCTTTAATATTGCTTGATATGGCACAACAAAAACAAAATGCATGGAGTATAAAAAATGTCTAAACTAGGGGTTATAGCAGCTTGGTAATATGACCTCTTTTAAGACTCTCATGAGCAATTTATGATTATTCCATTCAAAATACTATTCAGAGTTGATTATGTACATGCCTTTTGGTAGTATGACTCACTCCTCTCTAACAAGATATGAAAAAGAACAGGGTTTACTGACTCAGTTACCCAAGGCTCGATAGTGTGTTTTTGGGGAGGTTATTTGCTGTGGAATAACCCATGTTCCTAATAAGCCTGAGGCTCCCACTGTCAGACGTGCCGAGTCCACATCAGGCTATGGCTACGGGATGGACGTCACCCCATCCACCTCCCCCAAGCCCCTGAAATGTGCACCTTGCTCTCACGCCAAAGTCAAAGAGGCAGATTGTCTAAGACTGGATTCCTCCAGGTTTGTTCTCACAGAAATGTGCTGATGAGAAATCAACTCACCCTATCAAGGGTAAAACCCCACAGTGCATTGCACGGGCAGGTTCGCCACCAGCATTTGCCTGTGTGGGCTGCCTGACGGGTTCAGAGCAGGTCCTTAAGAGTGGAAGCCTCATGAAGCCCCTGCAGATTCAGTCCCTGTTCCCACCCCCTTTAGGTTGCAGGGGTGGGGAGGGGCACAGCCATCAGTGTCACTGGACCCACCTCCAGTCCACAGGCTGTGCTACCGAGTGGGTTTAGACAGCACTGGGTGACCAGGAGACAGAAAGCGCCTGCTCTACCCAGTAAAAAAAATATCTAAGAAGCATCAAGTAAAGGGATCTTGTTGGTGGCAGTCACGTCACACACAGATATAGGCTTACCTCACTATTGTCGTCTAATAAATAACACAAACAAATAAACTTGACCTAATGCCTTTCCGCAACGTCTGTTACGTCCGTTTTTTATGAAAGTGGGGAGGGGTCCGTGTCCGGCTGTCTTCAGGAAAGAAACAGCAGAAAGAACAGTTGCGAGACTTTCACGTTCTGCTGTCTCTTCTCCGAATCTTGTTCTTAACGGCTGAAGCCCATGGATCGATTAGGCCTGTTTTGCTCCCTGACTGCATAGTTCCGCTTGGCTCTGTGTGGGGACGTCAGTCGTGGAGCCTAGTAAGGGGAGAAGATAATGGGGGTGTGCGTGGCCCTCAGGGGCCCCGGGGCGGCCCTGAAGAGAGCGGGGCTCAGTAATGGTGCCTGGATGAGCGTGGCGGTACCCGCAGGGTGGCGGAGGGCCAGGGGGTTGGCTGCCATGGTGCAAAGGGTGGCATGGTTCAGCGGGCCTGGGAGGAAGCTCGCCGTCAGGCTCTTGGTCAGCTGCTTCTGAAGGGCCAGTTTGGTCTGGAAGAGACGGCACAACAAAGAGGAGACATTGGAAATCGCTGCGAGTTCCCCTCCACTGCACAGCAGCAAGACTAAGTGATGTGCCTCAAACACAATAGATCAATCCGTTTTATCAATTTATGCCATTTTCAATCCCATTGTCCATTGCTGCAGCTTCTTTCTGCTCATGACAAGCACTTTCCTATGGAAAGGGTATACCTTGCACACGACCATCAGGCAAATGTTTTGGGGATTTGAAGTGTACAATATTTGGTCAAAATGCAATGGCAGATTATATGTCAGGATAGATATTGACAACATTAACTGTATTGTTAGTTGCTTACAGTATCAAGTCCAGCACATGATACATTATCTTTAATATTGCTCGATATGGCACAACAAAAACAAAAACAAAATTGATGGAATATAAAAAATGTCTAAACTAGGGGTTTTAGCATGACCTAGTAAGAAGTAAGTAATATGACCTAGTAAGAAGACCACCAACACACATCAGTATTCAACAAAGCAAATGCGTTCACCTGATAGTGTTTACAATGCATGCAATTACTCTTCACTTATTGCACAAATTCAGGCATCTGTTTATGTGCGTATGGACATTAGCTTTGGCAGTTCAGAAAAAGTACTTTGCCGAAGCTGATTTATCGTCGCCAGCTTAATGAGAAAATGCCTTCCACCGTAGCATCTTTTAATTTCATTTTTGTAAACCGTTTCCCCATTCCATAGGTCAATTGATTTTTCCCTGTTGCAATCCAGGAAAGGATCTTTCTCCAAGGGTGTAGCAGACTAGTCTCATCCTGATCTGGAAGCCATACCCTAGCCCAGTTGCTGTGCCAGAATTGTGTGACCTCCACTGTCTTTAAAAAAAGCACACACTGACCCCTCTAGTCCATCGACTGGGACAGCCTGAGAAGTCTGGATTGTGCTGACCTGGTGACCATAAAAGGTAAATGTCTGCATATATATAGCTCCTATAAAGTGCTCTACAGTTGATGCTTATCATTCATCCATTCACACACACACACACACACACACACACACACTCACAGCAATTAGCTGCCATGCAAGGCACCAACCAGTCAGGAGCAATCGGGGGTTTAGATTTCTTGCTCGGGGACACTTCGACACACCCAGGGCGGGATCAAACTGGCAACCCTCCGACTTCCAGATGACTCCTCTTACTGCCTGATCCAAAGCCACCGCCCTGACCAGGCTGAGGATTAAGAATGTCTGCCCTGCACACCGACATGGCTGTGCCTGGTGCACAGTGTGGTCAGGCTGTGCCCTGCACTGATCCCTCCCACAGTCTGGCATGGGTGGTGTGAGAGCTGACAATATAACCTATGACCTGAGGTCGTAAAGAGAGGAGGGGAGCCTGCAGACTGGCTTTAAATACCCCAGACAAGAATGTGCACTCCTCTGGGACTCTGTTTCCCTAGCAGCTGGAGAAATATAAATCCTGTGGGATAATAAGCTAGTGTTTGTTTGAGGGTCCCTGTCAGTGTGAGGGCACTTGGTCCAACCTAATTTAGTAAACATTTACAGTATTTGCAGTTATTTCTAAGCTTTCCAACAGCAGACCTGCTGTAGCCTCATAAGTCACACTCCACAGACCTGGTTTAGGCACTAAATTCTTTAAGGAGTAAATGGGTGTGCATTTGCCATCTGTAAGGAAAGGCAGACAAGCAGGAATCTACTGTGGTGCATTAGCTTTGAGCCTGGCTTGAGCAGCGACTTTGGGCAACCTTACTATGGAACACCAACTCTCTAAGAAGCCATTCTCCTGCTCCGGCCTGTCTAAACCCTCACTGGGCACAACCAAACTGTGGTTCCGATCCCAAGCCCTCACCTGAGGAGAAAGAGTGGTGAGGTTGCTGTGGTTGAACACTTTCTTCATGGCAGAGACAGCCCCGCCAGCGTACCCGCTCCATCTCACACTCTGTAGGGAGAGAGACGGGGAGGGGGGGCGGAGAGTATGAGCGTGTCTGCAAGCGTGTGTGTGTGTCTGAGTGCGCTTGGCTGTTGTACAGTGCACATGTACTGTAAGCTAGCAGCAGTGTTGGGAACTCACAGCTAAGATAGAGTTCTGTTGGCTCTTGTTGTATGGGCTGAATTTTGGTTTGGGGGGCTTGCCAGCCAGCCGGTCCTTGTGTCTCCGACTGTTCATGTGCTGAAAAAAAAAAATATCGGGGTTAAGGAGCAAGACACCTCCCTCCCAGTTACCCCTCTGTGTAACCAGATCTGGTGATTCCGTCTAACCCCCCAAACCATTTGCAATCTGGCTCTAGTTCCTTTCCAGCCAGATATTACTTGTTAGTATGCAACCTACAGTACTGTATATACAGTACACCACTAAGGCTACAAGTCCCAGAAGGCCCTTTGGGATCAGAAAAGCCTTATGTTCAGCTTGATTGACAGCAACTATTAAAATGACATCCTTGAAAGACTATTCACTGGAGCTGGCAATCGATTCAAAAAATAATGTGGCACATTTGAATAGCTGCCTCATTCTTATTCTGTCCTGAAAACATTAAGTTAATAAGACTTATAATTAACCCAAGTCTGGATCTGACCGCATAGCTTCTTTGTCATCTGCACAAAAGAGATTTAGAAAAAAATTTGGTCATTCAGACCAACTCTTGCATTATCTGTTGCCTTGTTCCTTTTAATAGCCTTATCCTGATTCATTTTCATAAGCTGAGGAGGTACCAAGGACAAAAAAATAAATCCTGATTTGACATAGTACATGAAGTCTGGTTAAAAGCTGAGATGGCTTGGGTGGCTTTTATTACACAGAGAAGCAGCCGAGGCTCTCCTGTGTCCAGATAAGAGAAGCCCTGTAATGTATTGGGATGATAAGAGGACTATTGCAGTTATGGTCACCGCTTTTTCTGTGTATTTGTGGTATGTGTTTGTGGGTGTGAGACCTGTTAGAAATAATAAATGAAATAACTGAAATAATAAATTAAATAACTTTCCAGTTTTCCATTAAAGTCACTGGTACAAGCTTATCCATTCAGCATTACTGAATGAATAATACAGAGTGATAGGGTACTTAACTATAAAAATGTGTCTTGAACCAAAGCAGATTATATGTAGTAAAAGGATGGCTTTTTAACTGCACCATCTTCCTATTTTCTATGTAGCTTTTTTCTTTTCTTTATGTATTGACATATATATCTATATTTTCTTTGTGGCTATAACACAGCTAGGGTTTATTTCCTCATCTTATTTTTAACTGAGAAATGTGATCACCATGAAGTACTCATGACTATGTTCATTTTTGTGTCTGATGTTCAATCTCACAGCAGATTCCTCTCACGGGAGAAAAGGCCATAAAATAATTTAATCGCTTCATTGCGAACACGTCGGTATGAAAATGACAGCGTGGGCAGGCTGAAACAATCCTCCCATTTCTCTACCATTTCGAAGACAGCGTTGTGACTGTTGGGCGGAAGCCATCGTGACCAACCAACCATGGATTTTACAAATGCCACAATGTCCCTTCTTAAACTGCGCTTATCCTGCTCTAACCCCGTCTCCCTTCCCCTTTCTTCCACCTGGACCTGAGGTGGCTGTTACAGGACACCTACTGAGAGCTGACTGCAGGCTCTGAAGGTTAAACTCAGCTGGTGACATCACTTCCTGTGGGCGAACATCAACTTTTGCTTTCCTCTGCAGAGGAAGGGCGGTGGCGGTGTAACCGATTCCACCATCTCAGCACAAAGCGGAGCTAATGTAACCTGCCTGTCTGAAATGAGAAAGTGCCATCAACTACATTTCTTAAAAATGTTCTTTTTAGTGCCTGTATAAATGCGTATTCCCAGGCCACAGTTTTTCTGTTGCAATTATGTAAATGCAGCGCTACGTTTTCAAATTGCACACCGAGAACTGAGCACCCTCCCGAGACCCACCTGCTTGAGCTGCGTCTCGGAGTTGACGTAGATCTCGCACACCTCGCAGTGGAAGGCCTTGCTGGCGACAGGCATGCTTCCCTTGCTCCCTAGGCGCTTGGTCTTGCTGGCGGCGCGAGATGACACCACCTTGCTCCTTCGCCGTGGCTGCACGCTCTGACCCTCCAGCATCAGCTTATGTTTGGACCCTGAGGACACAATGGCACGGGACTCAAGAACCAAACACATTGCGCCTGAACACATTACAGCTTACGTACCTTGACCTTTCGGCGTTCACTGAACCGTATATTTACATTTGTGCTAAATGTGAAATGAGCTGGGCCGTACTAGGGCACCATCACTATGAAGCTGTTGCTAGTGTTGCTTGCCGGTGGTTTTACTAAGCAGGGATAACAAAGCGTATGCTGGCCTAAGGTGATCTACAGTACTGAAACAATGCTATTACTATACCGCTATTGTGGGCTTCCAGCTGGGACGTGGAGTTGACTGTGACTTTGCACACGGGACAGTGGAGGTGCTGCTTGTTCTTTTTTGGGTCCTTGTCGCTCTCTGTACGGGGCTCCCCCTCACTCTTGGCGGGCTCCTGGTTGCCAGGCTCGAAGGCAGGGCCAGGGTTGTCGGTAGCACTGGTGTCTGACGCGCTCTCAGAGACCTGCGAAGCCGGGGACACCTGAGGGGACGACAGCTCCAAGGCGGAAGTCTCAGACACAGGGGTCAATGTGACCGAGCTCCCTGGGCACTCCTCCACCTTTGCCTTCACCTCCGGCTCAGAGTGCAGGGCTGGGGACACAGGGATTCGTCACTTAACACAAAACACTCTGTGATATTGTTCTGACACAGTTATCTAGGACACAACACTGCTAAAATATCAATGCCTAGTCCACAGAACACAAGAACACTGATAGCATCTACACAAAGCCAATTAATGCAGAACGCTCCATCAGTGTTATGAACCACAAACCAAAGAATACAATTACTAGTCCTGACCTTGGAAGTCTCTTTTCAATACAAACAACAAAGCAGACTAAACAAAAAGCAACTTTTACTAATGTGTTGGGTAAGGCCAAGGACAAATGCTGTTTGAATTTAGAGTGGTAAATGCAGCATCCAGCAATAGTCACAGATACTCAGTTACCTCAAATAGAGCAGTGTCAAAGAACAGTGTGAGAGAACAGTGTGAGATCTTTTACATAGCCATGGGCAGCTTCTACAGGAGGAATCACATATGAACAGATGGAAACACAAACACAAGAATTCCCCAGTCCTGGGCCACGGCCCCGACAAAATGTAGCAAAACGTAGTACTGACTGACGTAGTACGGTTTGCTCCTATGGCTTCTGAGAAGTAATTCTCTGGGCTTTAAAGTCTAGGCCTACTTCATTATTGATTTGGGCTATACCCTGACACACCCATCAAACAGGGACAAATATACCTGGAAGGCTGTTGCAGAACATTGCACACCGTTGAGAGGAAACATATCGCTCAATACAGAAACCGTAGCAAAACATACAAAAACATTTTCCGATTTAATGTGGCCCTGAACTCTGAACTTTTTATTTTTCAAAACAAGCGACAAGGCAGACAAAACAAAAAACAACTTGTACCTGTTTGTTGTATTGGTTTGTTTGGGGCAAGGTCAAGGACAAATGTTATTTGAATTTAGAGTCACAGAAACTCAAGTCACTTCAGACAGAGCAGTGCGAAAAATGAACTGAGCGATAGTCAACCTCTACAGAAAGAACTACATATGAATGGTAGTACAGCAGATCAATGGCTCCCCTGAACAATTTGATCTGTATCTCATCAGTAATGTAAAATGAGTTGATAATCTTAAAATCTAACATACACAAGCTATTATACAGATATGCAATATACATATGCTGCTTCCTGGTTAACCACATTTAAAACGGTGTCAACTTGGCTCAATAATGTGGACCGCATGAAGAAAAACAACACAAAAGTATCTGTGTGTTTTCTCATTGGCACAGCGCTCAGTCATTGAACCAAAGATCATTGACTGCGACACGCGCACACACCCACCCACCAGGACACACACACACACACACACAGACACAATCAAACACACACAGAGGTGAGAAGATTTTTTTGCCTTTTAAACCCCCATAAGAATAGCTGGCTATGAATGACTCTGTGGAACTAAGCTGTCTGGTGCTCTCACCATTTCATTTGCTTTCACAGAACAAGAATGGTAGGTCAGCTGTCTTGTCCCTACAAACAAAGTGGCCAATTGATTTTTTGGAATTAATCCTTTCCAAAGATAATGGTCTAGCTGTGTAAAGAATGGCCTTAAATTAAATCAAGAAAAGGGGCCTCCCTGCCATATTGAGAAAGTGACAGACATTTTCTTCATATGGCCTAGCACTTAATCTTGTATTCATGTAAATATAGAGATCAGGCCACCAGAAAACAAGAGATCTTGTCATTTTGCATGATACAATATATCTGTTTGTATATGTTGGGGGCATAGTTTATAGCATTTAATAAAAATCAATCAAGCTGAAAATCAATAAGCATCAAATTGGTGCATTTTCAAGTGGGGTTAGCTTTTTTTCTGTGAAAGTTACAAAACTATTGAATAAGCTAGAATGTGTGAAGGGATGTTTGTTGACAAGATTGTGCAGAGGTTGGGTCTTTACAGATTAGAACAGCTCCCACCTCTTCCTAGCCTTTGAACTGCAGTTTGTGTTTGATAAAATGTAGAAGCCTGGAAACTGCTGAAAAACGCTCTTCTCTTTTGTAAGCTTGATTGTTGATGGGAGGTTTAAAAGGAACCAATGAATTTATTTCATTTCTGCTTGAACTAAAATGTGAACTAATATTGTTCAGACACAAGGTATCTGCGCATCCAGATGATCAGATCTTCCTTGCGAGAGAGAATCCTCATCTCAATGGGTAAGACAAACAATACAAATCTAAATGGGTGGAACAATAGTTCAGCCATCAGTAGTTTGAATAGTAGAGACACTTATCATTATAATGCAGAAAACATGGAAGAGTGCGTGATTATTCCTTGCTTATTATCATGTTGCAAAGTGGCAGTTACTTTGGGACACATTTTTTGCTGTCCAGTGGTGGCAACAGATTAATTCACAAATCATTTGAGTGCACCTTCTCACCTTGACAGATACAGTAACAGCACACACATACACATACTAAGTCACATGTGGCACAGCAAGGATTCGCATCCTTGCTAATTAACCCGATTTCATGTTGGCTTTGAAAATGGAGAAGCGACCTGCTGCTACACGGTCTGGTCTGGATCAGGGCCCAGCAGATGATACAGCAGGCAGGAAAAAGGCAGGAAATCAATTAATAGCTTTACCAATAATTCCTGCAGTCCCTTTCCCCCAAAAAAGATGAGAAAAATAGAAAAGAGACTAATAGGACCCAACAAGTGCCATGGGTTACCTTGCTGAGTTGGGCATTATCTCTTAGGGCTGCGTGAGGGGACTCCCGTCACATTCAGGTCTTCCTCATATAGCCAGTTATCGCTGATTGCACAAGGAGTGGGTAATCGCAAACAGGTGTTCTTAATATATACAAGCCTGGTCTTTCCGGGACTTTCCGCTTACACTTCAAGCTGTGCCATTCACAAAGCCAGTAAAGAGAGAGTGAAATAAATAAGTGAACAGCCATGATGATCTCCCGTAATGAACTCCGGGCTATCGGAGATTCGCAAAGCTCCAACTGGAAGGAGTGACAAACTCGCAAATTTAACCTAATGTTACAAATAAAGCAGACCTGCACAAAAAAGGAAACAAAATGCAGAAGCATCCCCACCCGGAGAACCATGCGGAAGCAACCAAACTACACAACTCACCGCAAAGTCCTCCTCCTTAGATCCCTGGGTACCGAAGGTGCAAAACACTCTTTCTCATAGGGATGTTACCTTCGACAATGGTGTATAACCAACACTAATATATGAATTGAATAAAGTGACAAAAAGAAACACCTTGCTATAAAGAAACAAATGTAAAGCAAAGGAAACTGCACACCATGGCAGAACAAAACTCTCCAGCGCCAAGTGAATGTTCCACATACAAACAGGGAGAACATAGTCCTCTCTTACATAGAAAAGCACACAGATGACCTTCATCAGTAATCAGACCACATGTGGCATACAATTGGAATCAATAGTCAGCAGGAGGGCATTGATAACAAAGTGAACCAATTGGCAAATTGGCGAAAATACGACAAGCTTGCCCTCTAGCGGCGCAAAAAAGGTAGTGCCGGGAAATTTCTCAGAAAAGAGCCGAGAACTGTGAAAAGTTAGGGCTTATTCAAATAGAGATGCAGAATCACCCTTTAATTTTGGCTAAAGTTTTTGCTCTAGGCTGGGGTGATTCCTCCTGACTGTTGCTGCGCTGAAAGAAATGGGGCCATCTGATTGGCAAGAATGAAACCAAACCCCTATCAGATCCACAGTTAATTTACTGCTATTCAACCAGCCTCTTTTAGAACTGTGACATAGCTGCGCTAAAACCTGGTGCTGCTAAGTTAGACACACCCTAACGCTTTTTGCATTACAGCGGGAATTTGATCATTGCACCCTGAAGGTTAAAATATGGCCATATAACACTGCTTAAATCATTAATAACTTTCTTTTAAAAACTACTCTTGAATTGCATTCAATGATGAGTGATGAGTGATACTGTAATGAAGTCTAGTAACCTGATTTGAGACTGAACCTGATGAGACCGGAAGGTTTGGGCCAGGACAGGTTCAATTTCATGACAAGGAATCAGGTTCAGGTCAAGACAGCTTTTTAAAAACTATAATGATATTATTTGAGCAATGTTCAATTTCTCTGAAAAACTTAAGAGGTAACAAAATAAACTTTTGTTGTCTGGAGGGACTTTGTTCTATTAAAGTAAGCTGAAGGTTTGAAAATAATATTGATAAAACTATTGTCACGTTTCAGGTCTGTCTCGCCATGTTTTATGTTTTTTCATGTTGTCTTAGTCACGTAGTGTCTTATCATGTATTATGTTAGTCTAGGTTCGTCATGTTGTTTAGTTATGTCTCGTTACAATTTATTTTCTTGTCATGTCTAGTTATGTTTCGTACGATTATATTACCTTGTTATGTTGATTGGTTATCGTCTTAGTTTCGCTTTGTGTTATGTTTTGATTTATGTTTATTGTTACGTTAACTGGTCGTTGTTTATGCATACACTTTTACATGTCTTTCCGCAAACCTTGCGTTCCGCCTTTTCTCTCTCTCTCCTTCTGTCATTCACTCCCTAAGTGTTTCCATTTGTCTATTTACTAAAACTACTAACGCTAGATCAGGATTGGGTAGAAACTAACAAACTAATCATGTGTTCATGTTACCTTACGTTTCTCGTGCATGTCATTTACTAATTTACTAATGCTAGGGCAGGATAGGTTTATTACTAACGATTACTAATCTCCTTGTTAAACTTGTCATCCATCGCACCTGTTTTCCATTTCCTTGCTACGCTCTAACTAATCGTCTACACCTGTCTACACCCGCATTTATAGCCCAGTCGCGCAACTGTTCTTCGCGAAATTGTCTGCCTCTAGTCTTACTACGCAACTCTTGAGCATTTTTTCTGATTGATTCACGTTAAGATCCAAGCCTGTTTACCGACTATTGTTTATTGATTTCTGTTTCGTTTACCATCGTTTTGTTTTTGACCACGTCCTCGCCTACCGTCTTTGTACTTTTGCCTCGCTGATTGTTTTATGGTTTCGACTTCCGCATCGCCCTCGACTACGACTCTGCCTGCTGTCCGCCTGTACATCTGCCCCGCTGACAGCTCTCCTGCTACCGGACCTCCCTGCACGTTTACCGACTACGAGTTTGCCTCTTCCCTCGGCACCGTGCTTTTTGTTTGTTTATCGTTTGTTTGGCTGGATCTACGTGTATGGACTTTGCTTGTTGTGACTACGCTCCTGGGATTCGTCCCAAATAAAGCCCTGACGGGACTTTATTCCATTATTGTTTCTGAATCGTGCATTTTGGGTCCAACCCCCACGCACCCGTCTCAGAACAATTTCGCCAGAATGGACCCTGCTGACTCAACCGCCATGTTCTACGCACTCCAGGAACAAGGCGCCATTGTCCAGCAACACTCACAAGGAATCTCCGAACTTCGTCTGGAGATTCGTGAGCTGTGTGCGGAGATGAGGAGACTCGCCATCGCGGTGTAGCCACACCCACTGGAGGAACCTGCCAACCCGCCTGCACCTCTACCTTCCCACCCCATGGGAACCTGGCAATTCCGGGAGCCACAACAACCCCCCCCGGAGAGGTTCGGCGGAGAACCGGAGAGATGCAAGGCGTTCCTGCTCCAGTGCGACTTTGTGTTCAGACAGCAACCTCAGACCTACAACAGCGATGACCGCCGGATCGGCTACGTGATGGGATTACTGAAGGGGAGAGCCTTGGACTGGGCGACAGCTGTGTGGTCCGGGGGTCATTCCCTCCCCGGTACCCGGAGTTCGCCGAGGAGATCCGCAAGGTTTTCCAGCATGCTTCCAGTGACCAAGAGCCATCCCAACGTCTGATCGCCCTTCGCCAAGGCATGAGAACTGCGGCGGACCATTCTATCGAGTTCCGTACTCTCGCGGCAGCCACCAGCTGGAATGATGCAGCGTTGGCTAACCTGTTCCTGGCCAGCCTGAGTGAGGCACTCCAGGACGAGTTGGCACGTCTCGAACCCATCATTCAGTTCGACCCACTCATCCGTGCTGCCATCCGTTTGGACAACCGTGCCAGACAACGCCGGAATGAGAGACAGGTCCCACCCACCCAGGCATACCCCAGGCGAGGGTTAAGTCCCCGACCGGAGGAGAAGCTAGCCGAAGGAGTCGAACCCATGGACCTTTCCTGTGCAGGCATGAAAGTATCGCCTGAGGAACGGACACGTCGGAGAGCAACCGGTTCCTGCTTCTATTGTGGGAGGCTGGGACACACCCAAGTTCGGTGCACCCTCCGGTCCAAGAACTCTGCCTCATCTGTTGAGGTGAAAGTGCTCAACAGATATGAAGGTGCTGCCAGGAACGACTATCGCTCCACGCTTACGGCCATGTTGATGCTTCCCGACAGAGCAATCCAGGTTAACGCGTTGGTGGATTCTGGAGCTGACGCGAACCTCATTGACGAAATGATGGTCATGGAATTGGACATTCCCACCCTCCCACTACCCCACCCCGAGAATGCTCGGTCATTGGACGGAAAGACGTTCTGCCGCATGACCCACATCACCAAACCCATTCAGCTGATCATTTCTGGAAACCACCACGAGATGATTCAGTTCCGTGTCATCCGGAGCCTAACGACCAGCTCATTTTGGGATTACCCTGGCTCCAGAGACACAACCCCACCATTGACTGGAGCTCATGCCAGATTCAAGCCTGGAGTCGTGAGTGTCACCAATCCTGCCTACGATCCGCTCCTGCACCAGCAGAGGGTGCACCCAACCCACCACAGGTCCCCAAGCCCTCCCTGGAGAAGGTGCCCACCCCTTACCATGACCTAGGCACGGTCTTCTCCAAGACACAGGCACAGACGCTTCCCCCTCATCGACCCTACGACTGCGCCATCGAGCTGCTACCCGGTTCCACACTCCCCTCAAGCCGTTTATACAAAGTCTCCAGACCTGAGAGGGAGGCCATGGAGAAATACATCCGGGACTGCCTAGCCAATGGACTGATTCGCCCATCCTCCTCACCTGTGGGCGCCGGATTCTTCTTCGTGCAGAAGAAGGATGGCTCATTGCGTCCCTGTATTGACTTCAGAGAACTTAACAACATTACAATAAAAAACAAATACCCTCTGCCATTGATGGACTCTGCCTTTCACCCTCTACACGATGCCACGATCTTCACCAAGTTAGACCTACGCAATGCCTACCACCTGGTTCGTATCCGAGAAGGTGATGAGTGGAAAACCGCCTTCAATACCTCCCTTGGACACTTTGAGTACCTGGTCATGCCATTCGGCCTCACTAACGCACCTGCTGTGTTCCAGGCGCTAGTCAATGATGTTCTTTGGGACTTACTGGGCCGACACGTATTTGTTTACCTGGACGACATTCTAATTTACTCTACCAATGCCAAGGAACATGAGATTCACGTCAGGCAAGTTCTCCAGAGACTTTTGGAGAACAAATTGTTTGTCAAGGCGGAGAAGTGTGTCTTCCACACCGACACTGTCCTTGGCTTCCTTGGCTTCATTCTGGAGAAGGGACAGATCAGGGCGGATCCCAAGAAGATTCAAGCGGTCACTGACTGGCCTACGCCTTCCACCCGGAAACAACTCCAACGCTTCTTGGGATTCGCCAACTTTTACCGCAGATTCGTAAGATCATACAGCCAAGTTGTCTCCCCCCTCACCAAGCTCACATCCACTGCCATGCCATTCCGTTGGGGCCCCGAAGCAGATGGGGCATTTGTAAAAATTAAGAGACTGTTCTCTACCGCCCCTATCCTGGTGCACCCCGATCCCACTCGCCAGTTTATTGTGGAGACTGATGCCTCTGACACTGGGGTGGGAGCCGTGCTGTCACAAGTCTCTGCCTCCGACAACCGGTTACACCCATGTGCCTTCTTCTCCAAGAAGCTCTCACCAGCGGAGAGAAATTATGACGTGGGAAATCGAGAACTCCTCGCAGTCAAACCGGCACTAGAGGAGTGGAGGCATTGGCTGGAGGGATCCGAGAAGTCTTTCATCATCTGGACCGACCATAAGAACTTGGCGTACCTCCAGACGGCCAAAAGACTGAACTCATCTTCTTCGGAAGATTCAACTTCACTCTCACTTACCGCCCGGGTTCTAAGAACGTCAAGCCAGATGCCCTATCCCGACAATTCGACACCTGTCCTGAGTGTGAGGCACCTGAGAACATCCTCCCGGGTTCCTGCACTGTCGCATCCGTAACCTGGAAAATTGAGGCTGTTATCCAGAGGGCTCTACGGGAGGAACCCGATCCCAGGTCCAACCCAGGAATACGCCTCTATGTCCCATCAGCTGCTCGGACACAGGTGCTCCAATGGGCTCATTCATCTCCCCTGTCCTGCCATCCCGGCTTTACCCGCACTTTGGCGGTGCTTAAGCGAAAGTTCTGGTGGAGCACCATGATCCCCGACACCAGACACTTCATCAAGGCATGCACCACCTGTGCCAGAAGCAAGGCCTCCCACCAAGCCCCTGCTGGTCTGCTCCAACCTCTGCCCGTGCCCAGCCGACCCTGGAGCCACATTGGGGTGGATTTTGTTACCGGACTTCCCCCTTCCGAAGGTAACACCACCATCCTCACCGTGGTGGATCGATTTAGTAAAGCAGCCCACTTCATCCCCCTACCTGGATTACCCACCTCCCAAGAGACTGCGGACGTTCTGATTAAGGAAGTGTTCCGCATCCACGGAATCCCCTCAGACATTGTATCCGACCGGGGCCCACAATTCATCTCTCAAGTGTGGAAAGCTTTCTGTCTGGCCCTCGGTGCCACGGCCAGCCTCTCATCCGGCTATCACCCCCAGTCCAATGGGCAAACCGAGAGGGCCAACCAGGATTTGGGAGCCGCACTTCGTTGTGTCTCAACCCAGAATCCGGCTTCTTGGAGCAAGATGCTCACCTGGGTTGAGTACGCGCACAACACCCTACCCTGCGCCGCCACCGGAAAGTCTCCCTTCGAGATCTCTCTTGGCTACCAACCTCCACTGCTTCCTGACCAGGAAGCCGAGATTGCTGTTCCCTCCCTCGCCACCCACATGAAGCGCTATGCTAAGATCTGGAGGGATGCCAAGGCCGCGCTCTTACGCACGGCAGATCGTAATCGGCGCTTTGCTGATCGCCACCGCACACCAGCACCAGCCTACAAACCAGGTGACTCCGTCTGGCTGTCCACTAAGGACATTCCCCTCCAAGCCACATCGCACAAACTACAACCCCGCTTCATTGGCCCCTTTAAGATCCACACCATTATCAATCCATCTTCTGTTAAACTGTCACTCCCCGCTTCACTTAAGATTCACCCTACATTCCACGTTTCATGTATTAAGCCTGTATCCTCTCACCCCCTTTGTCCCCCCGATCCCCCACCCCCTCCCCCCTGCATCATTGATAACCACCCTGCATTCACCGTGTATGGACTTTGCTTGTTGTGACTACGCTCCTGGGATTCGTCCCAAATAAAGCCCTGACGGGACTTTATTCCATTATTGTTTCTGAGTCGTGCATTTTGGGTCCAACCCCCACGCACCCGTCTCAGAACAATTTCGCCAGAATGGACCCTGCTGACTCAACCGCCATGTTCTACGCACTCCAGGAACAAGGCGCCATTGTCCAGCAACACTCACAAGGAATCTCCGAACTTCGTCTGGAGATGTCTGGAGACTCCGTCTGGCTGTCCACTAAGGACATTCCCCTCCAAGCCTTTTGGGTCCAACTATTGCGCAAGCAGTACTATGGAAAATGGAATTGTGAAGTAATGGCCAATGGTGACCTTTGAATGCCATATTAATTTAAACACTTTTTAAAAATATTTTCAAGTTGCAAAACAAATTCAAGACTGTTAACCAAGAGAAGATTATTGGGTAATATGAAATTGCATTTTGCAAATACAGACATCAGTTCCTTTTGGAAGTTAATTCTTCGCTAATTAAAGGGACTACAGAAGGACTTTAAAATGCTAAAATGTTTGGTATTCATTATGCCTTGGTCAGGTTGGGTGACTTTTGTGAAGAACTGATTAACCTCTGGCTAAGGTTGGGTGCATGTCAGTGGTGATCAGGATGTTTCATTATCAGAATCAGGTGATTTTGCTTAAAAAAGTCTTATTAATCAGCTTAGCCAAAACCTCTAAGCAATTTAGACTGAAATTTAGTATTTAATCACACAACCTAATAAAACCAACCCCCTAGGTTAAAGCTCAGCAGGTTAGGTCTGGGTCTAGTGTTATTTTTAGACCTGGACAGATCTTTAAATGTGACTGACAGATAAATCAGTTATTTTATTATTTTGCAATATATTGGGTCTTTTGCACTTTATCAGGTAGACTTGTACACCATCTTGTTAATGCAAATATTTAATCAGCCAATCAGCAACTAAATGCATAAAAGCATGCAGATGTGGTCAAGAGATTCAGCTGTTTCTCAGACCAAATGTCAGAATGAGGAAGAAATGTGATCTAAATTACTTTGACCTTGGAGGTGACAGTAATGCAAATAGCCACGCATTACAACAATGGTATGCAAAAGAGCAAAACACAATGCATCAAAACCTGTAATTGGATAGGCTACAACAGCAGAAGATCAAATAAGTCTGAAAAATAAGTCTAATAAATACCTAATAAAGTGTTCACTGAGTGTATTTTGGAACAATGTTTAAAATGAAAAATTACAACCCACAGTAAAAAAAGAATCATTCTTCGTCATTTTTTTCACTGAAATAAGACAATATTAAATACATAATGGATTGCAAAGGATCATTGCAGCACAGGTATAAAGGAAAAAGTCCTGATATGATTCAGAAATCAGACAACATGCACAGATGAACCCAGCTCTCGTGTGAGAAGTTAGTTCTACCTGAGTGATTCAAGGGTTGCTTTCAGAGGGAGCCTGGAAAATCAGTTTCCATAACAACATCCTCCAAATGCCCACATGTTCCTGCAGAGAGCCGAATTGTGTGGTTTTGATGTGGACCACTGGAGAGCAGTGTTCAATAAAAGCTCCTGATTGCTCACTCTTAAAGGGTGCTACAAGATCAGAACAGATTTTTACTGTACAAACAAACTGAGGGGATGTGAAATCATGGGAATCGTTGGCTGCCACTAAAGTGAGCACCGGATTGAACCTGCGTTACGTGGGTGAATATAGCAGATGACAGCTGGGGCTGATATTGTGCTGTAGTGTTTGGATTTAGGAAGCTGACATGCAAGCACTTTGCAGTGCTTTATGTGCTCTATGTCAGCAGCAAGGCTGAACATCTTGGGCATCCCAACTGTTTCTAACTGAGCTTGGGATTGTAAGGCACATCTCACACAACGTTATTAGCTTACATAATTAGCCTCCATTACATAATCATTTGACAAAGCATTTCCAAAATATTTACAGTCCATAAGTATTTGGACAGTGGTACATTTTTGTCCCCCTTGGCTGTGTTCTTCAGCACCTTTGATTGGAAAATTGAATGCACCTGCCTAATTAGAAACAACTGAGAAGCCAACTATACAATTACTTTTGGTCCCCTAAAATGGAGGGACTAAGTATAAAAAGGTAGGTAGTTCCTACACAGATCACCTGATGTAAATACCCTCAAATTACAGGTGACAGTCTGAAATGTAACCTCATACGTATTGTTTAATTTCAAATCCAATATGCTGGTGAACAGAGCCAAAACAACAACAAAAATGTGTCACTGTCCAATAATTACAGACTGCACCGTAATGTCATATCAATGTATATTGAAAAGACATGTAGAGACCTACAAAGAAATACCTACGGAAGGTACTAAAACCATATTCCATCAAATTTTTACACACTGAGAAAAGTATGTTTTGTGTGCAACTTGATGGTGGTGAACTGCTAATTATTCAGGATGAAGCAAATCTGGTGGGGCAGGGATAGGCAAAAAAATATAGCAATTTCTAAGTCACAGAAAAGCCAGCATTGTATACTGTAACAGCTTGAAAGGTTTAAGCATTTTACAAAAAAGGCAAACAAACGCCACATGTCACAGCCTAACAAACTACCGTGTTTATGAAAAACCAGGCTAAGATGGCGTCTTCAACATAGTAAAACACTGAACAGATATAAAGCCTATCGGTGACCTGCGGGTGATTTTGAATGCCACAGACACACTCATGTGTTAACAGCTGCAGTAGTTACCGCTTTGTGTTCTCAATGTCCCCGCCAGAATACATGGAGACGTCAAGTACTTTATTGGCTATTTATAGCATCGCCTGTGATTGGTTTTCGGTCCGTGTTAAATCTGAGACCCCGTCTTCAGTATTATTAATGCATCGCTTCAAATACATATAATTTCATAGAGCTTTCATTTAGGGTATTATCCCATTGCAAAATCATGTTGCCAAACACTCTGACTGGACTGAATTTCAATTTCATATGTGGCAAATGACAAGCTAGTTTGTTATGGATCATTCCTTGTCATGAAATTGCCTTGGAACTACAAAATCATTTGCTACATAAAACCAGTCACAGCCTTATTTTTTCTTTCACTCTCTTTCTCGATTAATCTCTCCACTGCACCCTCTCCTCAAATCCCTTTCAGATATGTTTGACTAAAGCCATATGAAATGAGATTTGAAGAGTCATTTTGTGGATTTATCTTCTGTTGGGGTTTCAGATTGGCTTCCAAGAAGCTTGCAGACACATTGCAGTCATCCCATATCTGACTCTTCTCCAGCTAGCAGCTGTATCAAGCCACTGTCGGTACTATACACAGTATGTATAGTATGTTTAATCAGATATTTTAAGCAAACTGCTGCACCATTCAGATCATCATTCCATTTTAAGTTCAACTGCTGATGGGGAAAGACTAATTTGTGAACATTTTTCTCCAGATCTTCAGTGATCTTCTCAAGTGTGCAGCAGACACATTACCCATAGCCTGGAGCTGAAAGCCTGCAGCTGTGTTCACCAAAACATAATAGCTATTCAATGCCATACTGTAAAAGCGGGCTATGTATGCTAGAGGGATAGCCATTTATTGTAGGGAGGTACATTAGTGATACTGTCCCTTTGCAGTCTCTTTTTGAATGCACAATACCCATATGTACATATTTTCACACGGATTAAAACAAAAGACAACATGGGTAGAAATAACTTTGCTAGCTACCAAAGTTGTAAATATAGCTAAAAATGTTTTTTTTATGGATATTATATAATAAAGCCAGCACATTAGTATACAGTGGGCTTCAGAATTATTGGCACCCTTAATAAAAATAGAGGGAAAAAAGGCCGCATATAATAACAATATAATAACAACATGGATAATGATCTATATTTTATGTTCAAACATACGGGAAAATGATATGCTTTTATTTCAATACATTTGCTCTTACGATTCAATGTATTTTATTTAGTGATCTAATTCTCCAATGAGCCAGTGTTTTCCCAAGGTCTTTATTATGACAGCAAGTATCATAAAGCTCTGCGCTGAAATCAAGCGCACATTCTCTTTTTCAGGCACTACAGTAATGAGCAACGTGAAGTTTTCAAGTATTTGATTCTCTAATGCACCTACTCAAATCACCTCATTGGTTGATTTTGGGAATCTGTCGCAAGACCATGCATTGACAATTGGGCCAGAGGGCCAGTTGTACTTCTTCAACATAGAAAATACTAGATTTCAGTTGAAGGCTGCATAATGGTGTGTATAAAAATGTAATGCAGCCATTGGAGAAGATCAATTTCTGTTTTCTTGCAACACAACCATTTTGGTTATGTGATCATGGCTTAAACCATTACTATTCCCTGTGAAAAAAACCCTTTGCAACACATTTACACAGATTACCATTTATTAACCGTGAGTGGTATAATGCTTTCTCCGTAATGAGTTAATATGGATTACTTTCCAATATTTCTCCTGAATTTGCAATGCTGTCCCGGTGCTGCGATGCCTTCCAACCAGCTCATGTAGGTGCACACTAGAAAGTGCATTCTTTGAAATGTATGTTGTCAGCTGTCACTTCCTTTTACACCAGCTGACCTGCTGCAGTAACGGCACTGGAGGTATAGAGTAACGCAGGCTTCACAGGCAGATCGCAGGCACCTAACTGGCCAGAGGGGGGCGCCACTGCCACAATGCTGATTTCCGCAATGCACACGCACACGCGTGGGATACACAGCTCGGCAGGCTAAGTAACGTTCTGAAGCACAGAGAGGAAACGGCAGTCTCTGATCCTGAAATGCTCCATGGGAAACATAGGCCGCCACACCATCTGGAGGGGGGAGAAGGGACGGCCATTGACGAGTAGTGGTGACATCCTTTTGCTCACCAGTAAAAACTCACTCCCCCATCATCCATCTCTCCTCCCCGCATGCTCACAGACAGGAACCATCTTTCCGTTCGCTGTGTTTTTTTTCTTTTCCAATTAATTTGTCGCGGATTGGATCCATCCGCCTCCAGAGAGCGAGATCGATCCCTCCTGTTGCGTGGCCGTCGCCCGGGCGGGGAGAACGTGGAGTGGCAGAGTGAAGGATCGCTCCTGTCACCGCTGTGGGGACCGGCTCCTCCTGCCCATATTGCTCACAGCCAGCTAATGATGCAAAGGGGAATCCCAGCAAGCATATGTTTTTTTCTACCTCCTCATCATTCCTTCTCATTGTCCAGCAGAGTAGGTCCTGCCCAAAAAAACGGCATCATGTTGTATGACATATGCTAAAAGACATATTAAAATCCTAGTCCTAAACTCGATCCATACTTTTATGCGTATACGCTTAGTAGTTAAGTTTTTATCCAAATGTTGAGCAAATGTCTGAAAAGTCATCAAAAAAATGTTAATTGTTTCCATCAATAACTGTTACGTGAATGTTCTGAAGAGGGCACGACAAGATTAACTAATCAAAAGACCGCCAGCTGGGGCCAGCCAGAGATCTTTCATGGGGTTTCTGGAGCGGAAGCATGTGACTCAGGTCCCCGTCATGTCATTTATTTAAAAAATCTGTTTCCGTCATCTGTTATCGCATCTTCTCTTTATCGATATGCCAACATTTCCACCTCCTCCAAGCGTATAAACTTTTTTTTACGATACTTCGTCCTTTTTTTTTCAGCCATTTCCACATCCAGTAGGCTTACTTATGCGCAAATTCAAAATTTCCATAAAAAAGTTGGAAACCCCGCTATACGCATATTCACATCCAGTCAATTAACCAGGGGCTCGTTTCACAAAAGACTTGCAGAGATTGTCACTCACAGATTGCAATGTCTTATCAAAACTTGTTTCAGGAGAATGCATCCCTTTGCTGGATGCATTAAATCTATGTCTGCAAATAAATCTATGTTTACCAAAGACCTCCTGCAGAACCAATTTTTTCCTTGCAAATATGGCGTTTCTTGAACGATATAGATTTCCATGGCATTAAACATTATGTTTATGAAACCTTCTTGACAGAAATCTTCAGTCACAGGAGTATTACCTGATCTCGTTTCAATTGCTCCCTTACAAAAAGTAGGATACATAAACAGCTTTTTTTCAAGTATATGCTGCTAATGCGGAAGTTTATTTTATAAGTAGGGCTATACATTCAATGTCTAAGTACTGATTGCCTACACGAATGCTCCAAAAAGAGCAGAAGAAATCTATTGCATCTTGCAGATCTCAGCACACATGTCGCAAATTTCGTGAAACGAGGCCCCAGAAAAATATCTTCATAGTTGCACCATGAGCAACTTTTTATATATATATATATATATATACACATACAGTACTGTGCAAAAGTTTTAGGCAGGTGTGAAAAAATGCTTTGAAGTAAGAATGCTTTCAAAAAAAGAAATGTTAATAATTTATTTTTATCAATAAACAAAATGCAAAGTGAACAGAAGAAATCTAAATCAAATCAATATTTGGTGTGACCACCCTTTGCCTTCAAACCAGCATCAATTCTTCTAGATACACTTGCACAAATTTTGTATAGGTAATGATCATCAATTTAATATGTACGTTGAAACACAATCATTAACTGAAACAGCTGTGTAGGAGGGTTAAAACTGGGCGAGGAACAGCCAAACTCTGCTTCCAAGGTGAGGTTGCTGAAGACAGTTTAATGTCAGAAGTCATACACCATGGCAAGACTGAGCACAGCAACAAGACCCAAAGTAGTTATACTGCATCAGCAAGGTCTCTATCAGGCAGAAATTTCAATGCAGACAGGGGTTTCCAGATGTGCTATCCAAGCTCTGTTGAAGAAGCACAAAGAAACGGGCAACGCTGAGGACCGTATACGCAGTGGTCAGCCAAGGAAACTGTGCAGCAGATGAAAGACACATCATGCTTACTTCCCTTCGCAATCGGAATATGTCCAGCAATGCCATCAGCTCAGAATTTGCAGAAACCAGTGGGACCCAGGTACACCCGTCTACTGTGGGGAGAAGTCTGGTCAGAAGTGGTCTTCATGGAAGAATTGTGGCCAAAAAGCCATAGCTCCAATGTGGAAACAAGGCCAAGCGACTCAATTATGCATGAAAACACAGGAACTGGGGTGCAAAAACATGGCAGCAGGTTCTCTGGACTGATGAGTCAAAATGTGAAACATTTGGCTGTAGCAGAAGGCAGTTTTTTTGCCAAAGGGCTGGAGTGCGGTACAAGAAGTATCTGCAGGCAAGTTTGCAAGTTTGGGGCTGCATTTCTGCAAAAGGAGTTGGGATTTGGTCAGAATTAATGGTCTCCTCAATGCTGAGAAGAACAGGCAGATACTTATCAATCATGCAATACCATCAGGGAGGCATCTGATTGGCGCCAAATGTATCCTGCAGCAGGACAACGACCCCAAACATACAGCCAATGTCATTAAGAACTATCTTCAGCGTAAAGAAGAACAAGGAGTCCTGGGAGTGATGGTATGGCCCCCACAAAGCCCTGATCTCAACATCATCGAGTCTGTTTGGGATTACATAAAGAGACAGAAGCATTTGAGGCTGCCTAAATCCACAGAAGAACTGTTTCTAGTTCTCCAAGATGTTTATAACATATCCAAGTTCCTTCAAAAACTGTGTGCAAGTATACCTAGAAGAATTGATGCTGTTTTGAAGGCAAAGGGTGGTCACACCAAATATTGATTTGATTGAGATTTTTCTTCTGTTCATTCACTTCTTCTGTTCATGCATTTTGTTAATTGATAAAAATAAACTATTAACATTTCTATTTTTGAAGGAATTCTTATTTTACAGCATTTTTCACACCTGCCTAAAACATATATATAAATATATAATATCTCTTAATTGTGCTTTTATGTGTCCTGCTGGAGTGCCCCAGGGAGCCTGCTTCATGTCAGATCAGAGGAAGGAGGGACTGCGAGCGGAGAGAAAGGAATAACCTGCCGGTCGGACGATCGATGCGCTACGTCGGCCTGTTTATTAACGCGGCCACGCAGGGTGCCGCTTGCCGCTGGGCTCCCTCTCTACCGCCGGCTTGGCCGACGCCGATCAATCAGCGGCCAGGCCCGACGGCGACGGGGAGCTGGCAGCCAGAGACCCGAGGCAGCGAGGACTGGATGTTTGGGATCCTGTTCATTTCAGATTGCCAGGAGTGCACGATACGATCGCTCGCCATTTGTCTTAGGGACGCGCCACCGGGTGCAGACGCTGGGGGGAGGGGGGGGGGGGGGGTTGGTGGATACAATGACATAGGGCAGAGGAAAAAGCGAGAGAGAGGCGATAGCACCAGAGAGAGAAATAAGGAAAGAGGAGAAGAGCAATCCTAGGGAATGAAGGATGGTGACGGAGATGAACAAATGGAACGTTGCTGTTTGCGTGGCTGTGTGCTTGCATTTGAGGCCTGCAGCCGACCAGGGTTGAAATAGAATTTGTCTTGGATTGAAATACTTTTCTTGGTGCTACTGATCTTGCCTGGTGCATTTGAGCCTGCAAGGAGGAGCAGACGGGCGGGGTTTACACTCTTGGAGTCATGTAATTTGTTCCAATACACCAAGAGAGCTTAGTGAAGTGCAGAAAAGTACTTGAATCAAAAATAAATACTACTTTGACGCAGCCTGTGGATGCCTGTGGCTTGGTTGTGTTACTCACTTGTTTCCTCCGTCGCGCTGCTGTCCACCAGAGCGGGAAGGGCCTCCGTCACCACCGCCGCCTTCTCTCTCTCTCTCTCCCTCTCCCGCTCCCTGTCCCTCCCCACCATGCCTGCCACGCCCTGACACCGCTGCTTGTTCTTCTGCGCCTCCATGGCTTTCAGCTTGCGGGCATGTTTGTGGCCCTTGTAGTGAGCCTCAGCCTGGTTCTGGGAAAAGAGAGACAAAAATGATACGTTACGCACAGCTACTGAGCAAAACGCGTACTGACCAAAAGACACGTACACACACAATAACCAATACAAAAACAAACAAACATGGTTTGGTTTAAATGTCAGCATCCCTGATGTAAAATCCAGCTTGAAAACTGAGCTGGTCAAGCTGCTCATGAGCTGGTCAACCAGCAAGGCCAAGCTGATAGTTTGTCTGAGCTGGTAGCTGGCTATTTCAAAACATAGCTTGAGCTAGTCAAACCATGTCCAGCTGGGAGCTGGTCTGAACTGGTCAAACAGCTATCAGCTGTTACAAAACTTCTAGCTTGAGCTGTTTTTGTCAGCAGAGATTGCACTGTAGTACCAGGGCAATACCTGGAGCTCTCCACTCAACATTCAACTGTACAATCCCAGAAGAATGCCTCCTCATGACTCCAAATCAAAAACAGGTGTAACCTGAAAACACCCCTTCCAGCACTTTGTCACTGCCATCCATATATCTGAAGAGAAGACAGAAGAAAACAAAGTGTTCAGCCCATCCCTGGCAACTGGATGATGGAAATGATCGCCTTTGTTTTCTTCCAGACTAAAATGTTCATTCTTCATTCTGCTTCAGTTGTTATTGTCCCCATCTCTTTGCTGCTCGGTTCTTATAAAATGTTTTCCCTGAGCTTTCTGTGTTCTAAGTGACCAAAACATTGATTGTGGGGCCTCTTATGCACATGGAATGAGTTCACATTGAATGAGTGCCCATAGCCATGGGAATATGGCATCATTTATTTCCCTAGCAAGCCAGGCCATGGTGAGAGCATTCGATTGTGCATTTGGGTGGAAGAATCAGGCAGCCATTTTGTGCCAAGAGCAGGTTGGTGTGCCCTGAAGCAGGTGCCCAGGCACTGCGGCAGGGGCTCTGGGCTCCCTCGATGCGACCTGGGCACAACGGGTGGGCACAACCGCACACACACACACACAGAAGAGAAAACACGGGCAAGCACCAAAACATAACCTCCGCCGACCCCATGGAAGATTGTGAACCTCTCCCCCATTCCGAGCAACACTGACATTCCACCTGTTCTCGCCAGCGCAAAGGGCACAAGAGGGAATGTTTTTTTTGGCATGGGAAAATAAAAGTCACCAAAAAAAGAAATTAATCACACAGTGGTGTTAGAGCAATAGATGCAGTAAGCCTTGCATTGTTGTGCTAATTCGCTATTGTGCAAAATATGAAAGCAAAGGGCAGATAAATAAAGTAGGATGACTTTGTTCTGGCTGATATGCAGTTCCAGAAAATATAAAGGACCAGAAAATACTAATTTCTGAATTGATAAAACAAACAAAAAAATCTGAAAATTAAATGTTTTTCTGTGTGGAATTTACATAAGGAGGGAAGGCCTCATTTGACAAACACGTACGCGAACAATAGAGGCTGTCTGTGCTGACAGGGAAAGTCGCAGGATGGGACGACTTGAAGCTTAATTAAATGTGTGTGATGTATAAAAACAGGGTGTGCATGTTTGTTATCTCTAACTACCTTGTAGAAAATTGGGAACACAAGGACAATATCCAGAAACACACACACGTTCCTCATCAAGATGGCCGTCCCCATTCAGATATCTGAAGGTGTCAAAATTTTCACGACCCCGTTCAGTCTTGAAGGCAAGGCATCAAAACTAGCAATGGTAAACAATTATTAAATTAAAAAATCTCATTATAAACGACTAAAACCCTTTTGGAGAGCTTGTGCATAAAAGCTTTTATAGGCGTTACTCAGGCTGGTAATTGCTAGCAAGTGCTGAAATGTTAACAGCGCTGCTCTCTTCTCTGCAGTGAAGGACAGGCTCCGCATTGGCAGGCTGTGGGAGACTGCCGCTCGTCGCAGATAAGAGCTCGTTTAAAAAAAAAAAAGAGAGAAACCCACAAAGGATCCACAGAAAGTCTGGGTCTGCCTGAGTACCGCCCAGCTGAGTGCCAGGAATGTGCGGACACAGATACCCTGTCGCACTTGAAGTATTTACCGCCGCCTCTGTACGTATTTTCCTGGACCGCTCTGCGAACGGGGAAAATACTAAAGGCACCATTTTATTGCATCTATTCATTTAGCCTTGCCCCGGTTCCAAGCTGTGAAGTTGACAAAATGGAGATGATTTAAACGTGGGCTCGAACCGCTCAGACTGCGTATCGGTGTTCGCCGCCGGTAGCGGCGCCAGCCAGACGGGCAGATAATATGTTGCAAAGACGAGGCATAATCAGGCACGCCGATATGTATATTAACTGAAATTGGCGGATAATGCGCGCGGAGCCTATTTTCGCCGGGCACCGCCGGCGGATTACCTGCGCTTTCAGTTCACGGCTATACGGCACGCCTCTCCTGATTATGAGTGTGGCCTTTGTAACATACGTAGCGTTCCTCCGGGAGAGAGACGGCTCGGGCGGCTAGCCGTTGGAGGAGGCGTAGAGAGGAAGCCGTGCCAGCTTCGTGCGCGCTGCTTCCTGCGTGGACCGGCTGTGTGTCTCAGGCCACGACAGCGAGAGGGTGGGGGGGGTGAGTGTGGCGGACCGACCACGCTGAATGCCAGCGAGCAATAACCATTCAGCGGATAGATCGGCCCGCCGCGAGCCGCCCCCTCCTCGTTACTCTACCATCAGTCTAACCTCGCCGCTCGCCGGTGGCACCCCCCCGCAGGGCCTGGCGCACCCCCTGCGTCTGATCCCCCGTCAGGGCTCGGCTGCAAGCACACGGAGAGGGGAAAAGAACACATTAATGATCTCATTCCAGAGCAAAACAAACCCCCGGTGCAGATTACTCAGAGCCCCGTCGTCCTCGAAGTGACACAGAGGTTATACAAGTGCCTGCGTGAGGAAAGAAAAAAAAAGGCAAAAAAGTATGAGGAGGCTTGGCCTCTGATGGCCCTGTGCAGCCCGGATTGAATATTTTCAGGAGCAATACGCTGGACTGCGGTTGGTTTACTAGGATAACATCTGACTGCTATCGAGGCGAATGCTTTCCTGACTCCTGCCTTACAGCGCCCTCCCACACCTTAGCGTAAGTTTAGCCTAAATCCCAGTACGCTGCAGTGACTTCTCTAAAAACAGGAGCTCCTGTGCCGTCTAACTCCAAACAACAAGAGACAACGCCAGAAGACGCCATTTTCCCACGTCTCCCAGCATCTCACGCCTGAACCGCAGAGACAAACAAACGCTCGGATCTCCCTGCGCCTCCACCGTGCACGGAAAAACAATAAGCGACGCCAACGCTGAAAATAAAACCAGAAGAAACCAGACTGCGAAACAAAGGTCCAATTCGGACACAAAGTAGCAGCAAAGATAAGGGGGGGGGGAAAACGACAACATAAAGGCCTGAAATAAAGGTGGCGCTTTGAAAATAATAGTAATAAAACAGAGTTCATGGAATATGGACCACAATAAAGGCAGGGGCACGGAGCAATAAATATCAATCAGACGCTCTGCCCGGGCTGAGCTGAAGGCTGCGGGTGAGCAATTGTGCCGGTGGAAGGCGAGAGCCGGAGGACCTCCATTGTATCCATCTGATTAATTCAGCCAGATAGACTCTCCCAGGGGAGAGTCAATGTTAACAGCATCTACAAAGCTTCTTAATGGCATCTAATCATGTGGAGGTGCGCTGGGAGAACAGGGGTCTCAGGGGAGCTTCTTGATACAGCTTCAGGCGGTTACCCAGCCTCTCGTCGAGCCTTGATTCGTTACCGAGGTTAAAGGTTTTAAGTAGGGCCTGGAGATTTGCGCAGAACTGCACAGGGATATTTTTTGGGAGAGATTTCTTTCAAAAATGTTTAAAAAACAGCCAAAATAAAATAAAAAAATACAAAAACGCTTCAGGGGAGACCGTAGCTTATACAGTAGGGTGGCCAATTTTCAACCCACAGACAAAGTCCCCCATGTGGCCAGTGGTTTGATTTCCTGCCATGCGATGCTCTGTAACCATCTCTGCTATCCACCTGCTCAAATAAAGTCAGAATACATATGAAGGGCCAACTGTTAAACAAAGAAATATATCTAGATTAACCCAGTACCTAGTCTTATATAAATTAAGTGTACTGCTACATACATGAGAAGTAATGCCATTTACCCTGGACCCATCAGTGCAAACATATTTCATCATACATTTTGATGCTCACATATTGAGTCAATTCACCCTCCACACACCTCATCAAAATACCTAATTAAATTGTAAAAATCTTTTTAATTGGCTCTTTTAAACACCGGTCACATTTTAACAACACATTGCTTGGGGGATCGGTTTATGGAGCCATCAGAGTCTTTAGATAACCTAAGATTGTACACAGATAAAAGTAATCCTGCCAATTTTAAAAACTATTACTAACAAGTTCAACAAGTAATACAAATTTCCCATAGTGGATTAAATGACGACACTGACATGGTTCTTGACTGTTATCTAAGAAAAATACAGCAGAATGGATTAGCTGCTTAAAACTAGCTACCAAGTTGGTTAGCACATTCATAAAATTACCGCCAAAAATGAACATTCAGTTTGCAAGTGTTTTACCTACCTAGGTGAACCTGCAAACTCAGAATTAAACTCATACTCAAAATGGCAAATGCAAAGTAGCTAGCTATGCCAGTGCTAAGGCTAGCTAGCTAACACCAGGGATCAAGCTGGCCTGTAGAAGTTAGATAATTAGTTATATGCCACCCCACCCATATCCCCTGATGAAATTTGGCACAAACATTTTTTATACAGGAGGAAATTATACACCGCAAAACAAATAAAAGATATTAGCTTCAATTAAACAGGTTGACCAAGTCTGGATATTACCAACTGAAACATCCATTTGATGGATAGCTTTGGAAAAACACCCAGTGCTACATTAATGACAACTAACATGTTTCACTCACAGCTTCCAAATGGTGACAATTCAGATACAAAGGACAAACTCTTTTTTCTTAGTTAACCTTCCTACCCTTTACAAAAATGACATCAAGTCTCTTTCAAAGCGTCTCATTAAAATTCTCTGAATTTCGTTCCCCCATATAAATGCAAATAAGTAATAAAATCACTCACGGTACAAATAAACCCCAAACAAATTGAATTTGCAATGATGAAATGGAAAAAAGGAATTGAAATCTCGTTTTCTCTAGCAGCGTAATGGAAAATATGAAAGGACCGTGAAACAAAAAGGGGATGAAAGTGAAAAATGCTGATCGTTAGTCAGATCTTTTTAAGTTAAGAGCAGAATGCTTTATTGAGCAAAGCAATAGCAGCGTATTTTGATCTTGTAGCTTGTTTAACAAATGTGCCACCTCATAAATGTGACATGATCTGAAAGAATTTTGAAATAGAACTTAAACTGTAAGGCCTCTTCTTCATTGTGGCGTACTGAACAGGAAAAATGATTTTTCTGACAGAGGAAATAAAGGATTGCCGTGTGCCTTGATTACATAAAAGTGCCTGGAAAAGAGCCGTGGAATGATAACTCATGATAAGCCCATTCCTTTGGAATGAATGTGGAATGGTAACAGAATGTAGTCAGTTTTAGCAAGTCCATTCTACCAATACATTTACAACACAAGTACTTTATAAACTACAGAGCATAAAGTACTACAGGAGGGCTAGCGCCAATCACTGTACCTCTCAGTGATGATAACTAGAAGTCTATGAGTGGCTGGTATGTTGCTGGGAGGAGTGAATGCAAGTAATGTGTTACTTCTAAAAGTGATAAGAATCTGAAGGAATCCAGGCCAACTTAAATGCACTGAATGGAAATTCCCTGTTATAAAAAAGTGCAGTCTGCTAATTAAATAGTGGAGATGTGAGGCCTGGACTCGTGCTGACAGAGCCACCCAAAATAAAAGGTTTTTATAAAATGCCTCTTCAAGAAATGACAAACTGCTATGTCTTACATAAATGTAGAATTATTCAATCATAGCAGAGTAAACACAGCGAAAAATCTAAACAAATGACATAGACCAAAGAAAGTAATTAACTGAGACAGATCATTTGTAAAAAAAAATATTAAAAATGTACTAACATTTCTGATGTGGTGTAAAATATGAGGTGAGTAGGAAATGCGCAAATCGGACTTCAATGGAGCATGAAGTTAATTTTTCACACAGTTCAAGGAGCCTTAAAATGTGTGTATATGAAAATATGTATTGTGAGCATTGAAATAAAATACTTAATGGAGGTTACATTTAATGAATAGCCAGTGCCCTAAGGTGAACAGAATCAAAAGCACTAATGAGATTCACAGAGTGCGTTCAATGAGAGGTTATTTTCCTTGACAGATTTCGCTAACCCCTGAACTGAAAATGGACATTATTCCACAAGCTATGAACTATAAAAGGCAGTATGCACAGCTGCAAAAAACATTGTACAAATAAAATGTTGAAAATTAAAGAACTAAAAAAAGGAAAGGAAGAATTAGTATGAGGTGAAATGGAAAATGTGCTGTTTTTAACCGGCATCAAATAGCTGTACACAGCTCTACGCCCACCCATCAGCTCCACCAAACCTCTTTAAATATAGCAGGAATGAGGAGGCTGGGAAATGGGATTTGTTCGCCTGCGTGGAGAAAGCATCTAAATCTGCAGATGTGTTCGACTTCTCCACTCTGTTTGTGTGCTTTTGTGTTCTGTGTCGTCTTTGAAGATAGCTGTGTGTGCGCTTGTGCATGTTTCACTAAGAAGCGCCTGCACCCAATCCTTTTTTGGTGGGGAAGGAAGGCGGTAGCAGAAATATAAGAAATCAAAAGAGAATGGAAGAAAATAAAGTCCTGCCTGGGCAGACGATTATTTCTGCTTCTTGCTGATAAGTGGACACTCTCCCTCTCTTCTAATCCCTCCCAGCAAGAACAGACTCTGGCATTCACATTTCTCAGATGGGCCCCTGCACGCACACACAAGCACACACATTTTACCCTCCCATAAGTGCAAATACATAAAATACAATCACAGGCAGACCACCCTTTATTGCAGTATCTCAGTAAAAGGCAACTGCGGGATTTTGGGAGGCCCACATTTCCAACGTCTTTAATAGCTAACCTTGCGTTACTCTTTCGAATGCTTTCACAGAGCACCTGCTTTATAATTAGAGACTGAGCTCACCGAATAGCTTTTCATCCATTATTTATGGAATTAATTTTGATTGATTGAGACAGAAAGGCCTGCCATGTTCAGAATCGCAAATAACCTGAAAGAGCACAGACATAAACATGACGATAGTCAAAGTTGAACCACATGGGAAGTCTTCAGAAACAGAGGGAGCAATGGCAAAGAGGAACCACACTCAGGACAGAGACAGAGAGGAGGAAATAGACGGCAGGCACACTGACTGTGGAGTTGAAGCGAAGGTGGCAGATATTGCAGGAGATGATCTGCTTCTTCTTGAGGGGCTGGGGAACGCCGAAGGTGTGGTTGATCACCGCCTTCTGTACTGGATCCATCTGCGCAAAATAGAGACCACCTTCAGCATGCAAAGGAATTTACATTTCCTCTCTAAGGGTGAACACTGTGTACACAGCTTAACCAGTGGAAAATATACTTTTTGAGTTAAAAACTCATGGTACTGGTACTTTGTTTCATTCATTGTGCCATTGATCTTAAATACTGCCCCTGGACCACTGGCAGAATAACATCTCCAAAACAATGACCCACCACCATATTTCACTGACGGAATGAGGTGCTTCTCCTTGTATGGCATTCCATTTTGCCGCCAAATATGTCGATGTGTATGGCCAAAAGTTTCCATTTTGGTCTCATCTGACCAAAGCACTATTTTTCAGTCATTATTGTGCTCAGTAAGGGCTGTCTTCATGCCACCCTTCCAAAGAGTTTGTTTGTACAGAGGTGCCATTTTATGTTGGGTTTTTTTTGCGACTTGGTGACCCCAAGACACAACCGTTTCTCTGTGATCCTTGGCTTACTAATGGCCTCCCTCACCATCATCCTTATCGTCTGTGGGGATAATATGCACTTGCATCCTCTTTCTGGCAAGTTTGTAACCATTCCATATGTTGTAAACCCTTTTATTATTGCCCTTGCAGTGCTAAGTGGTATGTTTAACTATTTATGTACTTGTTTGTACCCATTAACTGACTTGTGATGGTCAATTACCATCTGCGTATTCTGAATTGACAGTTCTTTGGCTTTTCCTATGCTGATGGGTGACAAAGGGATTTTGCATGCCTCATTTCTATACTCTTGTGAAACAGGAAGTGATGGAATCACACAATATAGTTAATTTAGACTGATTAACTAAATTCAAGTAAAACTGTATTGCCAATTTCACTTTCAATTTTTGTACAATTATTGTTAGGGGTGGCAATAATTTTGACACATGTGGGTTTCAGAAAAAACATGAGAAGTAAATGTATTTAAATAAAGCAAGCTAACACCACAGAAGCTGGTCTGATTATAAGGCTACGAATTAAAAAAGAGCTACCAAATATCACTGGACCAGGTGGCTGGTTCAGAGACTCTTGCCATCCAAGCAGAAAGCAGGACCCAATATACTGCTGGCTCTGGAACTGCCAGGTCTGAAAAGACAGGATTGATGTCTGATCGGGAGGCAATGCTGACTGCGTCAACAAGATAGGAGGATGAAGAACAAAATATATTGGTGAGGATTTCTTAATTTAAAGAAAAAACAAATGTCTAGTTATAATAAAATGCTGTTGTTGGTTAACAAGCTAAGGTTCTTGTTTATTCCACAATTTATTTAAGCAGTTGTTTTGGTTCTCAAGTGAGATTAAACATATTTAAACCACTAGGACAGACTGTCCTAAAAGCAGAACTCAGAAGCTGCTTCCGTGGCTGCAGACTATTGAGTTCCATCTGCTATTCCTGGAGAAATGTCCTGGCTTTCATAGTCTGTAATTAGGTCTTAATGTGAAATTCAGAGTAAAAACACATGCCCCCTATTTCCTGATATCAGTGCATGGGTCATTAGGGAGGAACATGATTCAGTGGGGGAACAAAATTCGACACACCTGCTTACAGTACCACTGTGCTCACCTTTGAAATATACTTTGAACACGACAAAAACAGTGGTTGATGGTGAGACAAAATTGTGGAAAGGGAAAGCAGAAACCAAATATCAAGTCCCTGAACAGTCCAAAGTATGCTACAGCCTGCTGAAAGAAAATGGCTAAAGCTAGGTTTTGAAACAGCTAGTACCTGGTTGACTAGTTCAGACCAGCTACCAGCACTACATGGTTTCCCTGGTTGACCAGTTCATTCAGACAAGCTCCCAACTTGACATGGTTTGACCAGCTAAAGCTATGTTTCGAAACAGCTGGTAACTCATACCCAGCAATATTCAAGCTGGTCAAGTTGGCATAGCTCAATTTAACAGCAGGGCAGTGACATGGTGAATTCATAGAAGAGATACGCAGAAGGAATCTGACCCGCTATGAGCCATGTAGCGTGAGGTAGCCTGACGCACACACAGCTGCCCTCCTGCTTCAGATTGCAGGATCATCAGGCCCTGCCATTCCTCATTAAACCACCACACAAGAAAGCCTTTAATAAGAGCAGACCTCTCACTTCACACAGTTTTAAAGATTTCAGATCACGCCCCCCTGCCTTCACCTGCAATGAAGAACGATTTGTCACTATCGGGTGACTGAGAGAACAGCACTGGGGCCATGGAGACACATAACTTGGGGGTGCAATGTGATATGATATGAACAATATGATTACTGAGATAAGCTAAAAAATAATAATAATAAAAAATACTGTACTTTATTACTGTTTCAACAGAACCAACCAAAATCAAACTCACTTTCAAATAAATTGAATAAAAAATAGATTTAACAAAAATGCTCCATAATCATTGGCACCCCCAGTTTATTACTTGGTGCATCCACCTCTATCAAGGAAAACAGTATTCAGTCTTTTCCCATAATGCTTGACAAGGTTAAGGGACACATTTGAAGGTATTTTGGACCATTCCTCGGTGCAGATCCTTGTAAGATCCTTCACATTCTCGGTTCATGTTCAGCCCACAGGTTTTCCATTGGATATAGGTCCGGTGCCTGAGATGGCCACAGCAGAACATATATTTTGTTGTCACAGAACCATTTCTGTGTGGATTTTGAAGTATCCTTTGGGTCATTGTCTTCCTGGAAAGTGCACCTACAGCCACATCTCCACCTTATGGTAGAGGCAACTAGATTGTCAGCCAAATTTGTAGGATACTTGGTGGAATCCATTATACCATTACACAGGGGTGCCAATGTTATGGAACCTGGATTTTGGTTAAATTACTTAGCATAAAGGGCTCGTATGAGTATACCATGTTGCTTCTAATTTCAGAAAACATCTTCATTTAGGACAGTTTTCAGAATTTAGAAGCGTTTGTTGAATCCAATGTGACATCTGTCCAGAACTCTGCAGGCTCTTAGTAAACTGTAACCTGGCTATTCTGTTTTTATATCTAACTACACTACACTAACTATTTTTCAGTGTAGGCTCTGTAGTTCTATTTGTGAAGTTTTCTGCAAATATGACTCACTGGCACATCCACGCCTGGCTCCTGAATACTGTTTCTGAATTGTCAGACAGGTATTTTGGGGTTTTCTTCATTATGGTGAGAATTCTTCTGTCATCAACTGTAGAAGCCTTCAGTAGCCTGCCAGGCCCTTTGCAATTACTGAGCTGAACAGTGCTCTCTTTCTTTTTAATGATGTTCCAAACAGTTGATTTTGGTGGGCCTAATGTTTGGCCTTTTTTTTTCTTATTTCTCAGCCTCATAATGGCTTCCTTGACTTTCATTTGCATAACTCTGGTCCTCATGTTGAAAAACAACAATAAAAGACTGCAAAATTACTCAGAAGCCTAAAATCAAGAATAGATCATAAAAACTATTGTATACCCACACTAGGGAAGCAACTAAAACCCACCTAATCAGAAACACCCATGAAGCTATTTGCCATTATGGTGCCCCGAAATGGGGGGGACTCTCTATAAAAATTGCTGTAATTTCTACATGGTGAAGCCAAAATGTATATATAAAAAATAAAAATAAAAAGCGGGGAGCAGACAGTGAGAAAAATGGTGATACTGGATTTTTTGGATAAATAATTGTCATGTCGTGGTGCATACGGTGGCCTTCAGATATACAATTATCTACATACAGTATAGTACATAAACATACCTGTAACATACACAATAAAAACAAGCAATTCAATAATACATGCAGAAACAAATGTTTCAAATGTCAAATAGCTTTCTTTGACACACTATGAAGCATTATATGCCACATGTTGCCATACAGTGGGCTCCAGAATTATTGGCACCCTAAATAAAAAAAAAAAGCCTGGATATAATAAACAACATGGATAATGAACTATATTTTATGTTTAAACATACAGGGAAACTAAACACTTTTATCTCAATACATTTACTCTCATGTTTCAATGTTTTTCATTGAGCAATCTCATTTTTTCCTGAAAGCACAGGTGCCGAAATTATTTGCACCGCTAACAATTATTTTGAAATAAAATCAAACAAAGTGAAATTGGCAATACAATTTTACTTTAATTTAGTTAATCTTGGTCTAAAGGAAGTATATTGTGTCATTCCATCACTTCCTGTTTCATTAGAGTATAAAAATGAGGTGAGAAGCATGCAAAATCATCAGCATGGGAAAAGCCAAAGAACTGTCAATTCAGAAAACATAGATGGTAATTGACCATCACAAGTTGGGTAATGAAGGTACATAAAAATACATAAACGGTTAAACATACCACTTTGCACTGTAAGGACAATAATAAAAATTGGCAACACATACGGAATGGTTCCCAACTTGCCAGAAAGAGGATGCAACTGCATTATCCCCACCGACGGTAAGGAAGATTGTGAGGGAGGCCATAAGTAATCGAAGGCTTGAAGTTTGGGTTTGATTGTGATTGACTGGTGGGGTACATAAAATGGCACCTCCATACCAGCAAACTCTTTGGAAGGGTGGCACGAATACAGCCCTTACCGAGCACAATAAACAAAAACAAGCATCTTGAGTTTACCAAGCCTCATTGAAATTATGACTGAAAGAGTGTGCTATGATCAGATGAGACCAACATCTGAACATTTTGGCCATACATACCATCGACATGCTAGAATGCATGCAAGTAGAAGCACCTCGTACGTACTGTCAAATATGGTGCCGGGTCATTGATGTTTTGTTGCCACTGGTCCAAGGACACTATTTAAGATCAATGGCACAATAAATTCAGAAAAGGACCAGGAAATCCACCCGTTAGGAAGCTGATTCTTTGTTGTAGTAAGGTATACATCAACATCAACGCAGAAATGGTAAAGAAAAAACAATAATCATGTTCTGCAATGGCCATCTCAGTCTCCAGAACCAAGAAAAACATGTGGTCTGAAGGGAGGAGGGGGGCATCCGAAGGATATCAATGATTCTGAAAAGTTATACATGGAGGAATGTTCAAATATCCCTCCAAATGTGTTCTCTAACCTCATCACAAATTATTGCCTCTAGTGGCTGTCATCTTTTAGGGGTGTCTGCAGGTATGAAACCAGGGGTACTAATAAATGTGGAACCTGTTTTTTGGGGAAAAGTTTTTTTATTAAAAAAATTGATACTTTACACATGTTGAAAAATAAAGCTTATGTCAATAGCTGTATTATTATACAGCACTTTTTGTGAGGATTAACAAGGGTGCAGATAATTCTGGAGTCCACTGTATAAGTTTACTGTGACTGGGGATGATAAGGATCATTAAACAACATCATGACAGTTGATCTCATTTATGTGGTCATCGGCAGCCTGGCAAACCTCCAGTACCTATTCATTATTTCTGCTCTGATAGCGCCGACCATGGGGAGTAGGGGGGCGGGAGGGTGGACTTCTTTGAATCTTGGCATTCCAGCAAGGCTCATGTCCCCGAGTAACTGGATCTACTTTCCTTTTTTCTGCAGTGGGACCCGGGGACCAGGAAACAATGTGGAGAAGCAGTCGTAAAAATCCACTGGCCATTTGCCCCAGCACATGTGTTTCGTTCCGTCTCATGGAGACCAACGCTCAGTGCCTCATTCCTCTCACGGGTGACAGAAAATCCAGACACAACCTCCAATGTGTGGTTAATCAACTCCCCAGAAGCCAAAGCGCCCTTCTTCTCATATTTCACAGTGGCAGGCCCAAGCTCTAATGTAGCAATGAAGACTGCAGGTGTCCCCAACTCTGGTGATTTCCTCAAGTCGAATTTGGTTCCTGAACTCTTTCATGTCAGTCAGGCTCCTTCCCTGGATGATACGGGGGAAAAACCTTGATGGGATCAGCTCTTCCGATGGTCCCTTTCATCGCCATGCTCTTTAACTTATCCCAAGCCCCTACCGCCACCGCTACCATTCCTTTGGGGTGTAACACTGCCCCTGTTTGTTTTGGGCAGCAGGACAAAAGGGAATTGCACCACAACAAAGCCCAGGGGAGGACGGGGACCCACCTTCATCTCTGAGGCTTGGCCATGACAACCAAATCTTTCAATAATACCCTCTGGCTGCTTTTCTTTTTTTTGGGAGGGGTGGGTATAGGGGAGAGACTGCACACAATTGTTTGTTTTAGTTCAAAGAATGCAGCCTTTGTTGGGCCGCAGCCATCCTAAACCGGCAGTATAAATGTGCCCATTGTCCCACACGGAGGAGTTATCTGGTGGTGGGCCGCTCCATCGGTGCGGTGTAGGGTGATGATAGAGTTTCAAGGGGAGGTGGTGGGTGCAGGAGTGGGGAGGAGAGAGAAGGAGATGGTGGTGGTGGAGGTGGGGGGGGGGGGGGGTTTGGACACGGTGGAAGCTATTTAGTTACAGAGACAGGTGCATTCATCTTCCCCGCACACGCCGGGAACAAGGCGACCATTATCAGACCTGTGCAACCAGAGCTTGGGGAGGGTGGGGGTGGGGAGCGGGATGATTAATGCCGCGGCCGTGTGTCCCCTGGTCCACTCTCCGCTCGCCACGCGGGACTCACCCAGGCCCCGCGCTGGTCACCAGCAGCCAGGGGAGACAGAGAGGGATGTGCAGGGATGGGGGGCTGGAGAGCAGGCTCTCCTGTGGTGGTGGAAAACGGCAGGGAAGAAGCGGGGGCCAGGTTTTTAATTACAGGCACAGTTCATTTACCGGGCTTGTTGCGCCTTGACCCTACCGCCGTACTTCTGGGCCACAATTAATGTGAGTAAATCACTTAGAGGGTTCCCTGCAGTCTCTCCCTGCACCTTTGTCTGTCAAAGAGTGGGTCTGACTACAACATGGTCTGACATAACCAGACAGAAAGGGGAGGCTGAGACATTTTCCAAAGTCCCCACATTTTCCAGCCTCCTGTACTGTATGACCTCATGCTATTCTTGAAAATTAGAGGTTCACAAACTGAGAAAGGAAAGATAATTCTAAATTAACCATATCCAGATAAACATACGGCAGTCTAACAGCACTAATAGAAAAACAATTGGATGCACACTTGAATGCACACATATATAGGGTCAATAATGGGAATTAGTCATTCAGATGACCACTGCACAGAAGGCTCACACACATTTGCTGTTTCACAGTCACAGAAGATACAGGACTCCACACTTCTAGATTCATTCTCTTGCTATTTCAGGATATAGGTTTCCAAAAGGTACTGTTGAGGGTTCCTAAGGACATTATTTGATTGGCTAAGTACACACAGTTTTCAGCTTTCAAAGGGGCTTAAATAAAACTAGATGAATGTCCTCTTGCAGAACCCCTGAAAATCCCAGCTAAACGGTTCAGTAACGTGAATCAACTTCATGACCCACTTCCTCTCATCTTTTTCCATCCCTTTTAAAACTGTGTGAGGTCCCTGCTGGAGGCTGTTCAAGCTGGAACTTGAAGGTTATTTTACAAATTGAATGATGGAGTTCATTTAGGGAAGCAGAATTTGAGACTCTTCCCTATAAGAGACAAAAGGCACATGGAAGTCTACTCAGAAGAAATTACACACATCAATGGTATAATATTCCAGAAACTATTGGAGGTAAAATATTTTCAACTGAGTGGGATATAGGTATCTGAGCATAGGCGTCATTTACACGGGGGACAATATCCCCCCCAATATCCTTATCTGCCCCCCAGAATGTTCTGCCCATATTCAAACTCAGTCAAACCCTTTTCCTTTCTCCCCAAAACTAGGCTACAGAGGTTAAAAAGGCAAACTATTTTCAACAGCTAAGTATGAACACGGCACAAGAATATTATGACTCCAGCATCAAAGCCATTACCAACAAGAAGATTACAGTCAATTATATACTACCAATTCAACAAAAATATCAGCTTCATATTTACTCACAGAAAAAAAACATAGCAGCCTCCGAACATGACAAATAGTGCAGAGAATGTATTCCAAACACTATTAATGAAATTATCTGTGATGCTTTCTTTGAAAGCAGTAGCCAATTTTCTAATTTTTTTGATACACAGACTGCTGGGAAACTTCTGTCTTTGGTTGTCCAATGTCCAGTTTTTTTTGTTATAATATGATGATTCAGAATGCTGTCGCTAACTTAGCTGGTTTTGGAGGTGAAATGTGAACGTCTGCTAGTTGGGATTTCTCCAGTCTATATGGTTGGGATCCATAACTACCTAACTATTGAGGACCATAAACCCAACCATAAAGTGTAAGGTGGCGAGCGTGGCGGAGAGCCAGGGGCGACCAATGCTAGAACCCTTCTAGACTAGTAGACAGAGATAGGGGTACACAGCCACGGGAAGACTTCTCCCGGAAAAGAAATTAACAACACAAATCTTATAAAGGGGAAACAGAAATAGCCCAAAAACGGTTATGGGAAACAGAAAACAACCCTTAACAAACAGGGCGAACCAATAGCTCAGGGAATGTGCCAATAGCTGGGCACAAATGGTCACAGGCCGAGAAACAAAAATAAAATACAACCTGGCGAGAAAAAGACCAGGCACGAAAATAAAAACCTCGAGACGCAGCTCGGGACAAAATGCAAACCAAAATACATGTACCGGGGACACCGTCCCTCTACCGTCGACTCACACGAGTCCAAAGAAAAACAAAACCCTTGAGGAAGGCGACAGCACATACACACTCAGCTGAACGCCTTCCTTACCTTTTCTCATAAATTCTTTTTAGCGAATAAACCACCAGCACCGAACCTGACTAGTATTAGTGCAGAGTCTACCAGGTGCTTTTACCGGCTTTGTGTCAAGGGCGTACGGTTGAACACAAAAGCACTGAAAGATAGTACCCACTGGTCTTAAATACTCTCAGGAAGGTAATTCCCCTGGTGCTAACAAGGAACAGGTGGAACCAATGATCCTTGGCCCTCTCGTGGCAACAGCGGGAATAACCTCCCACCATGACATAAAGAGGCCAAAAGGAGTGGTCTATATGGTTGGGATCCATAACTACCTAACTATAGAGGACCATAAATGCAACCAACCAGAAAGAGGCCAAAAGGAGTGAGATATCAATGAAACACAAAAGTGGATCTGAATTTGAAGTTATTGACAATGAAGTTCAAGTGAGGGATTTTTTGGGGGATCTGCTGCTGTGGGTATGAACAATTGTGTTTTACATGCTAACAGCAAGCTCTGACCAAGAAACATATATTCAGGATAATGTAAAGTAATCCTGATGCACTCTTTCTAAAAGTTAAAGCACCAGATAAGTTTTAAGCTCCAAAACCTACAGTAGCTATAAATCAGTTTGATTTGGAAAATTACTTCCTACAGAAAAGAAGTGGGCTGTATGGTTACATCTTGGGATTTATGTGTTATTCACTTACATTAGATTTGGGGATGTGTTTGTGCATTGCTGTAGTTTTTTTGAATGTTTGAAATTAGGAACAGTGAAAATCAAGGCAACAGGTGGATTTTATTGTCAGATGATTATTAATTTAGCCAGTTATTCAATTTTTGGCTGTACACACAAGAGTTGCTAGTAATAATAATAATTAGCTATCTTATCATGGCTGAACCTGAGCTTGAACCACCAACTTTCTTGGTCCCTGTATACAGGCTGCCCCCTAGTCTAGTGATCGAGTCGGGAAATAAATCATTATTATTGGCTGACTATGTTTCGTCATCCACAGACCAAAAAACTAAACAAAAACACTATCTGTTTTCTGCCTAGATGTGCCCCCCGCCCCCCAACCAAAAATGATGCTGACGATGTACATGAATGCAGTTACCACAATTTATTTTCCGAAAGTTAATGAATTTACTTCAGTAATGTGCATATAAAGTTGAATATCTATTAATGCATGCTTTATTTGATCTAATGTCGGAGTGAATGGGAATGCATGCAAGTATTTTTCTATAAGCTTGCATTGCAGCTTTGGGGAATCAGCAATGCAGAAAAGGTAAAAGTGGGGGGACTGATGGCCCTCTGGACCCCCCTGTTCTGGCGCCACTGAATAGGGCAATGCATAATTGGTGATTGTGTAGCCCAGGGTTCTGGAGGGTTCCAATGGTTAGGGGTCACATTTCATCGCTCATTAGTGACTGCCCCCTGGTCAATGCATGAACATGGCTACAGACAGTTAATTGGACATTCCAAACTGGAATGTAACATTTTCATCACCATCCTGGCAAAAATCTATTAAAAAGTTTGGTAGTGAGGGAAAAGGTACATTGTGGGGGAAACTATAAGAGTGACATGAGAGACTGTAACAGTGAGAATACGCTTTACTCGCAGAGCATATGCGTGATGCTCAGTAAAGACCTGCTGATCCAATAGTTGAGTTCCAAAATTGTTGTTGCGTTCAGGCAGGAAATGGTGCATGAGTGGGGAGGGACTGCCATAGTGTGAGGACAGGGTAGGACTCACCGTGTTGAAGTTGGGGAAGAGGCTGAGCGGGGAGGAGCCATTGAGACGGAAAGGCAAGAAGTGCTTTAGGTCCAGCTGTGGCTGTAGGGGACGTCCTGGAACAGATAGGGAGGCCAGGAGGGGGCTGCTCTGGGCAGGGGAACCTGAAACAGACACCAGGTGAAAAATGTGAGCATATATTTAACTAATGTCACTAATTGGCAGTCAAAGAACAGAGAAACAGAGATTTTTAAAATTAAAACAATTGGAATGGATAAGCATGCTCGTATATGCCCGTTGCTGCTAGCTCGGGAGTGAACTGGCAGTTCTCCGCTGAAAGGCACGGTCCCTGCCTGCCGCTTTTTCTCATACCGCAGCCACAAGCTGTGCAGAGCAGGGATGGAGGAGAACCAATCAAATGCACACACAAAGAGCAAGCCATGAGCACCCAGGCAGCCTAGAGGGGTCACTCGAGCAATGAACAACCCCTGCCAACTGAATTCCCTCCCACATACCCCTTGGGCAACGCAAAGCCAATTGTGTGCCTCCGTCCCTGCAGGGCTATCGGTCAAGACATTTAAATAAATTCACTGATGTGAACTCATAATTTGACACCCAGAGATTTCAGATAATATGGAGGTACAGATAAAGCACCATACAGTTAAATGCAAAGGTACTGGGACAGTGAAACGATTTTTGTCTTTTCGGCTCTGTACTGCAGCACATTGGATTTGAAATCAAACAATGAGTATGAGGTTAAAGTGCTGACTGTCAGCTTCAACGTGAGGATATTTACACTCACATGTAAAGCCCACTGTATACCAGAATGACCTTGCATTACCTTAGAGGTCAGTAAAGCACACACCCCTCTCCTTGTGGATCAAAACTCATATCATCCTCTCATCTATCTAGCAGTGGCTCTCTGCTAACAGTACACTCTCCTGCCACTCTCTGTCATTACGCCCCAATAGACCCCCCACCACCAAAACGGTCCAAGATTGATCAGCATTTATGACCTTTCCTTGTGTCAACTACACAGAAACAATTAACTCTGCAACTGTGCTACCTTGCCGGCTCATTTCAAGGACATGCACCTTACGATAACGAGCGTAGACACATGAAGTGGCCTGGGGATGTAGAAGTTAGTCATTTTTCACTCGGCTGAGTTTAACTACTGGAGTGCCTGTTGAAGACTTTGATTTGAGCACAGGATCAATGTTCGCCATCACCCCTGGGTCATCCAACTTGATCGCACACCTCGCCTGCAGCTCAGGAAACAGCGGGGAAACTCCAAAGAGAACACTGCTGCCTGTTTCTACTTAAGCGGGGTTACTGCTTTGAGTTAGCTCGGTTCTCGCCCAGATGCAGTCCCCCAAGCCCAGCTGATCATTTCCACCTGGGTTGGAGCCCTGCGGTTTAGATGCACCATTAGACATAAAGGTGGGGAGCTAGGCAGACAGCCAGTGAGCAGTATAACACCTGCTTCACGTCTCTCTGATGTTTAGACTCTGATGTTTAGACTCCCGCCACCTTCTGACAGTCTGCTATTACTCCCCCTCAGCCAGGTAAGGCAGGGTTTCACAGGAGAGGCTTAAATGGCAATGGGAATCCTGATGTGGATGGAGACATCAGCAGAACCACGTGACCAAGGCCGTTCCCTTCTCACATGCACTGTTGCTGTATTTGGGACTGATTGGCTGATTATTGCATGAGTTCCTTCTTTTAACAATATGGATGGCCTGAGAGTCCGTAGTCATTTGTAAGCATAATAAGGTTTGAAATTATGAGGAGGGAGGAAAGCTAATTTTAGCCTGGCTATCACTCAGCAATGTGTCTTACGTAGAGCCAAGACTGTCACAAAAATATGTAATCATAACAATATGTGAAGTTACTAAATTATATAAATAACTGGTAATTAAAGTCCTGTCAAGGAAATGATAATAAGACACCCTTGGCAGTGTCCCCTCCATATTAAAGGGCTTGCTTTGATGTTGGGGTCAAAGGTTATGTTTCAACACTGTATTTGAACCTTGACTAGCCTTCCACATCGTCCACAAGAAAGGAGAGGAACTCTAGCCATGGGGTACATTGGTAACCACTAGCAATGTTATTGGGAGGATACTTTCTGTCTATGCTTGTGAGATCAACCAGATTAGCCAGAAAGTATCCAATCAGTTGGTGTTATTCTAATGGTTGTTACCAGCATACTCAGTGACTGGAAGAGCTTCTCTGTTTATTCAATCTTCTCGACATCAAGGCCATCGTCACAAAACTATCAAAAGATGGCTAATAGCAAACAATAGCTTTTGTCAGATGGCAGGCTTATCTGTGCCCCAGCTATCATATTGGCTATATATGACTCTTCCGCTACAACAGCACAAGCCACACAAAAAAAGGTAATTTTATTATTTGGGAAAATAACAGAAAGAACCAAGGCCAAGGCCACCACCCCCCAAAATAACACAAAAAACACGTGGGCCTTGACCAACACTGGCCTTCCTGCTTAAGCATAGGCATTCCCACCCCAGACCCAGCACTACCTGTCTGTTTGAATAAGTCAGCCGAGCACGAGCAGGGGGCAGAAGAGAATGAAGACGGCGGTTGTTGCGAGGGCTGAGAAGCAGGAGGCGGCGCTCGGCCCGGCAGCCATGACTAACCTCCTTCCATCACATTGCATGATTCTCTCCACGTATTGGGGCTGTCCTTGGGACATGCGTGCCTGTGAGCTCCTATTAGAGCCTGCATCAGCGGGCAGGCTGCTCATCCTGCTACCCTATCTGGGGGGAGGGTGGGCCATCAGACTCCAGAGCATTCGTAACAGTGACCACCATTGCCACCATAACTGCCAACACTGCGCTCTGTGACTTCAGGAGAGGACAATAAAACAGACAGTAAAAGGAGGGGGAGAGAAACAAGCAGCAAGATTTGAAGTGAGCAGTAAAAGAGACAAAAAGCCCTCTCCTTATTATCATTGCTGGTGTGTTCCCGTGCCTACAGTATGTACGAGGAAACGAATGTGACAGGATTAGCTATGCGCAGATTCCACTGCCTGTGGGAATTGGTGACCTGGACTGTTATTTGAAGTAATGAACAGTGGCCTTGTGGGGGCGAGGGGAGTCCGTGGCAGTGGAGAGGGTGTTTATTATTTTGCATTGCTATTTCTGTCATGCACGTGCCCTTTGCCTCTGGGCAAGCCAGCCTTCAGCTGTTTGCTTCCAGTTGTCCGTTTCTGCCACCACCTGGCTTGCAAGTCTCGCCCATACAACTTGCACTACAGTGTTCACCACTGCACATACATACAGAAACGACCCTTTCTTAATTGTGCACCAGCCCTACTTATGATGATAAGAGTAACAGAGGACAGTAAAGTGTGTGTTGTGTGAAAGGAGATGCTCGCTGAGGATGGTAAAAAAAACTTGCCTGGCCTTTACAGAGTCATAAAACCTAATTTTATTTGCAGAGACTCAGTGCTTATGTCCCTCAGCTCCTTGTATATGCCTTTTAATATGCTAAACCTCAGTGCCCGACAACGCCTGATGAGGACCCTACCAAGCCTTCAATTGAACCATGCTGCTTGAACCGGGTTAACTCACTTGGTTCAGGGTCTCGGTGGTTAAAAACCTTTTTTGTTGTGAAAGGAACACATTACGTTATGGATCACAGCAAACAAAAAGAGATGAATACGAGTAATATGGAGTGTAGTTTTAATTGAAAACCGACAAAGCTGTCTTAGCGATTCAGAATAATGTCACAAGCTGAAGCACTAGTTGTGGATAATGCGATGGAAAAGCTACTGGGCTGTATCAGGTGAACCATATGGTTCAAGCTTGTACAGTAGTACAGTTCACACAAGGTAGAGTTATGCAGACATTAGCAGGGAATATAGACACTACTGCACCATAGGAATTCTGCTAGGAGGCTTAGAGCAGACATAAGCTCAATTACAACTGTGTAACCGTGTAACTAAATGAATCGTGTGAATCCAGCTTAGTGTCCCAATATGGGTTCAGCTCAGATAAGAGCTTCATTTTGACTACATCTGTCTAAATTGTGAGCATTATATTTCAAGATCTACCTATTTACTGCACAGATGGTTGAATACTTAAATTAAAGAAGAGGCTTGTACCATTCAGAAATTTGAGACAGAACAAATGTATGTTTTTGTAGTTTAGCACTGAATATGTAAATTTCAAAATCAAGGACCAACGCAGAACTACTTTATATTTGTATATTTGTTAGCAGGTACTATTACAGGTTTATCTATAGCAAGTCCAAATCATGTAACTATGCACGTGTTCATTCTGCTAAGCGAATGCAACGTTATTCTTAAACAATCCTAAACTGATCATTCTTCCAGAGAAATTTGAAGTAAACAATGGATATTCTATCGACGCTTTCTGTGAGTTAGCACATTTTTAGAGTGAGAAACTATTATGCATTTGGTCCGCTGTACATTGCCGTGAAAAGGACCCCCCGACACTTGTTTTACCCCCCACATGTTTCAGAACAAGGAACTGTTGTCGCTAAAGCAATAGCATGTTACGGTGTGTTTTAACGCTTTCAAACAGTATATCCTGTTTCCATAGTGATAGAAAATTGCAGGCAGAAAAAAGGAATAAATGCAGAAAACACTCACTGACCCTGAGCTGGTGAGACTTAAGGGGTTAAACTGGAATTTTCAGCAGCATTGATGTGAATTTTAAACACAACCGTGGATATGTATGAAATGTAACACAGCAGTGTTGTTTGCAAGCTTTTAGAGGACTGCAGGAACCTGGGCAAAAATGTGCATTCAAATGGGAGGCACAGCTAAAATATGTGATCTACGCAACACTTTCAAAATAAGTGCCGGCTGCTGCACTGCAATTAGGTTCACTTGTCTCCGATTAGCTTCATTTATAAATCATGAGAGCGTGTGTGATGAGGACATATTAATATGGACTCAATTTCACCGTGAATTAGACACGAGCAGAAAAAAATGTTTCACTGTCACATCGTGCATTAGGTATGAGAAAGAAAGCGTTTCAGCAGCACGTCACTGAATTGTGTTGAAATACGTTTGGTCACTTCAGGATGAAATTTACCTCCCCGCATACTGAATGCATCAACCTTTGCTGGGATTTTCTAACAGCTTTTAATGGGAACGGAACCACTACAGGAAGTTAAACATGTAAATGAGAATACACTGCAAGTGTCTCACCATATATGTGAAGACAGTCACTAGATAGGAAAGTGAAGAATATCATTACACAAGAGGTGATACTATTTTTGTAGAGTACGGACATTTAAAAATTATTATTATTATTATTGTTATTTGTTACTGCTGGAAACCATTGGGAAAACAACACAGCCTTCCATGTGTTAGAGAACAAAGCAGGACTTCAAAGCCAGAGTATTTTCTGCACAGCATGGTTAAGAAAATTACAGGTGGCTTGATACTCAGTGTTTTCTTACCCGGGCAGAATGATAGTCATTTCGCTTACAAATGGACTACTAAAAAGCTTTACTTTGCATGAACTTTCCATTAACTCAGACAAACTTCTGTAAAAACCGCAGTTGAGATCTCTCACCCGCGACTGATTCACTCCTCTTGTGGGAATACGACTAAGCCGCATATAAAAGGACGTTTACTGGGTTTCTCATCACAGCTATCCCTGGAATCATTTGACGGAATTATGATTTTGTTAATCCTTTCCCATTTAAATTGTCAAATGGCATGAATTTTTACATCTTTTTGCTGAAATACATTTGAGTGTTCATTTATTTCTTTATTTCATTTATTTATTTATTTATTTTCACCACATTTGACCTTGAAATTAAACACACTTGTAAATCCTCCTCAACCCTCTTCACACCTTAATTTCTGCTTTAAATATCAGTATATGGCTGAAGTTAGAGTGCTTCATTTAATTGAATGTGTATTTGATTTAATGTGAATTCAAGCCCTACATTTCCATCATGGAAATGCAACGTTACATTCTTTGTACTTTTTTCTTAGTACATTTGTAGTTTACAATAAATGGTCATACTTTTAAAAAATATTATTGTTTAAATGTTTAAAATCACCCATACAAATTGTAAGTCATTTATATGCATAGAATTGTGTCTTGTTTTGACAACCCCAGGGCCCTCCTTTCATCTTTATAAGTCAGCTTATTACATATCTCTGTCCTCCTCCATTTGAGTACTTCCATTTGACATCTACAGCTTTACATAATAAAACCGAGACCTTTCCATCTTTCGCTCGCAGAATTAAGGTGAAAATCATAACGCTTGGTACAAAAAGTGTCATTCGACGACACAGATAATCCACCCTACAGGAAATATAACAAACAGCCGACAGTTGAGTCGGGGGTTGAAACCCTGTGACACACGGTTTGGAGGGGTCGTGCTGCGTGTGGTGCGACACAGCGGCGTGGGAGCTGGCCCGGTGCCGAGCCCAGCGGAGCGGAGCGCGGCCTGGGAGAGCGGTCTGTTTGCGGTCACTGGAGACGATGCCCCTTTAACGCTTCTTACCGCGGCTCCTCCGGCGCACGCGGCCGCCCGCCACGAACGCACGCTCATTCCGCCTGGCGCAGCCCCGATTTGATAATAAGTGAAGGGGATTAACACAGCGCAGCAATTTTCACCCTTCGTCGCTTTGCCTCTAATCAGACATCTTACATATCAAGTGCCAACCCGCGGAGCCGCTCGAACGGAGGACCGAGAACGCGTGCAGATTCTGACACTGGGGCGCGTTACCGAAAGAACCGCCGTCTTCGTGCTCCCCGTGTACAGCAAGGCCAATTACTATGCGGTCCCGCTCCCTTTGGCCTACACAGAACGGGGGGGAAACGATTTAACTGCAGTTTTTAATAGATGCGCATGAAACCTACCACCCACGCCTGAATGTCAGCTGAGAATTAGACCTTTCTATGAAAACCTCGCCCATTCTGTCATCTTAGAACCCCTATAATTAGAACAATGAGCCTCCAGGGGACTAATAAATAGGTTTGGCCCGTTGGAATATCAGTCTTGAGCGGGTGCGAACTGAACAACCCCGCCACGATAAGTGGTACGACACTGAGTGACGTCTCGTAGCCACTGTAATTAGTAGGGCATAACAGCAACTTGGAAACGCAACCCTCTGTGGGTACTCTGATACACCCTACTGCCCCTGCTCTAAATAGTGAGTCCTCCAATGTCCACTGCAAACAACAACACAGCTGTTTCCGCGTCACTATAGCATTAGTGTGGGCAGTGTGGGGAACTGTATGAAGGCTGAGAACCTTCATACATCTCCTGCTGTAAAAAGTCAGCCGCCAGCTTGACCAGCTTGAAAATTGTGCAGGTCAATCCGGTCATAAGTTGATCTAGCTGGGCATGAGCTGGCCAACCAGCTAGTCCTATTAGCTTGTCGGGGCTGGTAGCCTACCAGCAGTTTCAAAACATACTAGCTTGAGCTGGCCAAACCATGTCAAGCTGGGAGTTGGTCTGAACTGGTCAACCAGCTAAACCATGTCGAGCTGGGAGCTGGTCTCAATCTTGAGCAGTTTTTTTCAGCAGGGTCTCAACCTGCTCCAGGGTTATGGTGGGAAGATTTCTGTTGAACAGCAATGCACTACACCAAAGAGACAGCTAGAGGGATTTCTGTTTGAAACAGACATGTATAAGTAAAATCCCATGTGTGTTTTCAAGCGAAAACACTCCCCTGTCTTTTTGTACATTTACATCAGATTCTCCTCTTCAGATGTAGAAGTGTGCGTGCACACGTGCGAGGCTCATGCATGTGCACTGTCACACATCACCGTCCTGCTTTCAACAGAGCTCCCTCTCAGTCGAGGGAATGACCAGGACCGATTGTGACAGCACCGGATAAGTCCCTAGCCGTAATTTAAGCCCTGTCACTGAATCCGGTTGGGAAAGTGGTTCAGCTGTTTGCTGTAAAACGTGGTATGGATGGTATCTGCCTCCGCAGTAGTCAGTTCAAAAATGGAGTCGGCAATATCAAAGAAGAATAAATCCTCAAGATGCGATACCCTCACAATGCTACACGTAATTAAGAATTTTGCTCAGATTTTTATTTGTCCTTCATTTTTCCAGAAAACTCAGATTATTACAGTAAATGGTCGCGGCCAAGGACGGATATCTACAGAATGGACAAATAGCATGCTGAACATTTTAAGATTTTATCTAACAATGTAAATTCAACATATACATAACCAACATTAGAAAAGGGAGAGTGAAGGTCCAATATCAGGCAAACTGTCAACTGTCACTGGAATATCACAGACATGGAGTGTGGCTGTTTATTCTGGGTTTAGCCTCACTGTGGAGATTGTGGATGGTGGCCGCTGTACTGTTGACCTCTGGCTCAATGCCCATGTCCAGTATTTCCATTTGTCCTTTGATTTTACTGTCAAAGTCAAATCTCTCTCTCGCTCATGTAATGGCTTTTTCTGTGTTATTTCTTTTCAGTTTATCTTCTTTTTCTCTTTTTGTGTGCATGTGTGTATGGGCAAGTGAGTGGGTATTTTTGGGAACATATAGGTATTACCTACTTCTCCTTTTTTCTTTGCACTAAAAGAGACCTGAAAGTTAAAAAAAACTTTTATTTTTCTGTAAGCGTATTGTTTGGCCTTTGTCTCTGACTGTTTTTTCTTATGTCTCAGCCTCATAATGGCTTCCTGTACTTTCACTGGCACAACGCTGGTCCTCATGTGGGCCAATGTCAAGCCAATAACAATGGCAATCAAAAGCCGAGAATCAAGAACAAATACAGAAAGCTTTCTTATACCTGCACTAAGGAAGCAATTGAATCAGAAACAGCTGAGAAGCCAACTGTCCAATTATTTTTCGGCCCCTAAAATGGGGGGGACTATGTATAAAAAGGGATGCAATTTTGACAGAGATCACCCACTATGGATGTGGATACCATCAAATTAAAGCTGACAGTCTGCACTTTAATCTCATATTCCTGGTTTCATTTCAAATCCAAAGTGCTGGAGTACAGAGCCTGAAGAGCAGAACTTGTACTACTGTCCAAATACATACAGTCTGCACTGAATACATGCCCAAGTAACAGAGAAGAACAACTATTTTTTCTTTTGACTCAACTCTTTAATTACAATTTAAGAAACAAAAGCTTACAACGGTAAAAGGATTAATCTGCTAGTGAACATGCCAATGCCTTAGGCTACCCTTAAAATGGTAGTTAATTAAACTTGAAAACATTTAAGACATTTCTACGTTTTAGCTAGGTTATTGAGATAACACTGAAATGTTTGAGTGCTTGCATATCATTTCTCACCTGAAAATAATAAAAAGATTAAAACTGGTAAGCCTGGCTGGCATATCAGTGACTTTGTTGCTGCTTCCAACTACCAACTAAAAATTCCAGCTCAAACTCCTGAGCTTTACATTGTGCAAACCCCATATCACGTGGATGCCTTAATTACAAGGCAGAGAGACATAATAGAAATAGACAATATTGTTTAAATAGACAGGAAGGTAAATTTGAATAGACCATATATGCTATGAATAGGAAAATATACAGTAAGCTCCATAATGTTTGAGACAAAGAAATATTTTTTTCTTGATTTGGCACTCTACTCCATAATTCTTCAGAGTCATTTTACTACTGTGAATGGGATCACTGGCATTGTATGCATTGTATGATCTTCCCTGGTTTTGTTTAATAAAATTTTAAGAAACTGTTGTCATTATTTCTTAGTTGTAGCATTAGACTGTTTAGCTACAGGTTTAATGGGACATTAAAAAAGAATTTTCCGATTACATTTATTTCTACGTGATTAAGAATCTGCCTGCGAGTACCCACCCCTAAACGAACCCCTAACTGTGATCTCTCACTGTTGTCTTTGCAAAACGGGCAGATTCCTGTCAGCAAATTGCCCCCAGGCATCATTCAAATTTGCGGGGGGAAAAAGGGCACTGGGATCTGGCGTTAAACAGCCAATTAAATTCCTCTTGATCCTGACTAAGGTGAAGACTACCAAGGGAGTGATTACCTCACGGAGAGAGCGCATTACTGACAATCAGGTTTAATTAAAAAGAGTGCAAGTCTCGCTTCCGTTCAACAATGTAAACAAAAATAACAAAAGATTATGAAATGGCAAACGATTAGATGATGTTTAACATTCCAAAAATTCCACAAAAATGTGGTTTCATTACATCTTTTAAAGGATTAAATTAAAAGAATTCACATTTACAGTACATTAGTTTGAGTGTTTCTAACTGGGTAGGACTGATCATGACAAGTGTCTTCGCATTAGTCAGGATCTCTTCAACTCTCCATTACCTTCAAAAGACCTTCATATTCTGAAGAGTTGTCATAAACTAATTTTACTATCTGCAGCAAGAATTCCAGAGTGCCACTAACATTAACACTTCTGAGAGTATGTTATGGAAAAGGTCATGCACAGTTTCACATACTGAATTTATAAATTAAATTATACATTTATAAATTAATGACAATGTGCTTTTTTGGTTCGATCCTGCAAAGCACACTGCATTATAGAGCTGAGAGGCTGTAAGAGCAATGCTTTGGACTAAGGAGTACATTACCATCAGAAAGAGCCCTGAATTCAGATGTACAGCTCGCATACATTTTGAAGGAATGAAAAACAATTCAAGGTCAAGGATACAACAGACATAAAGTATATACAGTGGCACGAAAAAGTAAGTGAACCCTTTAGAATTACCGACATTTATGTCTGAACTTGTCCTAAAATATGGTCTGATCTAAGTTACAATGATGAACAAACCCAATCGGTTTGAACTTATAACACAGAATTATTGTATCGTTCTTTTCCTTATTGAATACAATAATTCAAACACTCACAGTATAGGTTGGAAAATTACGTGAACCCCTAGACTAATGACTTCAACAAAAGGTCATTGGAGTTAGGAGTTAGCAAACCTGGAGTCCAATCAATGAAACAAGCTTGGAGGTGTGTCCTAGAGGTACTTTCACTCATAAAATCACTCATCAATCATTTTTAGTTTGCTATTCACAAGAAGCATCGGCTGAACCTTGCCTTCCAAACTGATTTACATACAGCTGGAAAGGGTCACAAAGTAATCGCGAGTTTTGATATTCATCAGTCCACAATTAGACAAATTGTCCATAAATGGAGACGATTTAGTACTCTGGCAAGTACTCTCCCTAGAAGTGGGCACCCAGCCAAGATGACTCCAAGGGCACAACGCAGAATGCTCAATGCGGTAAAAAATAACCCTAGAATAACAAAATATTGAACAGGCACGATGTTCATGGCAGGACGCCACAGAGGAAGCTGCTGCTCTCCAAATGCATAAGTTTGTCAAAGACTGCACCTTGACACAACGGTACTGAAGAAAATGTTTTGTGGACTGATAAAACTACGTTTGAATTGTTCGGGAAGAATATGCAGCACTATGTCGTACATACATAGAGCACAACATACCAAAATGAAACATCACCCCAGCAGTGAAGTACGGTGGAGGGAGCATCATGCTTTGTGGTTGCTTTGCTGTCCTCCAGCTGAAACTCAGTAGAAGTTTGGTGATGCAGCAGGACAATGACCCTAAACATTGAAGTAAATATACCACAGAATGGGTTAAAAAAAAGAAAGAAATTGGAATAGCTCAGTCAGAGCCCAGACCTTAACCGAAAAGAGATGCTGTAGTATGACCTCCAGAGCTGCTCACACCAGGCATATGGCTGAGCCAAAGTAATTCTGTAAGGAAGAATGGTTCTAAATTCCCCCTGAATGTTGTGCTGGTCTGATCCGCAGCAACCGGAAGCACTTGTTTGAGGTTATTGCTGCCAAAGGAGGTTCAATCAGTTAAATCCAAGGGTTCGCTTACGTTTTCCACCAGCACTGTGAATGTGTAATGGAATGTGTGTTCAATAAAGGCATGACAGATTATAATTGTTTGTGTGTTACTAGCTTCAGTACATTGTGTTTGTCTATACTTGTGACATCATGAAGATCATATGACATTTATGACCAATTAATGCCAAAAACCAGGAAATTCCAAAGGGTTCACATTCTGTTTCTTGCCACTGTACCAAAGGGGGAAGGGAGCCTAGTTAAGGCAAGGTAAAGGATTTAGAGTACCATTCTCAAATAAAGGCCATGAATCCAAAAGGAATAATTAGCATTAAGAAAAACAACAGAAACCACGGTTGGAACAACAGAAACAACAGAAACCACCATGGTTATGGGAAAGGTCATGACTCTCGTACAGTTGTACCACTGACACATCATGAAATTCCACAAGAAATTACAAGACGATTGTTGTACAGCTGAGACAATACAGCCTGCCCTCTGTCTCAGCTCACACTGGGAGAGGTAAAGCCAGGCTCACACTACATGACTTTTAAAAACGGTGAGCAGCTCACATTTAGCAACCGTCTGTCCCGATTTTCTTGTCATTCCGTCATAATGTTGCACACATTTAACGATTTGGGGGATCACAGGATTCCAGGCATTGTTTTTCAGATAAAATCAAACATGTTTGAAATAATCGGGGCGTCCACTACAAGATTATCCGTGCCGACCAAACGACCCGGTCAAGCTTCCAACGAGCGATTTTCTGCCGGATTGTAAAAATTCATCACCGAGGGCTAAATCGGGCTTAGAATCGTGTAGTGTGAGCCCGGCGTAAGAGAACGACCTGCACAAAACGGTCATTGTGTTGCTGGCCGCCCGACTCTCTGCCCTGCTTTCAGTTTCTGAGCATTTGCGACGCAGGCACTGTTTGTAGGTTTACGGCTTATGTGACAGCACGCTCAGTTTATTTGTGCAGAATTGATTCCCCCTTCCCCTGGGATGGCAGTTTAATCAACTGTGCTACAGCTAACAAAATGATTTCATTTGTTAATCGCGCCTTTGTTTAATGTCACCACTGTCCTGCACAAAGGCATTCTAATGAGACTGGATGAGCAGAACGAAGGCCACTTCCACTACAGGGAGGACAGAGACTAAAGCTGGAGAACTGGTGTATAGAAAGAGGGGTTTTCAATCACAGCTTGGATTTCTACATTTAGCTGACAACATTATCCATATCAACTTACAATATCACAGTAAGGCCTCTTTTGGAATATCTTTCTTAACCCAGGTATCCAAATTCCCCAATTTGAATGGTTTTTATCACCACCAGTTTGTTCTCTGAGTAGAGCCTTTAGCAATGCCTTGAGGGCTACATAATATTACTCAAAGAAACACAGGCTGGGAATTACATGTATATTTGTATGCAGGTGATACATTCTTGTCCCTTTCCAATCTAGAGCGCACTACATGGTCTGTACTGAAATTACAAGAGGAGTCTGATTCTGTTTCACATTTCATAGTTAATTGAGGAAAAACTTAAATTATGCCTCTTTCTCATTTTGAGTCACAAGAAAGCCTTGTAAGTAAAAATGGGCCCATTCCCACAAGTTGTTTTGCAGTTGTGATATAAAAAACTACTCCCCAACTGCAGACAAGATAAAGTCAGATATAAAAATATGGCAGATGCTCCCAGGTTCATCCTGGGCTATGTCAGTATTATAAAGATGAATATACAGGGAAGATTAAATGACTTACTTGAAGCACTGCCAATCTCGTGAAATTTGTGAAATTTCAAGAAGATTCATGCAGCAAGTTACAGGACCAAAAATATTTCACAGACTGTTTCTTAAATATATACAAATGAGATACTATTAATACTCTGGTCAATAAACACTGAAGAAACACAAGCCTTACAAATCTATTAACTATTACATTTCAAATCCGTATCAAGACATGATTGGAGGCATTTTGCCAATGTTATAACTTTGCCACTACATGGCAGAAACATTGGGAGAACATTTTGTTTTCCACCCCTCCTCACACAGAAAAGAGAGCCACACCCCGGATAACAAATACAGGTAAAGCAGCACAAATGTAGCGTAGGGGTTCAATGACAGAGATTGCTAGTGCATCACAGACATGCCTTCGCGTGGTCATTTCATAACATTTCCAAGGTATAAATCCTGCATAGTATGCCTTTGACGCCTTCTAAGACTACTGGATGGAAACATTAAAACCAAGGATTTTAGTCCTGTCATTTCGCCTTTCCATGCTTGACGAACTATAGCCTCAGGATACGTTTGTTTCCATCTCAGAAGTTATTCTCTCTCTCTCTCACTTTCTCTCTCTCTGTCTCTCTCTCTGTCTCACTCTCTCTCTCTGTCTGTCTCTCTCTCTCTCCCCCCTCTCTCCCTCTCTCTCTCTCTACCAATACGACGCATGCTCCAGCAAAACCACGGCGGTCCACGAGCAGCCGTTTCTCATGGAAGAAGCGGAGCAGGCGAGACGAGGACAGCAGGAGGCAGGACTCTTTTTTCAGAGAGCGTGGCAGCGGTGGGGCGATGCCGCTGATCAAAGAGGCTCGCCGGCACGCGGCGTTTCCCCGCCGCATCGGAGCAGATGTCGCATCCTAAAGCGCTGTGATCAATTTCTCCCTTCGCAATAATTAGGCCCGGGGTGCCGCCGCCACATTCATCACGTATAACATAAAAAAAAACATATTTGCAAACACCCGTGCAACAACTGGATTAATAATTCAGACTGGATATTCTAAAACCGCTTCGTGCAATTGGACTCGTTTAATTCACAACGTCTGGAGATCCGGATGAAGTGGGGAGGGCTGCCACCGTTCCTTCAGTGCGATCCCATCTCTCTTCTTGTCCTTAAATAATTCAGGGCCCACAGCTGGATGGGTTGGTTTAAGGGGGATTGTGAGTGAAGCAGGGCTGATATGTCAATGGTAGGGAAGAGAGAGGAGACGCAATGCTTCTCAGCCCCTGTGCACCGCCGTGCTAATCTGCTTGTCAGTAGTAATGACTTTTGGGGACGTCAGATTTGCTCTCGCAGGAATCCGAAATGGATCTCATTAATCTTCCCGGCACTTAAAGAGCATGGGGGGAAGATTTAATTCCTTAAGCTGAAATTCCAGCTCAATTTCTATTATCTTCCCAAATAGAAACTGTCCTCTCCGTCAGCCTGGCATGATGCGTTGACCAACCGGGTTGAATAGGAATGGGCTGAAAATGTGGGCCAGGATTGCACCTTTTAAGTCAATCAGTCACACCTAAAGAGCATGTATATTTTCCCTAAAGCTTAAAATTCATTGGCTATTAAGAAAGGACAAATATACTTTTTATTACATTAAGAAAATATGAACCAAGAATCAAGTCGTTTAACCATAATTAATACACTCCCTTTGGCAATGAGGGCACCTGCCAAGCTTATGAATGCTGAGATCACATATGCCTTGTATTTTTCCAGCTAGCAACAAACCTACTAACTAAACACAAGGCTGTGCAATGCATTTGGAGTACAATGGTGCTATAAATGTTCAGGGAAATAATGAACAAGCAGTAATGGTAATCGATGCAATTTAAAGACTTTGCTTTTGTGCAGAAATACTTAACAGTTGATAGAGGGGTTGGAGTCTCATTGTATAAGGACAAAACCTCACTACGAATCTCTTCACATAAGAAGGAAACAAAAAAAACTGCATGGTGGCTGTTCACTTTAAAACTTCCAAAAATAATTGCATACTCCTTCAAAAGCCAACATAAGTTAAACGGGAGTAAATTAAAGCACTGGTTCTCTCCATTCAATGTCTGGAGAGAAGCAAACTCAATTATGATCAGAGCCGGTACCCAAGGCACATGCCTGTGTCCGTACATTCGTTTATCTAAGGTTCACAGCAGGCTTTGAACTAACGCTGAATCTTTCAGTGGACATACGGCAAAGTCGCTGAGATGTCCCTTTTCCTGGTGAAGATCTTTAATGAGTTTTGTCAGCCAGAAGTGCAGGAACACAACTTCAGGAAAAGCAAAGCCCATCTGCTGCAGAGATATGATAAGCCTGCAGCCACACACAAACAAATTGGTCCGCACCTTGGCAGGGCCCCGTGGGGTTAAGGGACCCAAACGAGAGCGGAGGTTATGATTTTTAACGTGACGTCACGAAATCAAAGGCATTAATCTATGCAGATGCTGCTGACAGCCTGTAATAGACCTGCCACCAAATGCCACGCATAATGTTTCTGCAACAGTGTGTGACAACCTAATTTAAAAAAAATAGACAATGTAGAATAACAGCAACCATCCAGGAATGCCCCCCCCCCCCCCCCCACCCCCCAAGGCTGACTACCAGCTAACAATGTGATATTGCCTCTGACATATACAGTATGCATCAAAAGCTAAGCTCCTCGTTCAATCAAGTCAGAGTAAAAATCTCCAGAACTCTTGGTGAGGACTACTGTTCAGACTCTAGCTCAATCTTGCCCTAGCTAGGTCATTCTTGCCCTAGCTCTTCTTACTAACATTTCTGTCACACTTGCTTCTTTTTTGAGCCAGTTTCAGCCTGTCGGTGTACATGGTTATGGAGTCTATGCTGAACAAAATATTTTACAAAATAATGTCTTGACATATGGAAAGTACTTTTAGTTACCTGGAGTTAGCAGCAAACTTTTACTTATCCTTGTTTGGACCTCAAAAGCCAATTTCAATAAAGACATTTTAAAGAATAAAATGTATGTCGAAGTACTGCAATAAATCAGAGTTCTGTTAGTTATGGTACCCTAAGACTAATTTTGGCCAATTTTAGATACACTTTTAGCTATCTGCAGTTTCAGTCTCCATGGGCATGATGTCAGCCCAGTGCTCTGAAGGCAACTACAGCTAGAGTTCTTTTGCTGTGTAAATTGAGTAATTTGTGCATATGACACCATGGATACATCATTTTTTAATGATTAAATATTAGCGTTTACGGCTGACCGCCACACGGCATGAATTGTGACATCTCATTAAGACTCCATTAGCAGTGCTGGGGTGTCAAAGCTAAACCATGGAGAGGATCTGAGAATCACTGTGAGGGTGTCAAAGCTAAACCATGGAGAGGATCTAACAAATACTGTGAGTGTGTTGAGGCTAAACCATGGAGAAGATCTAACAAATACTGTGAGTGTGTTGAGGCTAAACCATGGAGAGGATCTGAGAAACAGGTTGTGAAGGCTAAACCATATAGAGCAGGGGTGTCAAACTCCAGTCCTGGAGGGCTGGAGTGGTGTCTGCTGGTATTTGTGGTTTCCTTTCAATCAGCACCCAATTAAGGCCTTGAGAACAAGGTGTGTGGACTCTTTAGCCAATGAAAGGCTTTGAAATGTATCTCTCGTGATGAAACACACCAAAAACCTGCAGACACTGCAGCCCTCCAGGACTAGAGTTTGACACCCCTGATGTAGAGGATCTGAGAAACACAGTGAGGGGTGTGTGAACACAATGTATCAGGGAAAGGCCAAACAAGCATGGTTTATTTATACTTTAACTTATGAGGGGACATACTGTACTTTGAGAACAAAAAAGACCAAGCTCTGTCAGAAAATGTCAAGCTTGGGGATTCTTTTAAAATGCAAACAAAGCTGCAGAAATCTGAGTAATAGTCTAAATGGCAATAAATGGCTGGTGTGAATTCAGAATACCCCTGAGGTTGTTCACTGCACGTTATCACTTTACTGGTGCAATATGCATCTTTTCCTCATTAAAAGAGAGCTCCCTGGAGCACTTGTGGCTTCATGAAGAGAAGATAGCATCAACATAGAAAATGTATGATATAGACCGATATCCTGTTTTGTCTTGAGTGCAGTGCAGAGGATGGGAGAAAAAAAAAACCCATCCAGTGAAATTACAGCATATAGAAAGCTCAAAGAGAGCTTAATCTCTGATTGCTTGGATTAGTCTTTGGTTGAATCATAACCTTATTCAAGACAGAAATGAATCTAGGCTCTTCATGAAAGTAAAATAAAATGGCAGTTTCATGACCTATATTCAGAGTGACACTTTCAAATGTGCAATTTTCTTTGGGACCACCCTCACAACTAACACAGATCGTCAGCTCATGCTTTCTTTTTGTCTGTTTCTGTCTTCTTTGATTCATTGCCAAATGAATGCAAATCCTGAGGAGATCAGTGGACCTAGTTCCTAAAAAGGCAAGGCCTGAATTTTCTTTATTTCTCTTTCTTTTTTTCTTTCTCTCCATTTCACGCTCTACTTTCTATTTAAAACACGTTGAGCTACACTACCGTTAAAAAGTTTGGGGTCACTGTCTTTTTCTGATTTAATATTTTATTTTCACTGTCATCAAACAATTAATACATGGTCAAAGTGCATTACTCTTTTATTTGACAATATTTGTCTGAAACATTGAAATGGGGGCGGCACGGATGGTGCAGTGGCTAGCACTGCCGCCTCACAGCAAGGAGGTCCTGGGTTTGAATCCCCGTTGGCCGGGGCCTCTCTGTGCGGAGTTTGCATGTTCTCCCCGTGTCTGCGTGGGTTTCCTCCGGGTACTCCGGTTTCCTCCCACAGTCCAAAGACATGCAGGTTAGGCTGATTGGAGAGTCTAAATTGCCCGTAGGTATGAGTGTGTGAGTGAATGGTGTGTGTGCCCTGCGATAGACTGGCGACCTGTCCAGGGTGTATTCCTGCCTTTCACCCAATGTATGCTGGGATAGGCTCCAGCCCCCTGCGACCCTGTTCAGGATAAGCGGGTTAGGTTAATGAATGAATGAATGAACATTGAAATGGGGGACTACATATACAAAGTGCTGTAATTATTACATGGTGAACCCAAAATGTATAAAATATGTTTAATCCCCCTGAATTTCTTCTGATACATAACATGCTTTGTTATAATCATTGCAATGTTTGGATATGGTGATTTCATACTGCTTGGTGTTAATCACTCAAGTCAGACTGCTGTTGAGATGGGGAAGAAGAAGTCGGAAGCAGATGCTGAAAGCTGAGCACCTTCCTCTGTGCCCTCAGCAGGAAAGACATTAATACTGAAGCTCGGATGGGTTTCCTAAATACATAAGGAAGATAATGCCACCAGATTAGGGGAAAAACATGAGAAGAATCTAGTCATTAGAAAGGCCCTGTTCTGCTTGAGCACTGCTAGTGCATTTCTCCAGGTGTCGCAGGTCACGTAGATGAATCAGGCCATTCAGACTGTCCGACTGTGACCTGGCTTCTGTGTAAGAAAACATCTTTTGTCGAGGTTACCAGCTTGTGCCCTGCTCTGTTTAATGTCAAAGAGGCAGCACACACCTCTGTTGTGTGGTAGAGTAGTCACTGAGAGTCACATTCCTTTGTAGTCAAGCAGCCATTTTTTTTTGCGCTTGCTCATTTAATGCCCAGGTTTATCAGAGATTTAGTGCCATGAAATAGCACGTTGGATTAAAGGCTCTGTATATTTATCTAGAATATCAAAGGACTGACAGGAAAGATTTTCCTTGAAATTTAGCTTGCTTGTGCCAAATGTAATATGAACCACTACGCAGTGGATTCTGTTTCTGTGGCATAATCATTTCACAGAGCAAAATGAGGTGCAAATGAACACCAGAGAGAAACACGGATTATGTTTGCAGATTTTTTAATATTTTTTTTTTACACGTCTAGAATTTTGCATATAAGCGCCTAGAATAGAACACATTTTCCATTCTCGCATTCATGCCTAAGCATTTCGTATTAAGTGTATATTCTGGAAAGCACTGGAAGTTGCATGTAGTAGGACAGGGGCTCGTCGTCTGCTTGGCAATCCCTTACTGATTAATAGCCAATCTTCTCTCAAACATCCCAAAATCAAGATGGCTAACGTATGCAATGCCTCTCTGCCTCCTCTGCCAATGCTGACGGTATCGTCCATACATTCTACCCCCAAGAGACTAAGACAAGTGGGTGTTATAAATGACAAATAACTGCAGAGAACCAGAAGGTAAAGTGTTGCTTGCTCTATAGACCCAGGGCCATTGCCTAGTCCACCACTTAACAAAAAAGCAGGTACAAGCTTCATTTGCGTTGCTAACAGACATTTGAAAAGCGGTACTCTTTTTAAACACTTGAACAACGCGTAGCATAATGTAGTGTAATGAACAGTATAATGTTCTTCATGTGACAGATTTTTTGCAATACACAGCTATAAGTTACTCTCAATCTTACAGCCTGACTTATTGGCCCTAACCTATTAAGAGAAAAAATAAAATTAAAATTAATCTGGTGCAAAATCCAGTCATTTTTACATGACAGAATGTCCATTTCAAAAAAGATTTTCGCTGTCAACTTGTTGAAACTAATCTGACTGGTGGCCTACAGACAGTCAATTTCACATCATTGTTGCTCTACATTCTTATCTCAGATATGGAAGCCTGAGGCTTGGCCCACGCTTTCTGCTCTCCGGGCTACATTCAGTCACCCCCTGGCACCATAGGACCACACTCCCTGTGAACATCTGCCCCATTTTGAGTTGCTGCAGTTGAAGCACATTTTGAATAGGCATTTAAAGACATCAGGCACTGAATTGTTCAAGGTTATGTCCACGACAGATGCGCATTATGTTATCGAACCAGCAGGCATTCAGTGGTTGTTAAATTGTTTATAGGGAGCTGTAACTTGTTTTCCCAGTATAGCAGTTCTTTGTTGGAATAACTGTACAGTTAGTGTTCAAAGTACTGTAGAAAGTGCTGTACTGGGTGCAACAGCATGACGATACTTCAAAGCCACAACTGGTTTGGACAATAAACAGAACAAAATATTGCATTAGTCATACAGTGGACACATAAATCGCACTTGAGCATTCATAACCTGAAACTCCAAGTGAACAGCAATGACAAATTAATGCTCCACATTAATAATGTAAGCATCACATACAGTATATATAAAGGAAATAATTAAAAACAAACACATTTATAATTTTATCATTACCATATTTGCGGAGCCTTCAATCATTTTTTGTAATGTTAGCAAGTCATTTCAATGCGTAATTTCCCCCCCCCCCCCGTGTTGGAAATGTGGTTAGTTTTATTTAGATTAAATATAAAATCTACTTCAGTCTACAAGGTGATGGCAGTCAGGTTTTGATGTGAATGAAAAATGGTTCCTTTCATATGGAAACATATGGTGAGTGAATGATTAATGAAGTTACATACATGCACACACTACACATAGGATATACACAACGTACTATATTTTATATACTGTATATGTTGTAAGTTATGTAAGCACTTCTAAATGCATACATAATAAGCATTCTCAGAAAATAATGAACCTGGATGGCTATTACAAAATAAACGAATAGGCACAACATGTATCACTGCCCTCCATCATTATCCTGCTTATCATTTTAAGAAATTAAACAGACAAGAAGCAATCACTAAATAATTAATGCTCATTACTCCGGAGTAGAATAAAAAATAAAAAACCTTCAGTGAGTCTTTAAGCCTTTTGTTGCTGGTGTGCTGCAGCTATTGCTTACCAGCAGCCATGTTAGCTGATGAAGACATCCAAGTATCTATCTATTAGTGTTAATGGTCTTTCTTTTCAATCAATGAAATTTGAACTGAGCTGCGAATAGGTTATTAATGGCAACCTTGGTTGAAATAGCCTTGAATAGGCACAATGTATTGTATTAGGACATGAATAATTCTCTAGAACACAAAGATGAACATATTGGCGCCCTGCAATTTCTGATCTTGTAAATGGTTACTCTATCTTGTGTGTCATGACATGGACGTTATGATGAAGACTAGAACATACAAGCCAGAGAAATGTTTCCCTACTTCAAGGTGTATCCAAAAACCTGTCTTTACAATATGGTTCATGAAGACAAATAACTAAGCAATATGGTTCATTAAGGTGACTAAGCAATATGGTTCATGAAGATGACTAAGTTTCTTATTATGTCTGATATACTGTATATGTCCAGACAGCAAATACTAAAAATTTTTTCCATTTATACAAGAGTACATGCATAGAATAGAATGGCAGAAACAGGGGTGTCAGAAGCCAAAAGAAAAGCACCCATCTTGTGCAAGCATAGTTAACTACAATTTGCCCTTCCCATGAACACCAATTCTGTGTATGTTTTGTACGGAAAATAATGTCAGGCAATAATGACCGGGTTTTACATTTTTTAAATCTTATAACTGCTGAAGTTATTAATCTATCAAATAGTCTTTGCTCATACCGTATACGATGAGATGAAATTATTACTTAAAAAACGAGCTCTTAATGAAAGCGTCCGTCGTGCTCCCTTGCCAGTTTGGGTTTTAAATTAGGAGAAAGGCTGAGGATTCTTATCTGTCACTCTGCAGGTGCCGGGTACAGAATCCGCCATTTCGCATTCCCCATCAGTGGACTCAGCGAGGGAGTAGGGCCTCCTCAGCAGCCATAATTATGAGTCCCCCTAAAAATAGAGCGCAGCCACCTGCACGCATTGAGATAAGAGCGACCCAATCACTTGTGTGAATGGCGCTTAGAGCCACCTGACATTTTTATGCGTCTCTTTTCTCCCCCTCCTCACTGTTGCTTCTTATGAGAAGCTTTCAGGGCTTTTAATCATCACTGCTAAAGCTCGGAACATCAACTGGAGTGGATAGAAGAGCGAGAAGACATAAATAGCGCTTCCTTGCCCTCCGCGAAAAGCGGAGAAATGCGACTTGGTCGCAAATCCACCGTGCATTTTCAGACCGTCCCTGTTACAAAGAGACGTATCGATTGAAGGAATTGACAGGCTTTTCATAGAATGGCACGGAAACTCTAAGGTGCCATTATCATTTATTAAAATCGTTGGAGGGTTTAACAATGAAATAATCTGCGAACATCCATATGTCTCTTCATTTTTTGATCCATATTGTCACATCTTAACAACTATAACATTCTACGTCCATTTGTGGGATGAAGGAATTTAACAGAACGCCTCACAATGAATAGATGGTAATCCATCCAGTTCCAAAATGGCTGCTTTACTGTGATCTCTCAGTCCGTGGCAAAAATTGTGTGCACCACTGCAACACATACTGTACATTGCCTGTCTGTAAGACAGTCCAGAAGGCTGAACTGCAATTTCTGTTGGTTTTGTACATTTCAATTTAATCATGTTTATCTTTCCAGTACATACAGTCACTGAGAACTTTATTAGGTACACCTATTACTAATGCGATTATCTAATCAGCCAATCCTGTGGCAGCAGTGCAATGCATAAAATCTTGCAGATAAGGGATGTGATCTCAGTGATTTTGACCGTGGCATGATTGTAGCTGCCAGACATTTATGGAACTGTTGATCTGGGATTTTCACGCACAACAGACACAACAGACTTGTTTTCAACAACTATGGAATCCATGCCATGAAGAATTGAGGCTGTTTTGAGAGCAAAGGGAGGCCCTACCCAGTATTAGTATAGTATAGTGTTTCTAAGTGCTCAGTGAGTGTATTTGGCATTGTCATTGATGAAGCATGGATGAATTCTATGATTCATTTGCGATTTTTGTGAGTTGGACCGCAATGAGACCACACACCACAAAGAATGAAAGGGGCACTGTGGCAGACAGCATGGTCAGGTCAGGTACAGACCTTGGCAGGGTGCTCGAGGAATCAACTGTGTGTGGTCTAGGCACTGAGTGGCATTTGTTGTAACCTTTCCCTGTCTTTTATGAGCTTGTGCAGAAAGAGCAGGAACACAGTTCAGTGCACCTAGCGTAGCCAGGAAGCATGCAGGGGGTGGGTGGCGGTATTGAAACGCACAACATCCCCTGAAACAGAACAACAGCTAATATCTAATATTTTCAGCTAATTTCTCTCAGACGCTTGGTGTTTGTCAGTGTCTCAGTAACTGTGACAGCCATTGTAGTGAGACCAGACTTAATTCCCTTGTGGAGCTTAAAAACATGATTAAAACATGACTGAACATCTTAGCAAAAGGCAAAATTACCTTTGCCAGTGATCTCTAGCATTGTACCACAGGCCCAAAACCGAATCTTGCTGTCACTTTTCTTGTTCGAAACAGATTGTGGATTGAACTGAATGGTTTACTGTACTTTTCTAACAGTGGAACACAATGAAATATGCCTCTAAGTCTGGACATTTTCATTTTCTGTGTTCTTATCAAACGTCTCATCTTCCTTGTCTCTCTCTGCCATGGCATAATATTTCACCAAAAATGACATTATCAGACACCGATTGGTCCACCACTCAAACCTTACATCAGCCTGTGAATCAAAAAAGGACAAAAATAAAATCTAAACGGAAATGCATCACTGGTCATAATTAATATCACGTTTCGGCAAATAAATCTATGATGCCAATTATCATCAATTCTTTATATTATAGCTATGCACTTCCTAAAGAAGCACCAAGCCTCGGTGCTGAATTGACGGTGAGAATACGCCTCAGGCACTGCGTTTTGTCGCAGTGTTGCCTGCAAAAGACAGATTTTAGGTCAGTAGCTGTGGTACCTCAGTTACAGTAGCAGACTGTTTGCCAGAAACCTTGATGAAACTTCAATTATTTATCCAATATACTTCTATAACACATGACATATACAACACATGTTGATAGGGTGTATTATCCATCCAGGACCTTTTGAATGAATCAAATCAACAAATAAAATAAAGCACTTCACGTATTGAAGCTAGGCCATAAATAATTATCCTGTGCTGGAAGACAGGCCCTAGCACACTCAGTCAAATTAATTTTGAGTCTGTCACTTGGCCCAAACTTGGTCTGTGATAGCAGACAGCCCAAGAATCAACTACCTGATTTATCCATCTTCTCTGCAGAAGTGGCTAGTAAAGTACAAAGCTTTTAGTCCGTGTTATGCACTCGTTTCACCTTCAAACCTTCAGGCAGCGCAGATAGACAATAGCAGCAAGCATAAGAAAATGGTTGAATGATACGGCCTCCGGGAATACTACGACCTGCGTAACTGAGTGTTTTCCGGAGTTAACAAATGTTCTTTTTGTGAAATGCTGTGGCAGATCTCAGAGGCAAATACGTCCTGATTGAAACCCAGTGAAGTGTGCTTAACCATCAAAGCGTGGCACTTACGAGAGAAATCAGAGAGAATAAGATTCAATGACTACTTGACTAGACAGAAAACACGCTGGAGGTCACTGGGATGCAGTATTGCCAGAGCATGGAAGATTAAGTCTATGGTTAATCTTTACTCAAGCTGAATGTCTCCATGATCCGTCCTGGCTTACCTGCCGGATCCGCCACAGTTTCTACATAACACTTAAATTACTCTATGTTCATTTGCATTACAATAAACTGAACCACCTAACGAAGTACTGTCCACATTTACCAGTCACATCATTGTGTACCTGGGATTCCTGCTCTGCAAATATAAACTCACCGATTTATTAGGTATTATTTTTTTTTTACTTCTGCTGCTGTAGCCTATCCAGTTTGAGTTATGATGTGTTGTGTGTTCAGAGATGCTCTTCTGCATGCCACTGTTGTAATGTGTGCTTATTTCCGTTACTGTCACCTTCCCGTCAGCTTTGACCGGTCTGCTCACTGGACGTTTTTTGTTTTTTGTACAATTCTCTGCAAACTCTAAGGAAAATCCCAGGAGACCACCCAGTCTGGCACCAACACTCATTCCAGGGTCAAAGTCTCTTAGATCACATTTCTTCCCCATTCTGATATTTGGTCTGAAAAACAACTGAACCTCTTGAACATGTCGGCATGCTTTTATGCATTTTGCTGCTGCCACATGATTGGCTGATTAAATATTTGCATTAACAAGCTGATGTACAGGTCTACCTAATGAAGTGCGTGCTCAGTGAGTGTATATTGTTGTGAGCACAGCAGGTATGGTGTCTCAGGTATGGATATTGTATGGTACATTATTTAATCCTTTGGAATTAATTGCATAACAGAATAGTGAATGGTCTAAACATATTTCCAGTTTTTTTTTTTTTTAAATAAGTGTTGTGAAATATGCTGCATGTTTCATCCCAAAGGACTTTTTACTTTTTCATTTTTCAACACGTGTTTCAGCCAAAGTATTCAGTTTGGTTGAAAAAACAATGTTAAACTTCAAAAGATAAATCAGGATTCAGCTCTTCCCATTTTGCACAGCTTCTTTTACCAATTTGCGTCTATAAATGTTGTCAAAATGGCAATGCAGGTCTTATTTGGTAAATGTCACCTGTGTTAAGCATGTTGTGTACATATCTGTAGAAGGTACCATCTATATGGCTTGTGTAGATTTGGTGCTTGTGCAAGTGGAAAGAAATCTTTGAAAGCAATTGAAAAGATCCGTTGCTGTACGCTAGACTTAGGTCAAATACGTAATTGTTTTGAGATCAAACACATTTCTGTGCTTGATTGATCTTGCCTGGTGCAAAGCCAACCAAGTGTAAGGCCGGGTCTCCATGTTCTTTTTGAGAGTATTTGAGAGGTTCCAATACACCAGACAAGCTCAGTAAAGGGAAGAAAAGTATTTGAATCTAAAACAATTATATATTTGCTGTAGATGTCTGAGACAGATGCTTTTACATTTTAAACTGTAGCTGGACCTGAGAGGTATGGAAAGTGTAGCAGGGACAGCAAACAGATACACATTTTATGCATCTAGAAATAAGACACTGGGACACAGGACAGTGCATTACTCATTGAAATGCATTTCATGTAGGCAAATTTGATGTGAATTAAAGCCAGTACTCAAAGCCTGCTTTAGCACTGTTATTTATACATCTGTATGTTTATTTGTATTTATTTTCCGGCACTGGAATATAATAAACTGCTTTCAGATACAGAGATAACGGAGACGTGAGTAACCACTTAAGTAAAGATGAAGGGCTGTTTAACAAACCCCCAGGTGATTTCTCCAACACTTCTAACCATGTGCTATTTAATCCAATAATCCTTTCAAGTGTGCTGTGATTCCAACATTTCCTTATTTATTTTTCAATTTACAGGCCTCGGGAGTTGTGTGTATTGCCGAGAATTAAATCGATGTACAAAGCCATGCTAATATAATGCAAGTGTCTATGTCCAAACAAATAAAAAGGACACATTGTCGACAGGTTTTCATTCAGTTCAGCCAATTACAACCAATTGGCTGTTTCTAACCCTCCCATATGACATGTGCACTCACCCCCTGGGGCGGCCTGTAGTGTAGTGGTTCAGGTACTTGACTGGGACCCGGTAGTTCGATCCCCGGTGTAGCCACAATGAGAGCCGCACAGACTTTGGGCCCTTAACCCTGAATTGCTCCAGGGGAGGATTGTCTCCTGCTTAGTATAATCAACTGTAAGTCGCTTTGGATAAAAGCGTCAGCCAAATTACATGTAATGTAATGTAATGTAATGGGCCCAGTTAATTGGGTAAGTAGTTTTCCCTGCTCACGCATGCATGACATGACCATTCTGGGCAGATAAGGACAAGCAATGTAGGATATACAGTATATTAAGAAATATTACTTATATGTTACATTACCCTATGGAAAATAAATTAATTTCGAATACATTTTTTGAGGTCGAATGCATGTCAAAATATGTAAAAATTGGCCTTTTCATGTTCAGAAATGCATTTGCAATGTATGCGAAAGATATGATGAATCTATTTTCAATGTAAAAAAAAAAACCTACCCTTTCATATAAAACTTGCCTGTTGCATACCAAGCTACTCAGCTATAGAGCTATACAATAGTGCAATGACGGTTTATGAATGAGCCAGGGGTTCCCAAACTTTTTCCTGATGCGACTTGTGGAAAAGGTTTACTCCAAAAGCCCACACTGTGCCGCATTGCTTTATTCCAGTTTGGTTGTGATGTTCAACATGTAGTAACAAACATTCATGTAATTTAAGGAGACAAAAAAAAAAGAATTAAACTTTTCCCCCCAAAATGTCCAGGCAACCCCATCCTCAAATCAGCCAATCGCACAAAGGGTTGTAACCCACAGCTTAGGAAGCCCTAGGCTAAGCTCTTACTAGAGTAGCTGATAATACTTGTAGTGAGAAAGAATAATGCCCCGCCATTGAACATTTAATGCGGCTGGTTTTCCTAGTGATGTTTGAAATCTTCTTTGCTCATTCCTTTGTAGCTTTACAGTGCTCTGTGGTTATAAATGTTAAATCATGAAAATGCTGGTGTTACTTCATTCTAAGAAGAGGCTAACCATGGGTGAGTTTATGCAAATGACGCTAATAGTGATTTGCTGGAGCCTAGTTTTTTAATAAATGACTTTGGATCAAACTATTTTTGCCTTTTTATACAACAATAAAAAAATGTTCATATTTCACCAGCACATCATGCCATACTGAACAATCAATTCCTAAAATATGCCTACTCTGATTTCTAAGATATGGGACAGAAAATATTTGGAGCTTAACAACTACGAGGTCTAGGACAGACTGTTTCTGAAAGGACCTCTGAAATAGTCATCCATCTTAAACCTCCCCAGTCCATTCCTGTCTTCCCAAACACTAAACACTTTTGATTACTGCAGCCACAGCCTGCTCAGAGACATGGTCCTTTCTGTTCTCTGACATTATTCACTGTGTTGCTTTGAAACTTCTCTAACTTCCTGGAAGATTGCAATCTTGGATGTAGTGCCCAACATGCACAGTGCAAGAGGAGAGCGGCCAGGCTTGGGATAGTTACCAACATGATTATGAGGTCCATGGTAAAGAGCAACAGATATAAAAGCTCACTCATACCTTGTAGAATAACCTCGCTAAACTTGCGGGAGGCTTAATTTGCACAAACCATCCTGGTTTCGATATCTACTACCTCTTTTCCATTGTACTGCTATATATTCTGTGTGCTGCATTCGTTTATAGTATCTTCATATATTTTTATAGTGTCTTTTATTCTATTTGGTTATTTGGTGTATGTGGTGCTGTTGTTGTATCCTGTTTTACAGTTTTTTTAGTATTTCTGTAGGGACAATAAAAACTGAACTAAACTGGGTGACCAAATGAAAGAGTATAAGAGTGACAGTACTCAAGGATATACTGTCGGCTGGCACGTGGGTGACAGGTATTTAGAATGAACTACTCTAAATACGTAATGTAATCTAATACGTTACCATTCTATTGTGTTGTGCTGTAAAAAAAACTGTTGATATAATATAATCCATTAATCAGATTAGTCAAATAGGCCCTAGTCCTTATCTTTGTTGTACTGTTAGCAGTTGAAATTGTACTTCCCTTTCAGCGCACTTATCCCTGGTTATGGGTATGCACTTCGCCCTTTTTTTTTTACGTCACTACAGATAACAGCATCTGCCGAATGCCAATAATGTAATGTAATTTAATGTAATGAGAAAAAAAGGACCACTTATGTGGGCCTTGCAGATTTTTCCCTTTCACAGGCCGGGGTGGCGGACCCAGCGAGAGGTCAGGCGGGGGTCAGCGCCCCCCCTGCTGCCATTTCCGAGTGAAGGGGAACCATTCCGCCGAACGCAGGAGCTGCCCTTGAAAACCCACTGAAGGCCTGCTGGCGAAAGAGAGGGGTTCATTAAGCCCTGCGGGGTGGGTCACTCCACAGCGGGGCGCGAGAAGTCTCACACAGGTGCGGGGGCAGAGTGCAGCAGCCGTCCGGCCAGAGGAGGACAGGACAAGAGCCGCCCCGCTTCCAGCGGAGAGTCATTAGATAGACTTGTTTTTTCCCCAGGCTCCCTTTGGTGGCAGGTTTAGGTCTTCAAACGGCGAGCGGGCGGGAGTGCTGTCAGGCCCGGCCGGCCCACATGCTTTTTTTCCCACGGCAAGATGGCGAAGCGCGCGGTGGCAAAAAGCTGACAGGAAGAGGAGGCACTTCATTAAACTCTCATTAAAACACCACTGTGGCTTCGCTGCTGGAGTGGTCAGGGGGGCGTAGGGCAGCGGAGAAATCAATTAATAGAGCTCGGGATTTATCTAGGTGGGAGAACCACAGTGAAGGAGGAGAGAAGGAGCACCGTGGGCCATTCCCAGCCGAACGTCAGGCAGGGGCCTACGGTGCTACACTGCAAGAAATGGCTGTCTTAATAAGCATTTTTTTGTCTAGTAATAAGACTTACGATTTTTTTTTTCTCAAGTAGAATTTTTTTTTTCAAGTTACAGTTTGCTTGAGAAGTTACATTTTCTCACCTCATTGGCAAATCTTTCATACCTCATTGTCTCATTTAGCAAAAAAGTAATATAAATAAGATTTTAAGTCTAAATATAAGACTAAGATAAGAGACTTATTTTTTGCAGTGTACTGACATCACAGACTCACATAAGCCGGAGAAATAGCTTTGATTTATAAACAGCGCCTTCTCCCATTACCACTTGACCGCTTTAGAAACGGTGCCTGAAGGAACGGCGAATGACTCGAGAACCTCAAATACCGTCACAGAAACGGGAAAGGCCCTCGTCCCCCTTGAGCCAGTGAAGCGGAGCATGCGGATCAGAAAACCAAGGGACAGGCTGCTCTGACCTTCACAGCATCACCATTTCCACTGACTCGAGCGCAGCCTTCTGCGGGACCGTGACATCAGAAACTGACTCAAAATGGAGAACGATTTACGGCTACATTCTGGGAAATCAGAAAAACACAATCTTTTAATAAAAGATAAAGGGGCAGATAAATCCTCTGCGCCTTTTTGTTAATTTTGAGTTTGATTTATGACAGAGAGCCATTCCCCGTTTGATGATATATTCGGTCTCTTTTATAAGAGCAACACGGTCGTTTCCCCACAGAGAAACAAGGCGGTCAGAAAGATAAATGACGCTAGCAGCTCATGAACGGCGGCCATTTCAGACCGGATTGTTAGTGTTGGCTGTCTTAAAGGTGCATAGTTGAGAGAGAGAGATATGAACTGCTCTGTTCCAGAAGCCATATACAATGCCGCCTGAGGGAAAACCAAGTTGGAGGCGCAGTCACTCCAAGGTGATCAACGAGACGCAAGTCCCCACGAGACACGTGGGGAAATACAACACCCCTGATGAAATACAGATACTCTGAAGCAGCAATTGCAGTCAGGTGACCTGCATCGTGTCTACATACACATCTGGTGACCAGTTACATCCCTTTATTTGCCAACTTTCACGCTTTCGGCATAAGACTCATGCTTTCAGGCTCCGTGTCACGCTGTCACATTGTGATTTTTTACATACAGTATAGGACAATGCATCACACGCTAAAAATGTGGTTTATTTTGGAGGGGAGCATTTAATCTTACACCAAGACAGAAACTCAGCTTAATTTTAAACACCTCCGGAGACTACAATTTGAAAAAACACAATATGTTATGTAGACCTTAATTGTACGCCCACATGTAATATTTTACATTAACCTGGAAGTTACACTGAAAAAAATAGCCATCAGAAGTAAGTTTCTGTCCTGATAATGTTTAAGCTGCAGGGTTGCATTATTTCTGACATTCAAAGAGAGTCTTATTATGATAAACAGAGCTTATCTGAAGTAAAAGCATCAAACTGACCTTTTCTTTCTTGGAATTTTAAGGATGTTTTGCCTCACACAAAAAAAGCCTTTCTTTTTTTTTGTTTTATTTGGGACATAAGAGCTCTACAGATATACAATCTAAACTTAATCTTAGATGGTTTTTAAATTTTGGTGACATTAATGGCATTAAATCCCTTTGAGCCAGGCTTACAGATATGACATGCAGCATACTGCCACTCACAAAAGACAGAGGAAGCAAGAAATTGCCAATTATCAACAGATTGCCCCATTCATCTGACTACCTGAACCGTGTAGTCCCCTGACAGAATTTCGGGGGGAAAAGCTTTTGTTTCTGACAAAAACCATGGACATCTGAGCCAGCTCTTTTTATGCACAAGCCTCTGAAATTCTAATGGATTTTTCCAGTATGAAAGACGCCTATGAGTCACTTGCCAGGTAGTTATTTTCAGTAATCTTCAAACGCATGCTATCATTTACTTTAGGACTACAGTATGTAGCTCCCTTTCAAATGCTCTCTTTCAGTCTAATATGTTTGTTTCCGACTGCTTAATTAATACTATTACATTCATTTCCTGTGTTCAGCCGGCTCTTCACATGTCTTTTCTACGAAGGCCGGGCAATAGGCACTCATAGTAATAAATAAATCCTTATGAGCTACAGTATAATGTTGTCCATGGAACATTATTCATATAGCCAACAGACAGACTAGAATAATAATTAACACTTCCATCAGTGCTTGTCTGTGAAAGGGACACCTAAAAACATTAAGAAAGATTTTGATGAATGCTGGAAAAATAATTGCCCTTTGGAAAAATGGCTTAAATGATTAGAGTAGTTAAGGGTCTACTGACTCTATTCCTAGGATAATTAAAAGTACAAAACTGACAGGAACAAACTTGATGTATGTGCTTCTGTCTGAGCATGCATTACCACAGACACGCAGGAAAAAGTACTCTGTAGTTGCAAGAGACTCCCAGCATCATGGACTACGATGGAAGCATACTGTATCACCACAGCATGAGACCACAAATGGAAAGACTAAAAATAAGGTGCAAACTTGGAGAAAGCTAATCTTTCGATGAGATGTGGTTATCTGATTCTCATGAGAGAACTAAAGTTCATAAGATAATTTAAAGTTCAGAACTGGAATGGAACCACTTACAGCTGTTATTGGAAAAATGATGTGTCGCACACATCTCGGGCCTTGAGAATCTCTCAGCAGAGAAGGAGTGGACCCTTCCCCAGGGGGTGAGACCAGCAGAATCGGCAGCAAGGGAACAGAGATGGCTCTGAGGACAGCAGCTGGGAGATGAGGAACTTCTAACCTGCACTGTGAGGTACAGGGGGTGTGCTGAACAGCAGGTATGGTAGAATGAGGAGATGTGTGTGTCAGGCAGGTCACACATCAGCGGACTGCCTGCCGAGAATCTGACCGATGTCTAAGCTGCCTTGTGTCTGACATGCCTATCACTGCTCCAGTAAGTGTTGTTCACAGACGGCAAGGCATTTGCCTTGAAATCTGACTGTCTGGCCACCGAGGCTAGGAGATAGATGACCCCCCCCATCAGAATACATCCGTGGGACTTGCAGGGCTAATCGGAAAGACATTTGCTACTCAGCTAGCTGCATTTAGGGTCTAAAACGGAAGCCCGTTTTTCCGACTGAATGGCACATATTTCCAAGTGTCACCTGTAACAGGTTTCCTCTTCCAGCCCGGGCTTCTTGAGAATACTCCTCACATTAAATAAAAACAAACATAAGCGGGAAGGATGTTTGGGCAACCGACTCAAACATAGTCCCCACTGTGTCCCTCGAACACCTCAAAGACACCGCAACTGTTCTCGAGTGACAAACCGCGGATGGGGAACAGGATGGCTGAATGAAGCGGAGGGACGAAGCGGCCTGGTGAGAGACGATGCCATACCACGGTGGGGACCTGCCAAGCCGCTCTGCGCGGTTAACCTCATCCTTACTCTGGTCTGTGTCGGAAATAATGTGGCCAACATGGCTTGCCGAGTGACACGCTCACTGCTGCTTTGACTTTCAATTCAGCTTTACAACACGGACCCCCTGGGCCAACAAAGTGGCAAAGCTGACCAAGCTAAACCTGTAAAAGCAGAGTGACGCTTACAGAGAGTAAGAATCGTTTCACATTAACCAGGCTTCATGTCTGTAGTGCTCACTACACACACACACACACTAAATAGAAATGTGTTTATGAAATAAGACTGAGGGAAGAAGAGTACTCGAGTACCAGGCAAGGTAGAGGCATAGAAATGAGGTGCTTGTCACTGGTCTCACTTAATCACTTTCTATTATAAGCACTCTCAAGGAATTTCTGTTCTAATGAGATCATGTATAAACCATTACAGAAATGGCACTTTCACAAAGGCAACAGCTGTGGAGATCCACCATGACATGGTTGGGGGTGTGGGGCTAGCTATATCAGTCTCTATAAAAGTATGCATCAGGACGTTACCTCAGAGTTTCAGTATTCAAGATAATAATGCGTACAGACAGGACAGACATAAACATACATTTTCTGAATTGTATAAATTCACGTTGATTACCGCACGCTCTCGAAAAAGGCAAACGCACAAGCACGAACACGCATTCTCTCTCAAAACACTGACACGCTCACAAAGAGATTAAAGCCTACAGGCTCTGGTCTAAATACAATTCCTCTCACCCTTTTCATACAGAATCAAGAGTGAAAGCATTTACTTGAATAAAAGAAGTCGCTTTAGGAGATAAACCGACAGTGAAAGGTTTAGACTAAGACTTCAAATTGGATGGTGTAGAAAGAAAATGAGATGGACAGAAGAGGGGAAACAAACTGATGGAGAGCTTGTCTGGGCTAAGAGCCGCCCCGTCTGCATTATGTCCTGGCACATCCGCTCCGCTGCACTGAGAAGCTCTCTCGGACGGATAAGCCACTTCAAAGATTCCCTTTGTCACAGATGAATGTGGAGAATCCAATCCAGTGTTGGAGAGGAAAGGTATTCTCGCAGAGTTAACTGCTTCGAGAGACGGGGACCAAACCACTACAGGCTACCTGGAGGAATGTGATACGCAGCGTACATTTTGGAGCACCATTTTTATGGAAATTTTTTAAAACAACACATTTTCAAGCCTGACATGACTCATATTCCCATGCTGCGTTTACCTAACGTAAACTCATGGAGCACGGAGAAGCGGCCGCTTCCACCTGAAGTTAACGTTCGTTCAGTGGTAGTTCTTCTCCTGAAGAATGTGGTTTATGATTATGCCTGCTTACTGACTATCCCAGACACTAAGACACTTTGATTGATGTGAATTGGACCAATAATTATAGAGAAAATTACAAATAACTGCACAACATCCCTGTGTTCTGAAGACCGTGTTAGCTCACGATGGGCCGAACACTGCCGTATAAGCCTGCCCGGTTCGTAGTCTCTCATTAGCAACAGCTTCCCCACCATAATGTCACAGTGGAGCATCATTACCATGTCACTGTATGCTGGATCACAGGTGTGACTCGCACCATTTTTTTTATGAAAATGGAAGGAATTATACTTTATACACACACAAAAACCAAAGCTGATCAGGAAGTAATTTTTTTGTAATTCCTTATGAAAGTTGCACTGTTCGGAACATGGTGAGCTAACTTGGTGTTCAGAACACGATGAGTTTATATTAGACATGGCATGGACTCAGCAAAGCATTACATATTTAAAACATTTATTGGAGAAAATTTGGAAGGATGATTTGGAAACTCGGATTGGAAATAGCATCAATCTGTCAGTGCAAGATAACATAACTTGATGAAGGTAGGTAGATGTAAGTAGATTAACGGTAGATGAATGGTAGATGTAGGTAGATGTAGGTAAATGTAACACAAGTAAACACAAAATGCAGTTTTTAAATGAAGGTTTTTATTATTAAGGGAGAAAAAAAATCCAAACCTACATGGCCCTGTGTGAAAAAGTGATTGCCCCCTAAACCTAATAACTGGTTGGGCCACCCTTAGCAGCAACAACTGCAATCAAGCGTTTGCGATAACTTGCAATGAGTCTCTTACAGCGCTGTGGAGGAATTTTGGCCCTCTCATCTTTGCAGATTTGTTGTAATTCAGCCACATTGGAGGGTTTTCGAGCATGAACCGCCTTTTTAAGGTCATGCCACAGCATCTCAATAGGATTCAGGTCAGGACTTTGACTCGGCCACTCCAAAGTCTTCACTTTGTTTTTCTTCAGCCATTCAGAGGTGGACTTGCTGGTGTGTTTTGGATCAGAACCCAAGTTCGTTTCAGCTTGAGGTCACGAACAGATGGCCGGACATTCTCCTTCAGGATTTTTTGGTAGACAGCAGAATTCATGGTTCCATTTATCACAGCAAGTCTTCCAAGTCCTGAAGCAGCAAAACAGCCCCAGACCATCACACTACCACCACCATATTTTACTGTTGGTATGATGTTCTTTTTCTGAAATGCGGTGTTACTTTTACGCCAGATGTAATGGGACACACACCTTCCAAAAGTTCAACTTTTGTCTCGTCAGACCACAGAGTATTTTCCCAAAAGTCTTGGGGAATATCAAGATGTTTTCTGGCAAAATTGAGACGAGCCTTAATGTTCTTTTTGCTCAGCAGTGGTTTTCGTCTTGGAACTCTGCCATGCAGGCCATTTTTGCCCAGTCTCTGTCTTATGGTGGAGTCATGAACACTGACATTAACTGAGGCAAGTGAGGCCTGCAGTTCTTTGGATGTTGTTGTGGGGTCTTTTGTGACCTCTTGGATGAGTCGTCGCTGCGCTCTTGGGGTAATTTTAGTCGACCGGCCACTCCTGGGAAGGTTTACCACTGTTCCATGTTTTCGCCATTTGTGGATAATGGCTCTCACTGTGGTTCACTGGAGTCCCAAAGCTTTAGAAATGGCTTTATAACCTTTTCCAGACTGATAGATCTCAATTACTTTCTTTCTCATTTGTTCCTGAATTTCTTTAGCTCTCGGCATGATGTCTAGCTTTTGAGGATCATTTAGTCTACTTCACTTTGTCAGGCAGGTCCTATTTAAGTGATTTCTTAATTGAGAACAGGTGTGGCAGTAATCAGGCCTGGGTGTGGCTAGAGAAATTGAACTCAGGTTTGATAAACCACTGTTAAGTTATGTTTTAACAGGGGGGGCAATCACTTTTTCACACAGGGCCATGTAGGTTTGGATTTTTTTTTCTCCCTTAATAATAAAAACCTTCATTTAAAAACTGCATTTTGTGTTTACTTGTGTTCTCTTTGACTAATATTTAAATTTGTTTGATGATCTGAAACATTTAAGTGTGACAAACATGCAAAAAAATAAGAAATCAGGAAGGGGGCAAACACTTTTTCACACCACTGTAGATGAACGGTGATGAACGAGTCTACGTTACTGTATGGGCTCGTTCCCACCTCCTTCAGTAGAACACAGATGTCCGCTCGCACGGTCAGATGTTGGATTGGATGGCATGTGCCCACTGGCAAATATCTATAGACTGTGACCACAACAAAGCCTCTGTCCGCATGATCTTGTTCAATCATCAGAGTACCACCCCGCTGAGCTCTGGACCAAAGCGGGAATGTGTCTCTGGGGTCATGAGCCTGGTTTCACCAACTATGTGCAAGTTAATTTGTGGCCTAATAATAGCGTGTAAATAGTTACTGTGTTGTCTGAATTTACACACTACTAAATTTGAGCTGGCTGCAATATCGTCATGACATATGACTGAAAATGATCAAATAACATGAGGAGGGTGAGGCTACTGCAAGTCATTTAGCCAAATTAACTTGGCTAAATAAATCTATTTTGAGGAAGGCAATGGATTTTCAATAAATCCTCTACACATATTAGCTAAATAAAGATAAAAATGCAACCAACAATGACAGGCATTTCATTGTTTAAAACGTGACAACTATAGAATAACTTCAAATTATTTTTCTATAAATAATGTAATGAGTCAGTTTTAATTAGTGTGTTTTTGTATCGCATTTAAGAAGAACATAAATACTCCACCAATGTTACTCTGGATATATGTCTGCTGTTACTTTAAAAACAAATGTTTCAGGGACCACAAAAAATGAACTGCAAATGAACAACAAGGCAATGAAAGACTACACATAAATAATAATAGGCAGTTTTCCGATAATTATAAGTAAATCAAAAAGAGAAGACACACTAAAAATACTGTTTTACCAGGTTAATCCCCTTAAACATTGCCTATCAGCATACTAATGTTTAATGATAATTAAACACATCCATTTTCTGCACTCTTGATCTGATATTTGTGGTACAGCAGTATTTTCCATTGCTCATTCTGGTGCTTTGCTGTAGTAGATACCTGTGTATTTCACAGTGAATTCTGTCATGAGAGGAACCAAATTTCATTATTTATCAACTACAAAAGAACAACCTCCTCCCGATCCATCACCTCCTCTGCTAAGCAACAGGACTTACACAAGGCATCAGTGGGTTTTCAAGTCAAACCTCTTTGAGATTTATAAATATCCGTCATGCTCGATAGAAAGATGGCTGTCTGCATTTCAACATCATTATCTGAAATGTGTTAGGATACTTAATACAGGCACAAGGCTATCAACACGACCCAGGTGTCATATTGCCAGACCTCTCAGCAATGGTGTCATGCCCTCTGAGATTTTAGATTTTTTGGTATCTCTGATATAAAGTGAACATATTTTTTAGAATATGTCAGAATTCTTCATGATGATTATACGAGTCAAAAGTATACTTAAAAATATGACAAAGAACCCCCCAACCCCCTTCCATGAGTCAGTTTGCATCAGAGACAACAGTGACAATACCTGTATATTGCTTCAATGGGAGTGGGTTGTACATTGACTCACAATTCACACCAGGACCAGATATAAACTAGTTTTAATGACATTTTAGCATTGATGCTGCATTGCTGAAGGAGGGCTTAGCATGACCAGTCTGTAAATTGAAAATGAAAAGCACTTACAAATAACCTTGGGTAACCTTTGGAAAATATCTAGTTAGCTTGACTGTTGGTAATCTAGTTAGTGAAATTATCTTTCTAGCAGCATCTACTCCACCTCCAGTCAGGTGGCTTACTTGCTTGGGGTTAACATGCATCCCAGAAAACATGGAAAATTATTAACAAATAATTAGCGATGCGTACAGCAACACGACAGCGTTTGAATTTTCAATGACCTGCTCAATGCCCTCCAAATTATTGTTGTGAATTCAGACACAAGCATATTTTCATCAACTTGAAAGATGGTATGAACAGTGGGATCCTGAATTATTGGCACCCTTAAATATGCACAAAAAGACATATGCTTTATTTTCCAAAGTAGTGCACTTGGGTGAACTGAAGATACAACCAATGGCTGCCATTCTTAAACTGCGATCCTTGGGTTACTTATGACCTCCCTCACAATCTTCCTTACCGTCCATGAGGATAATATGCACTTGCATAATCTTCTTGGCAAGTTTGCAACCTTTCCATATGTTTTACCCCTTTTCATTATTGCCCTTACAGTGCTAAGTGGTATTTTTAACAGTTTATGTATGCCTTTATACCCATTACCTGACTTGTGATGGTCAAGTACCATCTGTGTCTTCTGAACTGACAGTTCTTTGGCTTTTCCCATGCTGATGGTTGACAAGGGGATTTTGCATGCTTGTTGCCTCATTTTTTATACTCTAGTGATACAGGAATTGATGGAATGACACAGTATAGTCCCGTTAGACTGAGATTAACTAAATTTAAAGTAAAAACAATGTATTTGTCACGTTTCAGGTCTGTCTTGCCTTGTTTTTATGTTTTATCATTTTGTCTTAGTCACGTATTGTCTTATCATGTATTATGTTAGTCTAGGTTCGTCATGTTGTTTAGTTTGTTTCTTGTTACAATTTATTTTCCTGTCATGTCTAGTTATGTTTCGTTACGATTATTTTACCTTGTTATGTTGAGTGGTTATCGTCTTAGTTCGTTTAGTGTTATGTTTTGATTTATGTTTATTGTTACGCAGACTGGTCATTGTTTAAACATACACTTTTACATGTCTTTCCGCAAACCTTGCGTTCCGGCATTCTCTCTCTCTCTTTCACACCCTAATTGTTTCTATTTGTCTATTTCCTAAAACTACTAACGCTAGATCAGGATTGGGTAAAACTAACAAACTAATCATGTGTTCATGTTACCTTACGTTTCTCATGCATGTCATTTACTAATTTACTAATGCTAGGGCAGGATAGGTTTATTACTAACGATTACTAATTACCTTGTTAAACTTGTCATCCATCGCACCTGTTTTCCATTCCCTTGCTGCTCTCTAACTAATTGCCTACACCTGTCTACACCTGCATTTACAGCCCAGTCGCACTTCTGTTCTTCGCGAAATTGCCTGCCTCTTGTACGTCAAAGCAACTCTTGAGCATTACTGGCATTGATTACTCGTTAAGATCCAAGCCTGCCTACCGACCATTGTTTATTGATTTCTGTTTCGTTGACCATCGTTTGTTTTTGACCACGTCCTCGCCTACCGTTTTTGTACCTTTGCCTCGCTGATTGTTTTATGGTTTTGACTTCCGCATCGCCCTCGACTACGACCCTGCCTGCTGTCCGCCTGTACTTCTGCCCCGCTGACAGCTCTCCTGCTACCGGACCTCCCTGCACGTCTACCGACTACGAGTTTGCCTCTTCCCTCGGCACCGTGCTTTTTGTTTGTTTATTGTTTGTTTGGCTGGATCTACGTGTATGGACTTTGCTTGTGTTGACTACGCTCCTGGGATTCGTCCCGAATAATGCCCTGACGGGACTTTATCTAACTATTGTTTCTGAGTCGTGCATTTTGGGTCCAACCCCCACGCACCTGTCTCAGTATTGCCAATTTCACTTTGTTTGATTACAATAATTACAGCGTTGTCAATCATTTTGGCACCTGTGGTCCTAGATGACTAAATAAAAAACATTGAAACATGAGAGTAAATGAAATAAACGTAAATAGTTTTCCTGTATGAACATAAAATATAGATCATTATCGGTGTTGTTTGTTATATGCAGCCTTTTTTTCATTTTCATTAAGAGTGTCAATAATCCTGGAGCCCACTGTAATTGAGATGCAGAGAACAATAAAATCCACCTAGCACAATATGTCATTGAAGTATTTAGTGTATTTTAGACTGTGTGTCGCTGCTGTTGGTAGTGTAATGCTCCCTCTCTTAATAATAAACTTGGGGAAACCAACAATTGAATAATAACAAAAAAAAAGATTAGTATTTAGATCCATCCACATTTTGTCAGAGTTTATGCCCCCTCGAACATTTTGGCGCTGTGATGTGAAAAGTGCTTTTGATGGCTCCCCCCCACCTTCCCCCCCTTTTCCCAGTTGACCCATGGCTGAAGGCTACAAAGATTGAAATGCATCATGTTCAAAGCAGAGGTTAATTTATTTGTCCCTCAGCTGAATGTGTCTGCTTGCATTAATTTCCATTCCTTTTAAAGGCATGGTTGCTTGCATGTTCGCTCAGTCGAACTCACAGCAGGATTCAGGAGAGTAATTTATTTTGCTTGTTATGGACTGCTTTCATTCATTCTGAAACGGTGGGCTGTTTCAGAGCACACCTGTGATTATATTCTGCAGAGAGTGGACAACAAACGTATGCGTGGCCGGGATTGAGTTATGCTTTGATTTGATCCACTGCATCGCAGGTTGTAACTCCTTTGTTGTCTACAGTATTGCACAAGGTCCAAATAAATGTTTCGATTGAAAAATCAATTTCTTTGAGAGCTCGACGTCTCCCGGCTGCACTGGAGGTTCGGCTGATCAACACCTACATACTTCCTAAACATTCCCTTCTGTTACTTTACTGTGGTAACCTTTCCATTCTGACAGGTTCACTCTGTTCTAAACAACGGATCCTCGTTTGTCACTGTCTCCCGTCTGACAAACAGGCAATGAAATTAGGGGCTGCAGTGTCAACTCAAGGCTGTCGGAGAGACTGCTGCTGCCTTGGCACACCAACATTATACTGCTGATGCCAGGCTGCCAGCTGACAGTATCTTGAAGTTGCTCGTGTTCAGCTTTTCAGAGTTTGTAGAGACAAGACTGCAGACTAGCTAGGGAACAGCTCAAGGAGCGGGAAGCCAGGCTGGAAAGTTCAACTCTGCAAGGACCGGACCATGCACAGAGGCGCATCAGAGGTGCTGCAGATCTGCGGTGAATGTGGAGTGGGCCCTCTCCAGTTAATTCCAGTCTTCTTTTCATCTTGTGCTCTGCTCAAGTCTCAAAGTCACATCAAGGACAAGTGGCCATCTTAACTTCAAAAGTGTATGTTGGGAAGGGCAGCATAATCATGCTCACATGTACACACACAAACATATGCACGTGCACACGTCTGCATCTGCTCTGTTTACATCCTACTTTTTCAATGCAAAAAAGGTGACAGCCAAGAACAGATTTTGAGGAATAAGTACACTGCCATGATAGACAGATATGCAAAAACTGTAATTCCATTATAGGCTTATCATGCAGACCGGTTGTTCACTGGCATATTCATCATATCGCACCCACACATATTCCAGTCGTGATGGAGTTGATACACACAGACCTACTTTAATTAACAGCCCTCATCCAACATCCCTTGAGTCACTTTTATTAAACTTCCTTTTTCCATTAATAAGAGTACAGTGTGTGAGGGGCCACAGAGGAGCAGCTAAGATGGATATACAATGCCCTCCATAATGTTTGGGACAAAGACCCATTATTTATTTATTTGCCTTTGTCCTCTACAATTTTAGATTTGCAATATAAAAGTGGCAATTGTCAGATTTTAATAAAAGGCATTTTTTTTACATTTTGGTTTCACCATGTAAAAATTACAGCAGTGTTACATAGTCATAGGCATAGTCCCCCATTTCAGGGCACCATAACATTTGGGAGAGAGCAATGTTATGTAAATGAAAGTAGTTATGTTTTGTATTTTGTTGCATATCCTTTGCATATCATGACTTCTTGACCTTGACCTTCTTGACGTGACCTATCGACATCATCAGAGTCTGGATAACTTATTTTCAGGTTGTCCTACCAGCGATACTAAAACTATTTTCAATTGAATGGATCTCAATGGTAATTGGGGGGTGGGATTAGATTCAGCTGTAAATTATGCTGAAACAATATGGAACACATTTGTGGGCTCAATGACTATAAGTCGTCAAGTGTCCAAGGTACACTGAAATGAGCCACAAACCACCATGCTGCTGCCAGATATGCAGTAGATACAAAAAGAATAGTTTCTCCTGAATATTTTTTTCCATTGAGTTCAACAGGAAAATTTGTCAGGAGAAACAATTATTTTCTAGGTGAGGGGGTCAATCCTTGTGATGACAACTTCTGACCTGTCATCCCTTCTTTATCCATTACCCTCTCTACTTTCTCGCCGTATGAATATACCAAAAAACATACGCAAAGAAAGCGGAATGTCGGCTCTCCTTTAAAAAAAAAAAAACGAAACAATAAAAAGCAAGCACTGTTCACTAAAAATTTCAATGACTCCTCGGTGCTGTGAGCAAGTTAATGTCATCAGAATCCCCACTGGGATTCGCATATGCCCAGCCTGAGGAGGAAATAGGGAGAGTAGGCGGGGGGCTGCCAAGAAAAGCCTGCCAGCCCACAGCCACATCAGCAGACAGGCCAATCAAGCCTACACTGTCAACTTCCCTTTCACCAGTACTGCTGCCAGTCACAGAACTGCTCCCTACAGGGGGCCTGGAAAAGCGTTTGACTTGCGCGCACTCCGGTGCAGGGATTTTAAAGGTGCGACCACAATTAGCTCTCGGCGGACACCTGAGCGGGAAACCGTCTGCCACCTGCGTGCGCTGGCGACCTTTCACCTCCCCGTAAACCCTGCCATGGTAAACAGGTCTATCCGTCACCCTGAGTGGGCTGCCGAGATTGACCTGCTGGCCTCGGGCTCAAAGCCCCAAATGTTCTCAAGCCGGAACAAGCAAACAAAACAAAGACTTGGATGAAGGTCCTCGCTCATCATCTTCCCTGACTGCCTGTGGGCCACTTTAAACAGCGAGGGGGGAGGGGGGAGGTTCAGGCACCAAAATAAACTGTGAAATTAGGAAGATGTTGGACTGGGAGGTGTGGGCGGTTCAGGCATTGCTTCCTCGGCTGTGCTCCTCCTGCGAGCCGTAAATGGATAAAGGGATTGAGGATTAGCTCTTCCTAGACCTCTTCCTTGCAAAGCCTCAGACATTTATCCCATCTTTCCCTTCCCATTTAAAAGCAGAGTGAGCCAAACGTACTCGCTCCAGCATTGACGGTGGAATGGACAAACAAGCCATGAAGCAGGCACAGCTTTTACGACCAGGGGGCCGGTCGTGAGGATAGCATGTGCGTCCTCTCCCTAATCCCTCTTCCACGTTTTAGATGTGCATCAGCACCTCCCTATCAAAGCCACATTCAGACACTGAAGAATAACAATAAACCTGTATTTGTGTAAACAGATCTAGAGATGGAGGCGTTGAGATTGGAAGGCCGCAAATTGGCCCCTGTATAATAATTGTGCCCAATATCCTTTGACTCTTCTCCTCTGCCTTCCTTGGACTCCTATTCAAATCTGATTTCAAACAAGCTCTATTGGCATGCCGCAGAACATCTGTTTGGCTGCACACTGCCAGCGGCATTATCGCCCTGCTCCCTGGCCCCCCCTCCCCTCGCTCTCCACTCCATTGTACACAGTGGAGAGCGTCCTCAGTCCAGCAGGCTCTGTTATCTCCATGTGCCACAGGCCGAGGCTCTGGCCTGGAGTCTCCGTGCTCGTTCCGCTGAACCAAACAGGAGCTATGGAAGATTCCACTCCTCCCCATTCGTCCCCTGCACATCTTCTGTTCTCACAATGTCGGATTACTGCTGCTATTACTACCAATGCAGCTTGGTAGAGCATGCCACAGCATTGCTGGACCGCCTCCCAACCCCCAACCTTCGAAACAACCGCATCCACATCACTGCTTCAAAGCAACGAACCCCTTCCTTTCTTCTTCCAGACCTGATGCAAAATAACACAATGCTTGCCCCCCTCCCCACTGCATCACAGTCTCTAATTATCCACTCTGTTGCCCAAGGGCACCCTGAAAGATACGCCTTTGTCACCCTGTCAATCTGCTTAGGACGCGGCACACGAGCGGCGACCGAGATCGCCCCTTCGCTGTCAGGATACTGTAACAGAAAACACATCCAGGCTGAGACAACGTAGATACAGCATTTGTCAGTTTTAGGGAAAAGCAGGCTCGTCGGGTCCAGACAAAGCAGAAGCGATGGAGGATGTCCAGTTCCATCCTGCTGCCCCTGCCCTGCTACTGATTCTCCTATTCTGATGGTGATAGAGAATGGCACCACTCCGGTTCTCTCAGCTTCGACGCAAATGCCTGGAGTGGTCCAGTCAGTGCATATAAGTAATCTGCTGTTTTTTTTGGGTTGGGGGGGGGGGGGGGGGGCATATGTTCCTGCTTCCCAAAAACCATCACCACAGCACCACACGCTCCTGCCTTTAGCTGCAGGCCCTCCCATGCACAGCTCTCCGCCACGCTGTGAGGAGGCATTAAAGCAAGAAAATAAATAAATAACATGTAGACTTTAATGCTGCTCATTTGCACAATTCAATGGTGCGTGCACCGAAGCCATTTTAAAGCCTGGGTAGTGCTAAGCACCCACAATGGAGGCTTAAGCACAGATTGATCACGGCTCTGGCTTGGCTGGCTGCTTATACCATCATCTCCAGAAAGAGGAAGGTTGATTTAAAAAACAGAAAGATGTGCTCACCGCACTCATGTGAAAGATTTTGTTTTGTAACAAGCTTTCAAGTCGATACTGAAAATGAAAATGGTTGGAACCCCCTGTTTGTGGCTTCTTCTCCCAAACTGGTGCCATCTTCCACATTATTCCCTTCTCCACTCTGATCCAGGAGACAAAACAAAGCACTAGCAAAGAGGAGATAAACCAAAAATGCTGCACCTAATCTCCCTGAGGGTAGTTAGGTGTCAGAAAAACAAAAGGGGAAACAACTGGTTTGGATTTAGAGTAGGTAACTGACTGTTGTGAATGAACAAAAAAATCACTGCATCCACATTCAGACAAATTACATTCTTAGTTCCAGGATGAAAAATACAAATATCAAAAATGGAATAAATACACCCATCAAACAGATTAGGACTATATATGAAATCCAGAAGATTCATGTGATGTGTTGGTTTCATGAAATTCATTAAAAGGGCTAATATATTCATGAGGTTCTTATTTTACAGACTGTAAAACAACTGTGCAAACTCATTTACATTTAGAAAATGCTATGGATCGTGTACTATAGTCAAACACTCATTTGAAAGGCTGAGGAAAATAGCATTCAATTATTGGAGACAATTTTTGCATCTCTGCATGGAAAATCCAAAAACAGAAATTAATTCAGTAATTTAACAAAAACATTATATATATATATACATATATATATATATATATATATATATATATATATATATATATATATATATATATATATGTATATATATATATATATATGTATATATATATGTATATATATATAGCAGCCGACACACTGGAATGTAGCCTTCTTCTTATGACAGGATAGAGCAACATTGTGTTCCTAAGAAGGAATTCATTTCTTAAGCTGGCGTGTCTTTTGTAGGCTACACGTAGAGGTCACGTTCCTAATTAGACAATTACTTTAGTACGATACTTTCCAGGTGGTAGTAAATGACAAAGAAAAACGACCATATTTGCGACATTTAAAATGTACTGTCAGAGAGCATTAAACACATCAAAATGTCGAAGTGCGAAAAGGTTGTTTTTCCGTAAATACTTTGCTTAACCCAAACACGCTGTAAATGGTTTTGCGGCACAGTTCAAGCATTATACAGACATGCCAAAAAAAAAAAAGATTATCAGGAAGAGTGCAAGCAGGCTAGAGATGGCAAACATTTTGGAGACAAGGACACCGCGAGTGAATACCGCTGCCTAACGACTTAAACTTTATTAGTAGGCTAATGTCTTCTGTATATGTTTTCTCGAATCATATGTAAAAAGAACATACAGCGAGGCGATACCAGACGCTGGAATGAGTCGTCGGGTTTAAATGATGTGGTGATTCGGGAAAAGGATTGAAATAATCCACCCTTGAAGCTGTTTGAAATGGAAGATTAAACGCAAAACGCGGAATAAATACAGAAGGAGGCTGGATGGACTCATTCGGTGATGTAGCCCTGTACAAACTCATGCTAAGGAAAATGTCTGCGATGTAAACATCAATTTGTTTAGAGCAACGTCACAACTGTTATTACTCCTGTTCATCTAGATGTGGAAGTGGGATACAATGTGCACTTGCTGGTGTTACCGAAACGCTCAGTTATGCGTTAGCTGTTAGCCTATCCACCGATAGAAAACGATGTACAGAATACAACTGAAAAGCGCTACCCATGTTGATATAAATGCGAGCGCTTTAAATTCTATTGACTTAATACCGAATAAATACAAATCTAAAAGTTCACATTAGGCGGCCCTTAAAATAAATATGTGTCAACATATGCCATTATCCGTTTTATTTCGACAAATTCGATGACAGTTTGCTGTGAACTTACATTAGAAACGGCTGCTATTCAGTACTCTCCAAGCAGGCATACCAGGACATGTAAACAGTGTATAACAGATGTAGCCTTCTATTCTCAGAGATGTAAAGTTAATCGTTTGCTTTCCCAAAGGTAAACCCAAGCAGAAACACTTATCCGAGTCCAAGAAAAACGCACGGACTCTCAGCCACATCAGCACTCTCCCTCTTGCAATAAACAGTGAAGTCTAGCTTACCAAGCAGCATGGTGGGTTTGAATAGTTGAGCCAGACTTCTCTCTCTAGCTGTCTCTTGCAATGAAGATTTTGACCAAACAGTATGTCCTCTTCAAAAGAAAAAAAAATAAGAGGGGAAATAAACAGGTGTGTGCTCCACAGGATAACAAATGAATATAACCAAAAGAACAGTGCCCTTTCTTCTCTTCTGACCCTGTCTCTTCAATTTGTCGCTCTCTGTTTTTCCTGTCGGTGACGAATCCCTGCAGATCCCAACTGCTACAACTCCGAAGAATGATACACATGCACCTCAATTAAAAGCTTAATGCTCTGCTGATCTGTGTGCCCTGAAGGAAGCTGGGGGAGGGAGGGGTAGAGAGAGAGAGTGAGAAAGAGCGAGAGGAGGGGGTTGTGATAGCCAGCCCTCTCTCTTTATCTCGCACTTGCCTTCTGTGGGAGCTGCTGGAATGGGGAAATGAGGAAGATGGGAAAATTAGCTTCTGTTGTATTTGCCGAATAACATTTTTTGAAGTGTTACTACGACTGTGCCAAAGTGATAGGTGTGAGGTATAGATGTATCAGGGGAAACACTGCTTAAACATAATGAGTATGTGAACTGTAATATTTTAAATGGTCTGTTTTCCAAACTTTCTCTGACATTTTGTGCAGAGTGGGCTTTAGCAGTCTGGCTCTCCTGTATGACAGATGTCATACTCCTGTCATACATACAACACTTCCTTAATTTTTTTGTCAAGTATAAGGCATGAGCTCTATTTCTCTCTCCACCCCCCCCCCCCCCCCACCCTTACACACATTACATAATAGAATACAAGTCTTTTCATGATACTTTGTACATTTTCAGTCCGCATTTATGCTGTTACATTTTGCACTGTCTTGTGTAACTCAGCCCACCTTTATCAAAATGAACTATTACCCTTATGAAGGCACACTGGAGGGCTCTGAAGAGCATCTTAATTTAATACACACCTCATGCTAGGATACAGGAAATCAATTTGGGTGCTGAAGTATAAGCTTCTCTAGGATTTGTATCTTCAGTAACAACACCTGACTCTGTTCCTGCTTTTGTAGTTTTCATTTTGTGAGTGACATGGGGAGAGCAGTCGTCATCTATACTGCGGGGTAGCCTTCATTATGCTGAGCTTTGGGGTCGAGGGTGCGCACGCTGACTTTGAAATAACCCTGCTTAAGTCACAGTGTGGTCCCCCACCGACCACCGTTTCTGTAAAGTGCAGGCCGCTCTTAAGCACAGTAGGGTCAGAGGAAACCGTGAGGGGAGAAATAAAAGAAAAGCAAGAATGTGCTGGCTATTAAATGAGAGGTGCAGAAATGTGTGCGGGGGGTAATGTGCGTGATTATCAAAAAATAATTCTTGATAAATTGTTATATAATGACATATATCCCCCGACATTCAAAAAGTCAAAAGCAGAGTGGTTTATATCAGACAACGCTGTTGAGAAAGTACCTAACCTCTCTCAAATGGCTTTTAGTGCCGTGAAACATTTTTTCGTTGTGAGTCACCTTGGATAAGAACATTTGGTACGCAAAGAAATAATAATGAAGCGGTCTGTGTGCCATCTCTCGCATCCTCACCTGGCTAAGCCCTCCACAGCCCTGGACTTCCCCTGCCAGCCTTGCTTTATGTGCTAAATAAAGGAAAAGGAGGCAGGCTGAGGAGGCTTGGCGCTCTGGTAAGCTGTCTTGGAGTAGTGCCAAAGCGCATCTCAGAGGGTGTATAAGGGGTTTAATTACACGATTAAATTGCCCTCTCTCCGCCGCCTTGTGACAGGAGAGGAAATGTTGGAGTGAGAAGGAGCATTTTTCAGTCAGTTTAACTGCACACCCAAAAGCAGCTGCAGCGATGCTCCTGAGGAGGGAGCGGGTGACTGCGGCCGAGGTCCTGGGTGTTGCGAGGGAGAACGGCACACACTTAGTTCATTACATCTTGCTGAAACTGTACAATGATAATTTAATATAAGCCTTACATTATTTATTTACTTTTTTATTGCAGCAGATGCCTGTACCCAGTGTGACCACGTTAATTGTGTGAATTCAGCATAATGCAGTCGCTCCGAAGCGGGCTGGGAGGAGTGAGTGCGGCGTGATCTGGAGCACTGGTTTGGAAATACAGGCTTTTGGTCCTCAGGTGGAGCAACTCCACAGAGGAAATAAAAGGCAGCTTGTGACAGCAGGTGTCCCTTCGGTTCATGGTTCCAGCCGCAGAACCCATTATCAAGTGAGTGAAGAATCTCTCCCCTCGTTGTTTGGCTAAGGCACCACGCTGCGGTGCATGGATGAGCCCCGGGGTCTTGGATCGATCCTGGACAGTGCCAGTGCCAACCTCAGCCGGTAGCTGCACAGGGCGACGCACAATTGGCAATTGTGTTGCCTAAGGTATGAGGGGTTTCAGTCAGATTTGGTGCCCGCGGACTGCATATCAAAGCCGAAAATGAAAGGTCTTCCTCCACCGCCACCCTATACAAGATTAGCTGTATCTGCTGTGTGAAAAGACTGGTGATGCAACCTGAACCGTGGATGTCTGCACTCTCCTGAATTTATTGGGGATCCTGCAGGAACACGGTTCGGTTTGCAGAGAGCTGACCATTCCAAAATAAGGGTGGGAACTTGACGGAGCCCAATGCTGAGCACGAAATTTATGAAGAAATTAAAATAACATTTACAGTGGCCTCCATAATGTTTGGGACAAAGGGTTTGTTTTGCCTCTGTAACTCCAGTGACAGCAGTTGTATACAGTGGGCTCCAGAATTATTAGCTAAATAAATCTTCACAAAAAGTGCTGTAAACTAAAAAATAATACATTTATTGACAAAAGATTTATTTCCCAATATGCCTAAAGTAGTACACTTTATTAATGATTCAATGGAATTAGCCAGTCTTTTCCAAATAAAACATGTATTTCCCCAAAAAACAGGCTCCACAATGATTGGCACCCCTGGTTTAATACTTTGTGCATCTTGTCCAAAACAGCAATGGCCCACTGCCATATTTGACATATTTGAACTGCTTCTCCTTGTATGCATTCAATTTTGCCGCCAAACATGTTGATGGTGTGTATGGCCAAAATGTAATGTGTGTCTCATCTGACCGTAACATCTTGAGGTTTGGCAAACTCAAAATGCTTGGTTTTGTTTATTGTTTGCTGGTATGGATGTGCCATTGTATCTTTGTTTGTTTTTTAAGAAAAAACATACAACATACACAACCAATCTCCACAATTTTTAAACCGCGATCCTTGGGTTACTTATGGCCTCCCTTACCATCTTCCTTACTGTCCACAGGGATGCACTGGCATCCTCTTCCTGGAAAGTTTGGAACCATTCCATGTTTTACACCTTTTTATTTTTGCACTTACAGTGTTAAGCGATATGTTTAACCGTTTATGTATGTTTTGTACCCATTAGGTGTATGGTTGCATCTGTTCAAAAGGGCTTGTGTGCTTGCACACTTTTAAACTTGCGTGAACAGACTAGAACCGACATGGTGACATGGCTCAGGCAGTAAGAGCAGTTGTCTGGCAGTCGGAGGGTTGCCGGTTCGATCCCACGCCCGGGCTGCGTCAAAGTGTCCCTGAGCAAGACACCTAACCCCCAAATGCTCCTGACGAGCTGGTCGGCGCCTTGCATGGCAGCCAATTGCTGTTGGTGTATGAATGGGTGAATTGGTGAATGAGAAGCATCAATTGTACAGCGCTTTGGATAAAGGCGCTATATAAACGCCAACCATTTACCATTAGCCAACTTATGATGGTCAGTTATCCATGTTTTCTGAATTGACAGTTCTTTGGCTTTTCCCATTCTAATGGTTGACAAGCGGATTTTGCATGCTTGTTACCTTATTTTTGAAACAGGAAGTGATGGAATGACACAATATAGTTAATTTAGACTGAGATGAATTAAAGTAAAATTGTACTGCCAATTTCACTTTGTTTGATTTTATTTACAATAATTGTTAAGGGTTCCAATCATCATCCTGTGTGTATAAAAAAAGCATATAAAATGTATAAAAGTATATAGTCAGCAAATGTTCTTATCCAAAGCGCCCTCCTGCATCTCTGAAACAAGAGGTCTGATTCTCAACCAAAATGTCTTTTCAAAGTATTTATACAGGTCTGGATTGTGTTCCTATATACAATGTAATGCCTAGTCAGAGAAATGAAAGAGATTTTGCATTAGTTTTTAATGAACTGGTGAGTCACTGACTGCCCATTCCAAAATGAGCAGTGCATGATGTCCGTTTTTGACAAATCTGGCATCCCTATGGGGGTGTTATGCTTTGGGCATGTATGGCTGGCACAGGTACTGGCTCACTTGCCTTCATTGATTGTAACTGCTGATAGCAGCAGGAGAATGTATTCTCATGTGTACTGAAGCATCCTAAACTCATTGGATGGTTTCTTCATTCTACAGCAAGACAATGGGCCTCATGCAAGAACTACTCGTATGAACAGATTTGTTCTTAAATCGCTTGGACGAGTGATTTAAGAGAACTTGGCACATTCACCGATTTTCTCTTTAGAATTCTTTCTTTGGTAGGAACAAACTGGTAACTTGTCGTAGGAACAAACATTATGGAGTTCACTGTCCTTTGCTACAAACATTCTTTAAATAAAGAAGGACATAAATAAATGGAGGGTTGTTTTTTTTACAGCCTTATTAGAAGACTTTATAGACAACTAATAAATTGATCAATATAAATATAGCTCTTGTTGAGGTTATCAATTGCTAAATAGCATGACATAATTATATATGGATTTATACATGATTATATACGGATTTATAGTAAGTAACAAAGTAATATAGCTAATGTTAACTAATTTATTGAAAGATATATGAGAATTAGCTAGTAACCTGAAACACTACCATTGATTTGTATTGATGCTTCCCTATAAATAAAAAAGCCTTTCGTTGAATATTACAGACCACAAATACGCCCTGGTTTGTGGAAGAAATGTGGAGTGGCAGTTGAGGCTTTAACTAGCTGGAGCTTAGTTTATCTTCCTGCTGATTTTCTAAAGAGGCTACTTTGATGTACAACCGGGCGAGCTTCAGAGTTCACTAGAGGCTGCAGTAGAAAAGAAGGTTCGCTAGTCACGCTCAAGCTAAATTACAAGAGAACTGGCTGCCTGTGCTGCTGATAAGGGGACTTACAACTGGCATCTGGAAGAAAGACAGGCACGGTGGATCAATTAAAATGCAGGTTTAGTTCAGCAGCACGCTAGCAGAGTCAGCCTGCTGGGCAGGGGTGGTGGCTTCTGCCTGATATGACGCGAGGAAGAGGGGGTGGAGAAGGTCTGAGTGACAGACGGGGGGCGCCAGGCGCAGGGACATGAGGACCATGTCTGGAATATTAACTGCCTTTGTCACCTGAGGGATAAGGGATCTGTGAGACACTCGCGTGCAAGCTTGGGTTTAGTTCCAGCTCCTGTTCTGTAGCGCAGCTGCAATCTCGAGACCCTCGGGAATTCATTGCATTGAGTTATATCTCCGAATACGTGGAACACAAGTTGAGGGAAGAGAGCCAATTCAGAAATACTGAGACAGTTCTTTAGAAGGTGCTTCGAGGAGCAACCTTTGCACCACCAAACATTTAACCGGGAACTGGGTTGAACATCAGCCTTTTTTTTTTAGATAGCAACTATTTGCTCTCTGAATGAAAGCGTTATGAGTGAAAATTATTCTGCAAATGTTTTGCAGAACTGTGGAACGGGAGCCTCTGTTGAGTTCCTCTCACTTTCATTGCCAGCAGACGCTCCTAATCGATACCGGTCAAGCCTGACTGTCTTTTATTGCTCCTCATTACTTTCTATCCCAGCTTCCTCTGTAATGAAAATTCCATTCCATTTTTTTTACTTTTTTTTACATCTTTAAGGCTGGGCAGCATGCGTCTATGCCACCTTCTCCCTCATGCCCTTGTGATTTGTGGATAGCTTGCCATTACTGTACCCTTCGGTCACCCTTCATATGTTACAGCAGGGGTTCCCCAAATGAATGTTCACAACCTTACTCGACCCCAACACCCCACACACATCTTGTGCCTAACAACACCTTTTAGCCACATCTACACTGGAAATATACCACAATCTCTCCTGCCTCATTGCTTTATGATAGTTGGGTTGTTGTCATGTTAAACATGTAGTGGCCTACGTTCACATATTTTAAAGAGACTTTTTAAACTTTTTCTAAACCTTTTAGGTGAAATCAAAATCAAGTGACACAACATGGGTCCCAACCCACAGTTTGAGAATCCCTGTGTTACAGTATGCCAGAAGAGCAAAACTCCTGAAATGGAAAAAGTTAAGTGGGGAGCCTCTGAAAAGTAGTGTGATGGTTTCTGTGAGGGGCGCAGCATATAATACTTTCATCTCCTTCAGCTGGATTAATGCCGGGTACAGTGTCTTTGTGGAACAGGCATCCTTTCCATCAAACCTCTTTCATTTCTGGTCCACGGTTGTGTCATTACAGCCAAAGAAGAAGTGCATTGCTTTTGTTGAAATTTGCCATTTAAAGAGCTACCTCCAGTATTGCTACAAAACAAACAGCGAAAACAAACAGCCTTGGATGGGAATAGCTGGCTGGGTCGGGCTGTCAAACAGCAGCGATCAGTGGAGGAGAGCGTGAAAAATTGCAACTCAGCCTGGGTAATGGGCGACGCTGGCGTGCACCTGAGGTAGAGGGCTGTAACTAATCCTGGCTCCGCAATGGCAGCTCTCGGATATGGTGGCATCTGGTTTTTAATTACTATAAACACTTGCAATATCCACCACATGTTTCCCATGCATGCAGGCCAAAATTACCTCCAGTAACAATAAATAACCAGCCGGAGGGGGAACTGAAGAGAACCGAAAGAACTGCACATAGTGCTGGCATGCGGTGCTCGCTGACGGACAGGTCCTGCTGCGGTGGACGTGGCCCTGTGCCAGCCAGCACCCACAGATACGACTGCCTCTTTCTCACCGACCACATTAAAGTGCTGAATGACTGTCAGCTCAGGGCCATTCAAAATGGTATAGCTGGCATTTGAGTTCATTTACCAGAGGTGCAGTATAATTCCCGGAATTAAACTCGGCACCACCAGAGGTGAATTGCTCCTCAATCCTTTTTCACAGAATTGGAGAAATTTAAGCCTTTCATAACCCTCCTATTATGTTTGGGATCAAGTTGACCCCATTCAGTGTTTGACATCTCTTAAAAACCAGTTAACCGTTTTTTATATTGATATAGTATGATTTTTCTCATTTTCTAATTTGGTGGGATTCAATTGTAAAAATGCAATAAACAGAATACTATGCAAATTCCTGTACTTTGCCCCAACTTTGCATACAAACGTGTTGTGCAGTGTTATTTTGATCATCTGTAACTGCATAAAAATGTAAGAAAATATATAACCATTTTAATTTTTTTCTCAGATTTCTTTGTGATACTTACTATTACTTCGGCTCTAAAATGAGATGTTTCTCACAGTTGTCATATTTACGGATAGAAGGCTAGTAATTTGGGAGACAATAATAAGGCGACACGCTACATGTCAAAATTGTTCTATTACAATATTTTTGTGTTTACAGTTGGGCTCAATTTGACCCCAAATGTAAAACTGTTCATGAAATCGTAACATAATAGGTTGTTAGTAAAACAAAGTTTTACCAGGAACCAGTAAGATGACCGTTGTCACAGGAAGAAGCAGATCCGATGTTCGTCATTAGAAAACAGGAAAGTTTATTACAATCAGGAAAATGTTCCAAAGAGCAATGGTGTTTGGAGTGTTTATACTGTTACATTTGCATATATTCAAATATGTCTACAAATCCAAGTGTAACCTCTGATTGGTGGTAAGGAATTGCACCTATCCCGAGCACGTCGGATTGGGCCATTCAAATCCTTAATGGTTGTGAGGCCTTGCCCCGCTCCCCCCTGGAGTCCAGTGGAAAATCCCCAGAGGGGGGACCTGGAAACTGATAGCGGTCATTACCATATGTGAAGTGGTCCAATACACAAATCCGTCTGTCTCCCAACATAGGTTAAGATAATAATTATAATATAATAATTTAAGGTGACAAAATGCGAAGTGATTTTGATACCCACCCTCTTCAGAATTCCTATTGCGTACAATTCCATTTTGTCTTTATTGTTCACTGTTGTCAAACTCAAACTGTAGTTGATTATTGTAGTTAAGTTTTGAATTGGCAGTAATGAAAATCCACATAATTAGAATTTGACTATGCCTTAATGGTAATGGATGTTTTAAAAAAATGTACTTTAAAAATCTGCGGCTTACTGTTAGGTAACGCGCTACTTCAATACTTCTGTCCACCTAAGAACACACACCTACCCTACCTGATATTACAATGTGTCTGTAGCACAGCATTCAGCCAGGGCAGGGCAGATCTGCAGTGGTTTTAGTCAATACCCCTCCTCCTATATAAATTGAGCTATTTGCAGAGTTGTGGGCATTCATGCACAACCACCATTACCTTGGAAACCTGAATTCAAATTAATTTCCGATTTCTTTTTTTTCCTATTTTGCAATATTCCACATAGTAGCACAATAAAACAAACGGCAAACACTTTTATTTGATGCATTGTTTATTTAAGGATACGTTTGGGAATTAAAACATTTTAAACCATTCCATAATGCTACAATAAACAGGCCTACTTCTACTGTGCTTGCCTTGGCCATGTTCCATATCCTATCAAAACGTGAGCCAACAGAGCCTGCTACTGGCCCAATGAAGTCTCTATAAGATACACCTACAACACAAACCCAGGGAGTGCTGAATTGTAATCAACATTTCTTTATATGCCCCATTAATAATGACCCACCAAACTGGGCTACCACCATACAACACATTTCATGTTTACCTCTACATAACCGAGAATATATTCGATAACAATACATTTATATCAAACATCTATAAGAATATGCTTCTGCTGTGCATAAGCAGACCAAAATTACCGTGTTTATCAGCCATTATAATGACGCTACTTAAAAAGTGACAGTTAAGGTGCCTCGGAGATGCCTGCAGGCTCATTAGCATTCCCATTTCTAGGAGAAAGAATGCCGTAAATGCCCACGGGCTTTTGGCTTTTGAGCGGGGGTCGCCGGGACGGTTAAACATAGTAATACATTTGGGGATGAGGCCCCACAGGAGCCGGGTCCATCACAGAGAGAAGGCCCAGGGGACGAGGGCTGTCATCTCCACATGAAACGAGCAGCGCCTCTGGGCACGGAGGGCACGGAGATACAACGCGTGTCACACCGCGGTGACACCTGTTCGCCGATCCTACTTCACAGGAGGGGGAGGCTCGCTTTCATTTAAATCTCTGTCACACACTGTCGTGCCTTCTCAGCTGCAAGGAGACGGGAGAAGGAACCTGGAAAAATAAATGAAACATCGGCTTCCTCCTGCGATCACGAGCAGGGGCCGGGTGATCATCTCCCAGATCTGCAGCGCTGAACTGTGGAATGAGGTTAACCTCCACTTCATATTCAGTAACAACTGATTGGCCTCTGTGGAATGGTGAGGATAATACTTGTAACATGACTTGAAATTGAGGCCTTCTGAGAACATAACATTATGGATGAATGATCAGACTGGGGCCCTGTCCGGGCCAATTATATCTTAGAATTAACTACTGTGGCAGATGCTAAGATTACGGCCGCTATAACGATGCGGTACACATGCAATGTATTTGATGCACCACTTATGTTGTAAATTAAGTGAAAATTTCTCACTCAAAAAGTAGCCTAATCATAATTATCTGAACCTCTTTTATTTAGTATTTTTAATTAAAGTTGTACCAGCCAAACTGTTACACTTATGCTGTCTGCTTACTAATAATGTAAGCAAGTTGAAATATCTAGTTAAATTTATTCTTCTGTCACGTTAGTGCCAATATCTTCTTCCGTGAATGTTCAAACTTGGTTGAGGTTACATTCCTGCTACAAAGTAAAATGGAAGGCAAATTACTATTGTAAGTGATCTGGCTTTCTTGCTCAAGATCTTAGAGAATGTGTCTACTCTCTGCTGATGCTGTAGCAGCTAATCTTATTTAGTTGCTAACTTTATGATGGAAAGAATTACTCGCAAGCTGTCTAGCTACATCATCAGCGATCATCATATGAATGCCAATGGTGACCACAAGCTTCTAACATAACTAGCTAGCAAAGGGCATGTCAGATAAAAAATGGTGACGTTATTTTTTCCAGCAATGGTGTACCAAGTGAACTCAACTGGCACTACGGCAATACATAAACAAATCTATATACTGTAGGTGTGTATACTGTATTAGTAAAATGTGACCTTGACATTCCTGACACATCATGACTTTTGAGTGTTACAGTATTTGATATATAATAAAATAAATACCCTACGGCTTTTGCATTTCTTTTCGACCAGGAAGTTGCTACTGGAGACTAAAGTTTGATGGATTTAGCAGCAGTATAAGGACGATGGGACTTGGGTGGGAATTGACAAAGAGCCAGTTGGAAAAAAAACTATTATGAGCCAATGTGACTTTGACCTTTGACTTTGTGAGTGGAAAGTCAACAGGGCTCTTGGGAACAGCGAGGACAACTTGAGTTCAGTGAGAGATTGGAAATCATTTTGTGGTGTAACCACTGAACCACAGATAGATGAAAGGGCAACATTCCAACGATTTTACTGCCGTAAAAAAATGCATTCTGTGTGGCTGGAGACACAATTCTCAAGTTGTCTATAAGAGACTGACCATGAGAGAACAGTGGACAAAATGGAGCAGCAACATGCATGATAAACTTAATGTGGTCCGAGTCTGGTCTGAGTGTTCTCAGAGGTGCTTTGGCGTAGACTGGTGCAGGCTTAGTACGTGAAACTCTCCTGAGTACATTACTCTACTCCACCCGCAGTGCATAAGTAGTTGGACATTGACGCACTTTTTGAAATGAAATGATGAATATGAGGTTAAAGTGCAGACTCAGGCTTCATTTGAGGGCATTTTAATCCATATGGGGCGAACCATGTCATAGATTAAACGTAGTAGGACAGGACTGATGGGTCTACAGTGACTTTGTAATCTGACTTAAAAATAAAGTGCTCACTGCAGACCTGTCACCCTTGCCTACAGGTGGACCATTTCGTTGGAGACAGTTGGTATTTCCTCCCGATTCATTGGTCATTAGAGGGCTAGTACCTGCAATGAGAGCAAACTTTATTTTTCTAGAAAATATGGGTCAATTTCAGATTTGAATGTATCTTATCCAAGGTAGAAAGCAAATAAAGCATTCATATTACTGAGTTCTTCACAATCCCTTTTAAGCCTGTTTTCATCAGAATCCCAAATATTCCTCCTGCATAATTCTTATTTCTCTTGGCAATACGAGAGAGAGAGCAAATAGTGCTTTAAGAATGAAATATGAGTTTTCAGCCCCCCTTTAGTTAGGTATACAGACTACTATACCAATCACCATATAAAGCTGCCTCTGATTATTCCATCCTCATCATATTGACCTGTGGGAAAACTATGAAAATGTCAAGTGGTGCAGATTCATAGAGTAAGTGCATAGAGCAGGGTGTCTGTCCGCATGGACAAGGCAATCAATTGGAAGCCTTAAACCAATGCAACATTTCTGGATGCAGAAAGGCTCCTTAAATTGACTGATAAGTTAAATCTGTGAAAGGATTCAGACTACAGTGCACAGGGTTATTACGGTATGTATTAAGCATCAGCAAAATTTGAGAAATCAAATGCATTGCAATATCGACTTCACAATATCAGTCTAAACATTTCCCTCTATTCCTACTGTGTGTGGGGATTACATTTGTGGCGTTAAATTTATTTCTAGACTCTGAGCAGTCTGGGTATTTATTACATCAAGAGGGACCTGTCCTAATGGCCAATAAATGTTTTAGTCTCATTGCATACTGTATCTCCTCCCATAGTTTCATGACATTTGTATAAAGAGCTTGGTGGCATGGTGGTGCAGTGGATCGTGTCACCACAAATATGTCCTGGGTTTGAATCCCAAACAGTCTTTCTTCTTGCATGTAGCTATTTTTCAGCTCTTAAACCCTCTACCAACCATATCTGTTTCCCAGTCTCCTTCTTTCTCCAAAACAATTCACTTGTGGTGGCATTACATTTTGGGAGGACTTGAGGAAGATGAGGGTGATGAGGTGCTCCAGACCACGCCCATATACTGTTACCCTGACATTGTTTTCAATGCAGATTTTATTTCTGACTTGAAATGTGTGTTATTATAGTTATTTGCGGTACATTACTTTGAATAGATATTTGGTGGATGTGTAGTGGATACATCCCTCTGTGATAATTTATGGTTATTTCAACTATTTCCAGACCCTTTACAGTCACTTTAAGCTAGCTACTTCAGTACTTATTCATATGACACATTAGGCAATCCTATTGCCTTAAATCATCACCAGTAGTTTCATAAAAATACAAATGTAAGATTAATCTGTCATGGTAGGAACTTTTCTTACAGGAGATTCAAGCCATTTCCGTGAACTTTTTTTCCATTTGTCAAAGCGATACTCCCCCAGCACCTATTCAACTTTGGAAAGGAAATCAGCAATTTCACAGCTCAGGTAATGTAATGTCGCAAACATACTCAAAGGGTAACATTACTGAAAACCTAAAATGTAATATGCTGTTCTCTTCCAGTTGAGCAGTTGTACATACAGTACTGAAAGTAAGAAATTGGTTCTTGCAGCAGCATTTTATTCCACAATGTATTTATATAATCAGACAGAGCTGCAACAGATGGTCATTGATTAATTAATTGACTAAATGGACAAGCATCCTCTGATGCTGTATTTAACTTTATTATATATACATTTGAATTATGAATTAATTATTATAGTGAATAATCAAGTAACTCCAAGTGGATAAGTTCACTGAGGAATTTTCTAAATGGGCAAGAATCGTACCAACCAAGACAAGTTGTCTTTATCTGCAAAACACACTTAGAAAATACAGCTACACCAGAAGAGGTGCTGACATCCAACACCATTGGAAAGTAACTTATGCACGGTCTCCACAGTTACACAATCTGGGTCCAGGCCCAGGGACCATCACTCAGTTAACATCTGCCACTATTAGTTCACTTTTGGGAAATTAAAGGTACACACACATTTGCAGAAATTTATTGAAAATATATTACACAGGATGAAGTGAGTTACAAAATGACAAAAAAATTTAAAATTAGCTTACATTTTTAGTTAAAACACCTGAAGCATATTACATTACCAGTACTTCCAAATTAAAATTTATATATGCCATTAAAAATATTTATAGATGGAAAATACATATTCCAAAACATCACCCTGCATTAGAATATATCTACAGTATAAGAGGCAAAGCTATTCAGCTGATTTAAACTAGGCAGCTCCTACCTCAGGAGTCTTTGGCAAGAAGGCAAGCATGACATTATGGAACAATTGGACGTTTCTCTCTGCTGCTACAGCAAGATGGAAAATGGGAGTGTAAGACGAAGAGAAACAATAAAATATGTATTGAGAATGAGCCAGCCGAAACAATGGAGTTTTATTCGTGCCTGAAAGAATCACCAGCTCTGCACACAAAGGCTGAAATATCACAAGAACTACGCTCAGTGATCACTTTATTAGGTATTATTTAATATGCAAATATTTAATCAGCCAATCATGTGGCAGCAACTAAATGCGTAAAAGCATGCAGACGTGGTCAAGAGGTTCAGCTGTTTTTCAGACTAATTGCCAGAATGGGGAAGAAATTTGATCTAAGTGACTTTGCCTGTGGAATGATTGTTGGTGCCAGACAGGATGGTTTAAGTATCTCAGAAACTGCTGATCTCCTGGGATTTTCACACACATGGGTCTTTGCAGAGAATAGTGTAAAAAACAAAAACATCCAGTGAGTAGCAGCTCTGCAGGCAGAAACGCGCTGTTAATGAGGGAGGTCAGAGCAGAAGGGCCAGACTGGTCAAAGCTGACAGGAAGGTGACAGTAACGCAAATAACCACGCATTACAACAGTGGTATGCAAAAGAACATCTCTGAACACACAATGTGGCAAACCTCTAAGTGGATAGGCTACAGCAGCAGAATACTTAATAAGTCTAAAGAAGGTCAAATAAATACCTAATAAAGTGCTAACTCAGTGTAGGTTGCCAGCATTATAAAACAAGAGGTTGGAATACCATAAAAATAACAGCATCCTGTTACTACAGTATCCGCAGCAAGTCACCCCGTTCCACACTGTCACATTGATGCCCACACCAGCCGATGAATGTGTGCTTCGGCACATAATTGTAGCGCAAGGTCCCGGTTCAGCACATTGGGTGTGTCACACACTCGAGCTGTTAATAATGAGAGCTCGTCCCACCTGTCTCCCTGGTGGCCGTTCAGCTGACAACACAAAGAGCGCTATGGTTACAGCACTCACAGGGGTCCTGTCACTCGCCAGCCCACAATGCTTTGCACAACTACAGCTCATTTGTGTGCCCTCTGCTGAAAACAACCAAAGATCCAAACAGGGCAGTGTATCAATGATTTTGTTAGCTTACAACTTGGCTGCCCCAAATTCCTCCTTGCTGTCAGCACCCCAACTCCCCAGATTCGTCATCGACAGCCCCGTCAGAACACACAGAGTCACGTGTGGATTGTGGTCGGATTTTCTTTGCGTTTCCTCTGATTCCCTGTCGGGGGAAATGATCCCAACGTCAGCGTGTAACACTGAAGAACACTGACAGATTTACAGTATGCTTCCAGTCATTATTTTTTTGCTAGTTTCTGGATGTGATGCTTTGACTTATGGTAGAACCTATGCACTTGTAAGTCGCTTTGGATTAAAAGCGTCTGCCAAATGACTAAAATGTAATGTAAATGTGTGGCGCAGTACAGTTTGGACGAGAGCGGTACAGGCTCTGCGTAACTGTACACATTACATTACAAAGCATTTAGCAGACGCTCTTATCCAGAGCAATGTAAAACCAAGTGCAGATCAAACACAGGAACAAGTGTGAAAAGGACTGACCCTAAAGGACAGTACAGTTCTCAGTCCTAGCGTGACCATACAGATACAATTGGAACCCTTGCAGAAGACATCATAAACTAGCATACCAGGGTTGGCAGCTAGAATACCCCGAATACAACAATACAATATCTAATACAATACAAGACACGTTGAGTGTCATGTGATATGGTGGAGTCTTGATGGAGCTGTGCATCTTTCGCCTGCATCTTCCTGCAACCTCGCCCCACCCCCACGTTCCCTCTTTCCAGTTCAGCTCCCCCCCCCCCCCCCACAGCTCTGCAGCGTCTGCCACTTCCAAGCGCTAATCATCACACAGCCGCACCATTACATAACCTCACTTCCTCTGCTCCCGCAGTCTGACAGCCTGTTATTACTGCTTATTACCGACATTTCCAGAGGAAAAGGAAAAAGGTCTGCCTGTGGTATTAACACTGACAGGGGTAAGAGCAGAGCCACTGTGCTCACCTGTTTATCTTGACGTGAGCATGGCTGCTGTCATTGACCGCCCTGCTGAAAAAAGGCTCAAGCTAGGTTTTGAAACAAGTGGAAGCCGGTTGACCAGTTCAGACCAGCTCCTAGCTTGACATCGTTTGACCAGCAAATGCTAAGTTTTAAGACAGCTGGTAGCTACTAGCTGGTTGACAAGCTCATACCCAGCTAGACCAGCTTATGACCAGCTTGACCAGATCAATTTTCAAGATGGTCAAGCTGGCATTGGATTTTACAACAGGGTTGCTCTCTGAAACACTGAACCACAGCTCTGTCTTGGACCATCAAAGAATCTATTTTTTGTACAAGTGCAGCAATGTTAGGCCTGTGCCTGGCCCGCAACTACTGCTGTGGGTCGTTTAAGATCAAAGAACTCCCAACGGGTTACTTATATCTCCCTTTCACCCCTTGTTCAGTGGCTACAAAAAGGTGGTCAGCGAGGGGGGCGAGGTAGTTGTGGTGATGAGGTGGGGTAGGCAGGAAGGTCAGGGCTCTGTAATGTCATGACCAGAGGTGAAGAGCTTCAGCTTGGATAATATGTGCTTCAGTAAGCATGGGCTTGCTTCAAGCAAACACAGCCTCCAATCACAGCAGCGGAGGAGGAAATGAAGGAACTGGCAGAGAAAAATCTCCAGTGACCAGCATTGATCAAACAGTCTTCAAAGATGTGTCACAACTTGATTAGCGCCCTAACTTCAGCGTAACCATTAACTATATAATCCCACAATGCTCTAGCTTCATGATATTAGTGCATATGAGTCCAGTGATCTTCATGCTATCCTATCATTGCAATATACACTTTTCAAAAAGAAGCTTTCAATGCTTTACCTAGACAAATTATGACAACCATATAAATTGGTTGTGAACCCAGTAGATATAAGAGTAGACAGGGAGAGAGACCGCTGTACACCCTGTTCTGTGGTGTCAGACCGGCCGGCCGTTTCACCTTCCCAGCTGAGACCTGGCACACAGACACTGAAACCTGCTGCCCCTGTGGAGCCCTCAATTTTGAGAGAGGACGCGGTCTCTCTTATCCATCCAGCTGTTTGTTCTGCACTCCAAGGTGCCATAAAAGCGGAGTTAGCGGCAGACAGTCTCCACTCTGTGCTCTCAGGCTCTTGAATGGAAATCTCTCTGTTCACAATGAGGTTGTGTGTCTCCAAAACTAAAAAAATAAAGAAATAAATACTTGGAAAACCGTCCCTGCTCCTGTTAAACTAAATACGATGAGGCTAAAGGACAAATCCTTAAACTGACAAAAAGAACGGTTCTGTTTGGCAAGGAGGATACTGTGTTGATGTGCGTGTGTGTGTGTTTGTGTGTGTGTCCCAGTGCTAGATTGAGGAGAAAACTGAAGGAGTCAGGTTAGGATTTCCTTTCCTTAATTTTCTACAAAGAACAGAAGTGGTTTCATTTGAGGGAATCAGATTAAGGATGGCTTTTCTCTGAAATTCATCTTAAAATTATGAAAAGATACTTGTGAGTGTCACTGATAGTTTTGCTACAATTCTACAGAGGCAGGGTGAAAAATGGTGACTTAATTTCTCACTAGAATGGTTGAATTCACCTGATTATCTGCACTATGGAGGATATTTACAATGTAGACTGTTCCCCACTATAAAGTCAAGCAGAAAAGCTATCTTTCTTGATTCTCTGTATCTTAAAAGTGTCAGGTCTCCAGACAGAGTAACCAATTGCAGACACAGGGGTAATGTGAAAGGGAGGTTTTATTAATAGGGGGCAGATCCAAAACATAGTCCAAAAACAGGCACAGGTAGAGGAAGCTAGAACCGGGGTAGGGAACAGAATAACAGAAAGAAGAACTAGCCCAGAACAAACAAAACAGACAGGTATATGCAGTACTGTGCAAAATTCTTTGGCACCTGTATAACATTCTCTACAGATGAGATTCTTTCAAAAATAATTCAATGAAAGGTCCTAAATAAACATGCTATACATTTTACATTACATTTCAGTAATTTGACAGAATAGTTAAAAATTGAATCAAATCAATCATTTTTGTGACCACCCTTTGGTGTTAAAACCGCATCACTTCTCTGAGATAGCCAACGCTGTCCTGCAGTTCTATAAGACAATCAGAAGGGAGGTTGTTCCAACCATGTTGGAGAATTTGCCACAGTTCTTCTGCAGACAGCCTTGATCAAGTTTTTATGTAAAAAGTAGTCAATTGCTTACAGTAATATGTACTGTATAGGGAGATAACAAGAGGCAAGAAGAATCAGGTGAGTAACAATCAGGAAGGGAACACAGGTGAAATGAATGACTGGGATTGAATGGGGAGACGGACAGACTACAGAAAACACAGGTTTTCAAAAGGCGAAAACGCTGGGGACATAAAACAGATAAAAGAAAAACACAGAACCTGACAAACAGTAGTTTTCATGTTTTTCTCAAAGTTAAGAGAGATGGCTTCCATGGATTTCAACCATAGGTTTCAAAGATGGAATTCATGGATGGATTTTGATTAAAATGAACTTCTTTTGATTAATGAAGGAACACAAGTTGTTGCTTAACTCTTCTCATATCACCTTTCCTGGGATCAAAATTGAGGCTGAGTAGCTGGGAGAGCACAATAAAATATATCTTGTATTTAGTTTATTTAAAAAAAACATAGCTTTTACTTAGCTTTAGACATATGCCAAATTCCTTTTTGAAAGGCATACAAAATTGATTAACGGATACAGATAAAAAAGGAATTTCACATGAACATAATTTCTGCCGGAGTTTCTTGAAGAAATGAATCTGCTTGGGTTCACAGGGAAGAGGAGAGGTTTCGGGAATTCTTGCATTTCCTTGTGAGATTCCTCAGCAGGTAGCAGGAACATGGCTTTATGACCATAGATGCTGAAATGCCAATGGCATTTCCAATGCCTAACCACTAGAAGGGCTGAAGCTAATGTCTACGAGATCGTAATGCAGATAATATGTTGTGCAGTGTATTAGCATCATGGGCAGGCTGCTGGCATTCAGTATAAAGCACACTGTAACAAAAAGCCTCAGACAATCATAGAAGTGAAGCAACTTAGATATGGGACCCATCTGTGGGTGTCATGTCTGCATTGATCTGGGTTTGAAGAGGCTTCACACATTTAAAATACTGCTCCGTCTCTCACAGAAACCTCTCTACTGCTCCGTCTCTCACAGAAACCTCTCTACTGCTCCGTCTCTCACAGAATATGTTATTCCACCCTTCACAGAATCCTCTGCACTGCCCCTGTTCTGTCCATTAACTCAAACCTCCTTTGATGAGGACTGTAATTACATGGTGGCCATACAGCCAGTATGTGGAAACCCTGAATTGTGGGCTTAACACTGTTTTAGAAAGAAGTACCTGCACCGACATTTTGGGCCCTGCCTTATAATGTATATGGTGGTGGAGAAAAATGTTGTCCATTGCCTGTTTTTTCGCCGGACTTCAAAGTGGTGCTATGCCGCAGAGTTTTCCCAGGGTGTCTCCTCCACCTGGACTCCAGCCTTCTGCTCTTGGTAGCTGCCGGTTTTATGCCAGGCTCTCAAGCATTGAAAGGAATGAATTAAATATAAATAAATATTTCTGTGAATTAAATATTTGAGATAAGCTTTTCAAATCCTGATGTGAAATGTCAATTTTCTAATGTTTTTAATAAGCCGACTACACAGCAAAAGTAAATAATGTTGATAACGGTTTACACGGAATGATCAGTGCGTCTACATGGATCTACATGAATTTAGATATCAATATGCATTAGCTAGCTAGAGGATGTTTGTCTAAATAGAATGTATTTAAAGAGTATAAATATCTAGAAATAACTCCTACCTGCCAGTTAATGCCGCCTTCCCGATTTTCTCAATGATTGCATATTTGTCACACCAAATGGTTTCATACATTTATTCAACCTGAAGACATCTTAATAAGAATAAGCATCCATAAAAATGGCGAAGTCACACTAACCCATTTATTTACAACAACAGAGTTCGAAGCGTAATGATTTATAACAACCGTGCTTTCAGCGCTCAGGGTCCCTCAGGCCCTGACACCCTCTGCGGTTACCCTGCGGTGCTCTACCGCACTCTGATATCGCTCCGGTCCCTTGTCTCTTTGCTGAGCCGGCAGCCCTGTTCTGAGCCCCGGACTCTCCCTCTCAGTTGGCATCACGCTGCCCGGCCTGTTCATCCATTTCGCACTAATGTGGCCCGGGAGGAAGGCTCTGAGCCCAGCTGTGCCCCTGGTGCCAGCTGTCAGCGCAGTCACACCCACCCCCCGTCTACGAACGGGGAAAAGGTATCGGAGAAAGAGGGCAAGGGAGAGGAGAGAGAGGTTTAAGTGTTTGCGCGTGTGCACGCGCGCGCCTTTGGTGGGGCATAGTCAGCAGTAAATTCCAATTCAACAGAAGGCGATAGAGAGGAAAAATAAACCAATGAAAATTGCATCTGTGATAACATCTTGGCTTGGTCTCTCACGAGCAGCTCGCTTTCTCTCTCTCTCTCTCTCTCTCTCTCTCTCTCTCTCACACACGCACACACAGGCCCACACACACACACACACACACACACACATACACACAAATCCATGCAGAAACATGGAAACCTACAAACACACACACACACACACACACACACAAACTATGTACACACACACAAACATTCTCTCAGGGCTCCACCTAACCCAGTCAGGCCCATGGTGCAGAATACTACTCAACACAAACATCTGTGGGGATGCCCTAATCCCTGTAACACAGAATATCTTTGTATTGATCAAATTCCAAATTCAACAGGGATGGGCAAACACTTATTCTCCACTATCAAATGTGACATTGGGGAAATTATTTCCCACAAACAACCTGTTTCAAAGGGGAGTGAAATAGGATTTTCTAATGATAAAAGCATGTATGTACAAACAGAAACAGTTGCTGTGCTCTGTGAGGGCTCACACGGCCTAGCAAGCCTGCCATAATGTTCTGAATGCATCTGCAAGTCCAGCAGGATCAAAAAATATCCCCACACCTGTGCCAGACTGCGGCTCGCGGACTCCCTGGTGATAATACAATGGCTGCCTGCCTACTGGTGACAGGGAATTAGATGCCATCATTTTCACACATAGAGCACGAACTGCTGTACACTGCATTTAATTACACTGTGGAAAAAAAATATACTGGAATCATGTTTCCAGTTCAGAGTCTAGATACCAACACACCAATGAGAGGATATAAACTAGAAGCCAGTCTGCAGTCTACGAGGATTAGCGTAAGCTTACAAGCTTGCAATTTAAGCTTATGGTACAATCTAACCTTCATCAAGAAACAGAAATTCGGGTCTGGTGTGCCGAGTAGGCACCATAGGTGAGCACCACGGTCTTGGACTGAATCCGACCCATGCCAGGGCCAACTGTGGCTAGCAGCCACAAGGGCAGCACTTCATTGACTTTGCGCTGCTCAGGGATATCGGAATCAGAATCACTTGATTCGCTAAGTACATAAGTCTGTACAAGGAATTTGACTTGGTACATATACACTCAGTGAGCACTTTATTAGGTATTTAGTAGACTTGTTTTTTTGGACTTATTGGTTTTCAACGACTGTAGCCTATCCACTTAAGAGGTTTGACACATTGTGTGTTTGGAGATGCTCTTCTGCATACCACTGTCAACATGTGTGATTATTTGTGTTAATGTCACCTTCCTGTCAGTTTTGACCAGTCTGGCCGTTCTCTACTGACTGAGAGCCACTGAGATCACATTTCTTCCTCATTCTGACATTTGGTCTGAAAATCAGCTGGACCTCTTTTGTGCATTTAGTTGCTGCCACATGACTGGCTCAGTGCTTATTTTCATTAATACCCTGGTGTACAGGTCTACCTAATAAAGTGCTCAGTGAGTGTAGGTGCATACATGCAGGGACAACACAGAGTAATATGACAGCATGACTGGCACAATGCAGGCAATAAAAACAGCAAACAATAAAAAACAATACAGTACAATAAAATACGATAGAAATAGTGCCATTAAAAAAATAGTGCAATACCTTGTGGTGTGCAATGTGATGCACAAGGTGCAATTGTGCAAGATAATAAATGTGCAAAAACAGATAAGGGCATTGTGAATGAGGCACATGATTGTTAATAATTGTTCATTTCTGCAACGACTCTGGGAAAGAAGGTATATGGGAGGGTTGCAGTCAGTAGTTGGTTCATTGTTTGAGCCACTCTTCCTGGCCTTCCGGGCACCTCTGAGCAGGCACATGAACTGGTTTACTCTATCCTCATTCTGTCTGTGTGAGGCTTGCGACTACAGTGTGAAAAGAAGCCGTCGGTGACAGGTGTTTTGGAGGAGGGACTGTTTTCACTGCATGCTCATACACAGCTCGCAAATTGGACATTCCAGATTCGGGTGGAATCGGAGATGCCAAATTATTTTTAAAAAGAGATACCAGTTATAATTCAGACTTTAGAAATATCCCGAAAAATGTGCACCAAAAGTGAGATATTTCATGGAAAATTCATTGTGCTGCACTGTATCATTTACTTGTAAAGCAATATGACAAGCGTAATAAGATGCACAGAGCAGTATAACTTTGTAACATTTGAATACACTGAAGTGAAACACGACTTGTGTGACCCGCTGACTCATGTACTGTACACAGCAGCAATGTGCTATGACAGCCTTGTCCTGAGTTCTGGCAACCCCTGACCCCTGACTGAATCATGAATCTTTTTTCTCTTTTAGGTAATGTATAATTCAAAGTGAAGTGGAGGAAAGCATTGTGCTGGCCGTGCGGGGGGGGGGGGGGGGGGGGGGACCATGCTGAAAAGAAATGGCTCAAGCTAGGCTTTGAAACAACTGGTACCTGGTTGACCAGTTCAGACCAGCTCCCAGCTCGACATGGTTTAGCTGGTTGACCTGTTGAGCCCAGCTCCAAGCTCAACACGGTTTAGCTGGTTGTCCAGTTCAGACCAGCTCCCAGCTAGACACGGTTTACCTGGTTGACCAGTTCAAACCAGTTTCCAGCTCGACATGGTTCGACCAGCTCAAGCTATGATTTGAAATATCCGGTAGCTCATTGACCAGCTCATGCCCGGCTAGACCATTCTATTACGACCAGCTCGAAAATAGCTGGCTGGTCTGGCATAGCTGGATTTTACATCAGGGGAGTGCTGGCAGGGCCTGGAAGACCGAGGCTGCCTCATGATCCGCACTGCGGGCACGTCCTCGCCCCTCCCGGGCTCTGTGGCGCTGGGACGAGGCGGGCGGAGGTTGGGTTATAATTACACTGCATAATGTGCACACCCAAATCTAATTCTCCGGACCTTTTGGGGATGCCCTAATCCCGTTATCAGCACAAACAGATTGTTGTGCAGAACAATACGAGTGTGAGAAGTTGTATTGCGGCCCTGAGGAAGTCATGAGCTGGCTTATAATACAGGGCGCGCGTCCGTGCCGCAGTTGCGTTTCACGTGAATACGGGGGACGTTGGCTGTGCGTACGTATATACTCCTGCAGAATTACATACAGGCGATATGAATCATGATTTACGCAAGTGTGTTACAGGTAGGCCGCATCAATGCAATTCTGTTTTCTGTAGCTGTACGTGTTGGTGTGTGTAAAATGAATTCCATTAATCACAATATGTACACTGTTTCTGACCCATACAGCAGACTTCAGTGCACAAGGAAACTGAGTAGAAGATGGTACTTTTTCCTCTTTGAAATGTCTCCCAGCTGGATTACATCCCATTAAAATCACTTTCATTTTAAGGCGCACTTCATTAGGAGGAATAAAAGGGGCCAGCCTCCCCAGGGGGATGTGCTGTGCGAGATAGGATTATTGAGCACCAGTTCAACCCTTGTGCTTAAATTAAACGAACACTTGTTTTAATAAACTTGGCTTGCCCCAGACTTCAAACTCGGCTGTTGTCAGTCAGCGGCAGAGCTGAAGATATGAGCTTTGGCATGCGTGTGGAGTTGGCGTGTACATGAGTGTGTTTGCATTTGCCCTGCTTCATACTGTACGCGCTGTCTAAAGTGACGTCGCAGGGGAACCGTTGCAAACACTGACCTATGCTTGCCAATGAAAACGGAGTGCTGGTGACGGTGCATATTTGCTTTGCTGTGTCAGAGCATGCGCACATTTATCTGTGTTCATCTGTGTGAAAAAACATGCCTCTGTATGCACTGGGGCAGCCTGTAGCGTAGTGGTTAAGGTACATGACTGGGACCCGGATGGTTCAAGCCCCGGTGTAGCCACGATAAGATCCAGACAGCTGTTGGGCCCTTGAGCAAAGCCCTTAACCGCGCATGGCTCCAGGGAGGATTGTCCCCTGCTTAGTCTAATCAACTGTAAGTGGCTTTGGATAAAAGTGTCAGCTAAGTAAGACATTCTTATTATATTATTATTATTACTATGTCTGCAACTGAAAGTCGTGCTGCAGCCCTGAGACTTGGGGGCGTGGGTCTGATCTGGACTACTGTCCTTGACGAGCTCAAATCAAAATTCACTTTTCCCTCAATTTATTACATTTTTCATAACCATACCAACACACCTGAAAGTATATTTTCCAAAAAAAATGCATAAAATTTTAAGTTTTTTTTCTATTCCACTTCCTGGAAAACAAGAGTTTACTCATTTTTAGGTATTTATTAGACTTATTTCACCTCATCGTGTACCAGCAGGCATGTATTTAGGTCAATCGATATCCTTTCACCTCATTCTGTGTATTCTTCTTCTCCTTCACATATAGCCTTGTTATACTCATTACATTACATTACATTACATTAATGCCATTTGGCAGACGCTCTTATCCAGAGTGACATACAGTGGTGCGGATCTTATTCGAACGGGATTCGAACCGCTGACCTTGCCTGTCCCAATCATTTACCTTAACCACTACACTACGCTACAGGCCACCCTATACTCAGGTGACAATTTGTGCCGTGGGCAAACCCCCCAATCCCATCCACCCCCTCCATTTACGACAGGTCCTGCAGCCAACACGGATGACAGATCTGCAGGCCATGGACTGCATTGGTGATATTTATTCAGTGGACAGAAACTGCACACGTCTCTTTTCATTTCTAAACAACTCCGCCAAGGGGAATGTTGACAGATGCGCCTGAATAGAGGAGCATATTAAAACCTAATTTATACGCTACAGATTTCACCCATAATAAGCCTCATCATTTCCTGGCGTTGGTACAGGCCCTATTAAATGTTTATCATGTACCTAGTGAAAATCCCGCACCTCCAATGCATTTCTGCTGACTGGGTAGGAATCAATGTGTTTTTTTTGGTCGTTTTTTAGGGAGGGTGTGGAAATTAAGTTTTTCGTAATACCCTATTTCAGGACTATTAGCTCACTAATCATATTCCCCGTTTCACTAGAGGTAGAGCTGTGATACAAAGTGAAGGGAAAACAATTTTTTCAGCCTAGTGAAAAATTATAGAATATTCTCTTGTCAATTCAGCTCTTTCAGTGCAGCGCAATGGGACTGACTGCAGTTGATCCATTTAGCCATAAACCCTCAAAGACAGCAAAGCCACATTTTCCGCATAGAGGGAAGAGAAGGCTAGGCCTTATCGTCATTTCTATAGAGCCTCTGTTGGTTCTATTCTTAGCCCGCCGAACGTTAGTCCTCATAAACCACAAATCCCTTACATGCTTTTCTGGGCCTTCCTGGCAGTAGTACTGAATGTGGTGTAGAGCAGCGCAGAATTTCAGCTCCAATCATGACCTGAGCGCCTGAGTCAGACCCAGCGTGACGTTCAGGCTCCTGTGACACCAGTGACAACTCAGACTAATAATTTTTCTCACACTGGGCCAGAGACAGGTGTAGCAGCAGTCCTCTGGTCATTATCATTAGCACAAACTATGGAGGCAGCGGACCAAAAAAAAACATCTGTCAAGAAATGAACGGAATTTGCATATCGTTGCTCTTTCCTTTTTTCCCCCTGACGTTTTAAATCTTAAATAAATTATAAATGAATAGTAATGAAAGTCACGACTCGAGACCTTCCAGGCATCGGAGAAAAATGACTTCATGACTCACTGAATCTCACTGTCGATGTGCCTTTTCATATTACCTTTTCTTTTACTTTTTTTAAATTTAACCTTTATTTATACAGGGTAGGTTGACTGAACACACATGCTCTTTTACAGCAATGCCCAGTTAACCCCTCCACATGAGATTTGAACCCAGGACCTTCTTGCTGTGAAAAAAGTCAAGGAGTGGAATATTTCCAGAAAGTCACCTTGTACTGTATACCCTCACCAAGCACTTTATTAGGAACATTTTTACTTTATTACACCTACTTATTCATCTAATCAGCCAATTGTGTGGCAGCAGTGCAATGAATATACTCATGTAGATACGGGTCAGGTGCTTCAGTTAATGTTCACATCAACCATCAGAATGGGAAAAAATTTGATCTAAACTTTGACTGTGGAATGATTGTTGGTGGCAGGCAGGGGGGTTTGAGTATCTCAGGAACTGCTGATCTCCTGGGATTTTCATGCACAGTAGTCTCTAGAGTTTGCAAAGAATGGTGCAAAAAACTAAAATCTAGTGAACAGCAGTTCTAAGTGGATACGCTACAGCAGTAGAAGTCTAAAAAATAAGTCTAATAAATACCTAATAAAGTGCTCAGTGAGTGCATATGCATACCTGTCCACCTGAGGAACATTTAAGAATGAAGTCATTGAGTCAACAGATTCCATAGTATTATTTTTAGGGTTTTCAATGTGTCAATGAAAACAGGGCAAGCTGTTATTTGCTCTCTTATCTTTTATTCATGAGCTCAGCAGTAAAGAATAATAAAGTGTGAGAGCAGTGCGCTCCTTGGATACATATAAAAAGACAAGAAAAAAAAAACATTTCATACTCATAGTCGAGTGACCGTTGCTGCTCACAGGGCCATTCGGTTTATACTTCATAAATCAAATATATTTTAAATTAAACAATGACCACGATCATAGAATGTTCATGAACATTCTGCAATTTCAGTTGAGCAACAAAGTATAAACCAGCCTTTACTGTGGTAAAACACATGGTATTTTTTCTATAAGTTAGATTGTATATACAACTCATATTGGTATACAATATTATTTACTGCTGTGACTTTAACTGAATGCATTTATTTTCAATTTGGCTTTCCATTATTAGAGGCCTTTACTAATGTTCTCCAGATTGAAGTCCAGTTTCACTACATGCCACTGTAATAACTAGCGTATACAGCGTGGCATGGAATCGTTGTCAACTCACGCTTATGCTTTGTAGATTAAATTGGAAAAATCTGACTCATGCTATTATATTACATACAATTTAAACATGAACATACACACAAATCCATAAGCAAGCATGCACACACACACACACACATATGCAAGCACGCACACACATCACCCACTTTAGCTGTCCCTAGTTTCAGTCTCTTGTTCTGTAACTGGACTCCTGCATAACATAACAATAGCCGAGCTTCTGTATTTTAACACCGCTGGGGAAATCAGGCCATTCAAAGTCAGATAAAGCACAGTAATGCAGAAGGACACTGTTGACGTACTGCCCAACGGGCCAGCTCTTTTTGTTACTTCTCAGCCTATACAATAAGATGACTAATCGTGACATTGTTTTCACTGATCTGCCTGAAATGCAGTATAGTCTGGAACAGCTTTGACATAAAGCCACCGAGTTCTCAGGGTCTGGACTGGGACTCCTTGGGAAAGTGCCAGATTGGCTGAGTCCATTACACACCATTCTGTTCACTGATGGCACTACATACACTGAATGAGCACTTTATTAGGTAGACCTGTACACCAGCTTGTTAATGCAATATTTAATCAGCCAATGGCGTGGCAGCAACTAAATGCATAAAAGCATGCAGACAAATGTCAGAATGGGGAAAAAATGTGATTTAAGTGACTTTGACGGTAGAATTATTGTTGGTGCCAGACAGGGTGGTTTGAGTATCATAGAAACTGCTGATCTCCTAGGCTTTTCACAGAAAACAGTCTCTAGAGTATGCAGAGAATGGTGTGAAAAAAAAACATCCAGTGAGCAGCAGTTCTGGGGGCAAAAATGCCTTAATGCTGTTAATGAGAGACATCAGAGGAGAATGACCAGACTGGTCAAAGCTGACAGGAAGGTGACAGTAACTCAAATAACCAGACATTACAACAGTGGTATGCAAGAGCATATCTGAATACACAACAAATCAAACCTCTAAGTGGATAGGCTACAGCAGCAGAATAAGTCTAAAAAATAAGTCTAATAAATACCTAAAAAGGTCTCACTGAGTGTATAATTCCAAACTGGACAGGTTCATTGTGCTTTTAGGAAATAAACATGAAGTGGACATTAACAGCATGTTGGATTGGATTTGGTTGGAAAAATGGTTGGATTTTTCTGCGGGAATTAGACTTTGCCATCTCCTCCTCTTCCCTGCTCCACTGTGGGAGTCAGGCATGTGGGGGCCTCCACATGCCTGATAATGACAGGATGTTGAGGGCAAATAATGTCCTTGTAGAGGGAAAAACGCCCTTTTCTCAGTAAGTGCAGATTACTTTGCACTCACATCAGGGGCAGGGGAAAGAGTGGTTCTGCTCACAAAGGACGAGCACAGAAGGAAGATAACAAAGAGAAAAAGGGATGGCTATTAAAAATATTAATTTGTACTCCAACTATGAGAATCCCAGAAAGGACATTTTCTTTCTCTCGATAAGACAAAGCAAATGCAAATGCCACAAGAAAAATCTTTTTTTTTTCGTTGGATGTATTTACAGGCATCCGATGATGCATAAGAAGGCTGACACTATTCAGAAGCACAAGCACTGTTATTGCCTGCAATATGTTTGCTTGTATGACCAAGTGTGGCACTGCAAAAGAAAACCCCAAAACGGTGGCAGAATGCTGAGGACACTCAGTGACAACATAGATGACAAATAAGGACAAAGAAAAAACTACAAGGATACACAGGAGGGGGCGGGGGTAGCTGAGATAAGCACAGCATATATAACATGGTAGGTTAGTGAAGGTCTGAGTTCTCACTTCTAAGTACACAAAGTATTAGGCAAGCAAGCTGCTCTCTACATTAAAACGCAATGGGTGGATCTGGCTTTAATTGCTTAATCGCCAGACGGAGATCTGGTCACGGATGGACAAACCAGAGGACAGTCATCGGTGTGCATGAATACTGATGACTTCATCTAAAGTTTGGGACTGTCTTATTTTATTTGGACTGTTTGTTTTTCTCAGTACAAAACAAAATAGGGGCTCATAACACTATAAGGGCCCGGTTGAAGAAAATGCTTTAATCTTGCACTTGAAGATCTCAGTATAGAAATCACAAGGTTCTTTCCACACAAAAAAGTTAAACTACCCTGTTTTTCAACACACCAGTAAAGAGTAATATGAGAGTGGGCTCATTTCAGTGTCCTCCTTGGATACATACAAAAAAGACAACAAAAAAAACATTACTGTTTATACACTGTGGTAAAAGACATTTTTTCTAGAAGCTTAAATGGTATGCTGTGTCAAAAAAAGAAACTGGCAACAATTGTAAACATCAGTGGAAGAATCTTTGGTAAATAACAAAAGCACCTATTTAAGGCCCTTCAACTGTGTTCTGGTGCACATTGTCATGGATGATCCTTTCTGCTCCCAGTTTGAAATGATGAGCTGAACCTCAGATACTCTAGGCCAAATTTGCTAAAGGACTGCGACTGCTTTATGAATGCAAAACCAGCCGCTAACGGGTCTCAATTTCAACATCCGATTTACGAATGAGCGGGACAAAATTGCTTTCAAGATGAGCTTTGCTGGGATTATGCCAACCTGTAACTTTCCTTTTGACGCATATTCAAACCTGTTCATGGAAGTATATAAATGGGGAGTAAAGGCACTAGAACAGGGTGGAGATTTTGTACATTAGATAAAGTAATGTCTCACACCCATGCCTTATTGTGACTTTCTGCATTGGATTTTAAGAACTGAAAACAGGTGGTAATTTGCTGAGGATGGACATAACCTAGCCCACAGCATATATAAAGGTTGTCCTATCAAGGAGTACTCAATCCTAAACAGGATAATACCAGAAGAAGAGACTGAGAACAAACCCAGTACAGAATGGGTCGTCGAAGGCTGCATTTGTAATGGCGCACTCATTCACTCTCTCCCAATGCACTACATAAGGACATCTACATAGAGCACTGGATAGGGATGCAGTGGTGAAAAGAGGAGATGATTTTGGACGCTATGGATTCTGTGCAGGTTACTTAGCAATGTGCAACGCTTGCATCAGCTGTGAGCAGTGAGCAAGCAAGAAACTGTAATGTTTTTCTTTTTAGTTTCGAACAAGGGCCAATTATTTATCCGTAATGAATAACTAATAAACAATTAAACTAAAATGTTGTGGTTTCTATTTTTGTTTGTGTTCTGCCAGCCTTAAATTTGTAGAGGACCTCAAAAATCTGATTAAGTAGTGTACATGGTTTGTACCCAACATTTTGCAGTGCATTGTGGGGAATATGTGACGCAACATGGTAAATTGCGTATCATGTCGCAGATCTCTTTTTTTTTTTGATGTGAAACTACAATATTATGGTGCAGTGGTTAGCACTGCCGCCTCACAGCAAGGAGGTCCTGGGTTCGAATCCCCGTCGGCCAGGGCCTCTCTGTGCGGAGTTTGCATGTTCTCCCCATGTCTGCGTGGGTTTCCTCCGGGTACTCCGGTTTCCTCCCACAGTCCAAAGACATGCAGGTTAGGCTGATTGGAGAGTCTAAATTGCCCATAGGTATGAGTGTGTGAGTGAATGGTGTGTGTGCCCTGCGAACTGACTGGCGACCTGTCCAGGGTGTATTCCTGCCTTTCGCCCAATGTATGCTGGGATAGGCTCCAGCCCCCCTGCGACCCTGTTCAGGATAAGCGGGTTAAGATAATGGATGGATGGATGGAACTACAATATTAGAGCAGCAAAATTGGGTCTCACTTGTTGGGACTGGCCAATCCATTTGGAGTCTGACAGATCAGCCTTTATACTTTTTTGAGGGGTTGTTACAGTTTCTCACCTAGAAGTGACCTAGGTGTAAAAAAACGGCCCATTAGCCACTGCTTTGGAGGGTCTGGAGAGATTGGGGGCAGGACATAGGTCTGGGGGTGTCAACGAGCTGCATAACGTATGCATGATCTTTAGATAGAGGTGTAACACTTGAAAGGCAGCGTTTTTTAAATAATTATAAGCTTTACTTATATAGCAACTTTATATCATATTTCATATAAACAATAGAGCTCAAAGTGCTTTAAATTCAGAACATGATGAGTGTACGTTATGGATAGCACCATCTTGAAGGAATGCTTTGACCATGGCTGCTTGAGTGAGCGGAGCTTAGGAACACATACGTCATTTTCATCACCACTTCATTCGCAAAGTTACAGTTGATGCACCCACGAAGAAGAATGTGGAGGACCAACAGAAAATGCGAGGGAGGCATCTGATTGGCCCCAAATTTATTCTGCAGCAGGACAATGACCCGAAACATACAGCCAATGTCATTAAGAACTATCTTCAACGTAAAGAAGAACAAGGAGTCCTGGAAGTGATGGTATGGCCCCCACAGAGCCCTGATCTCAACATCATCGAGTCTGTCTGGGATTACATGAAGAGACAGAAGCATTTGAGGCTGCCTAAATCCACAGAAGAGCTGTGGCTAGTTCTCCAACATGTTTGGAATAACCTACCTGCCGAGTTCCTTCAAAAACTGTGCAAGTATACCTAGAAGAATGGATGCTGTTTTGAAGGCAAAGGGTGGTCACACCAAATATTGATTTGATTGAGATTTTTCCTCTGTTCTCGCACTTCTTCTGTCATTTTGTTAATTGATAAGAATAAACTCCTAACATTTCTATTTTTGAAAGCATTCTTATTTTACAGCATTTATTTCCACACCTGCCTAAAAGTTTTGCACAGTACTGTATATATATATATATATATATATATATATATTTCATAGTGACACGTAATGGATTTATAGCTGAATAATAGACTATTCAGTTATAAATCTATCCATCCATCCATCCATTATCTGAACCCGCTTATCCTGATCAGGGTCGCAGGGGGCTGGAGCCTATCCCAGCATACATTGGGCGAAAGGCAGGAATACACCCTGGACAGGTCGCCAGTCTATCGCAGGGCACACACACCATTCACTCACACACTCATACCTATGGGCAATTTAGACTCTCCAATTAGCCTAACATGCATGTCTTTGGACTGTGGGAGGAAACCGGAGTACCCGGAGGAAACCCACGCAGACACGGGGAGAACATGCAAACTCCGCACAGAGAGGCCCCGGCCGACGGGGATTCGAACCCAGGACCTCCTTGCTGTGAGGCGGCAGTGCTACCCACTGCACCATCCGTGCCGCCTAGTTATAAATCTATATAAATAGATTCCAAATCTGCGCTTTTCTTAGTATCCACTTGGCCACTTTGCGTCACATGTTGAGTGAACAATTTAGGGTGTCAAATTTGATGCCGGACACCCTACAAAATGGCCAATCCCCTAAATAGTAACGATAAACGATACACAACCCACCTAAGACTCAGCACCTTTCAATTAAATGTAAATTAAACAGTAAATAGCAAAGCAACACAGCCACATTAACATTTCAGTTAATCAAAAGCACTCAGGATGAAGGGCCTGCTGTGGTCACTATAACAAACTGTTCCTGCAGTGTGATCCCATAAATAAAACAACGAGGCTCAGAAGGCTATGAGGACAAGACGTCAGCAGCTTGCAGTGTGGACTCAGGTGTGGGCCATGCCACTGTTTATCTGAGACTCTTCCTCGGGGGTGGGTAAGAGGGAAGCAGTAGCATTCAACCCTCCCCCATCACAGTCTCTGGGGCAAAGTGTGCTCCAGCAACCAGTCCTCCATCACCTCCAGCTCTCCAATAAGCCCCTCACTAATGCACCCCAGCTCCACTGGGACACGCAGGCTTAATTAGAACACGGGACGACCTTTTCCTCACATCAGAAACCAACAAACACAGGGAGCCTGAGGGCCAGCACAGAGAGCGGGCGCGACTGACGTCCACTCCAAAATCTTATTTATGGCCGTGACTGGCTGCCTCCCTGAAAGGAACGCTTGCTTTGCCCCATTTTGGTGACAGGAGATCCCTTTGCCCCAGCCCTGTGACAATGGTAAGGGAGGGTGGGAGAGAGGGAGAGACAGAGAGTGAAAGAACTTTCTGGATCAATATTTATTAGACATTAAACAACGCAGGAAAAAAAGGA